>NC_042523.1:24628356-24954015 GCF_900963305.1 Echeneis naucrates | reverse complement strand
GTGCTATTTGCGAATCTGTTCATATTTGTAACGTATTTTTAACAGCTACCTTCAGACTGCTGCGCTGTCTTCTGGTAAACATTGTCACTGTGGGCTCTTAGTTGTGCTAGTGTTACCACTCAGTACTCAGCAGAATTCAACTTTCACAACTCACTGAATTTTTCTTCTTGTTTTAAAATGTTAATGACTTTTTTCTTAGCCTTGTCTTCCAACTTTAAAATTTGTATACGTTAAATAAACAGTTAGGTATTTCGGTTTGGCTTCTGGTTGATGATTATTCATCTCCGAACACAAGACTAAACAGATGTGACTGAATTAGTAAAAAAAGGTTGTTTATAATAATTCGAGTGCTGGAGGTAAAGTCTGGTTTACATCATTTATTGTTGTTGTTCTTGTGTATTGTTCTGTCTGATCAGTGATATTTCACTCATTATTGGACAGTGAATCAGGTTTGACTGAAGAAGGTCGTGAACACTTTGCTTACAGCTGGCTCTTTGCTGTTACAGATGAACATTTCCAAATATCTGCCGGCATGATAACAAGTTGAGCGACTCCACATGCACTATTTATAATACATGTGAATAATGCAGGCTGGTTTGATATGGTTACAGCGAGCTGGTGTTTGGAGCTGAAGGAGGAGGCTGGTGTCGGTGACCTGAGGCGGCGGCTCCTTCAGACTGACTGGAGGTGAAGGCCGACAGGTTCCCAGCACAGCTGCTCAGCTCCGCCGCTCAGCCCTTCAAAGGGCTTTAAGGGATTGAGAGCCCACTTTATCAGCCGGACAAGGGAAAGCCCATCTCTCACAGTTATGCAGCATTAAAGAAAAAATGTGGTGACCTTTTACATTTTTTTACTGGAAAAAAAAATCATGGCATTGGGAATGAGAGGCGGAGGTCGGTTTGAGAGTGTACTCGTTCTCTGGTTAATGTCCAGAGGCCTCGCTATCTAATCCTCAGGTCACATTAAATCCAACGAGCCCAGCAGTCATTTGTGTTTTCAATTATGCTGCAGGAACGTTGTGTCTCCCCCGGAAAGCTTTAGCTGTCTGCACACAGAGATGCTGCTCATTTGGATAAATGAAGTGGTTTCATCTTTTCACTGTAAATTTCTTTGGATACATGGCGTGCCACAGTTGTCCAAGTTTCATGTTGGTGGAAATTCATCTGAGCTGTTTCCTCAGAGGACAAACTGACAACATCAATATTTGTCATCAATGAACTTTATTATTAGCGTTAATGAAAGCAACTTTGAACTCAGTCCAAAATGCTTCTGGGCTTCTGAGGAGAAACGACGGACAAATACTGGGGCTTTACTACTTTATAGTTTCACTACATCACATGATTCTGAATTTGGTTACAAACATTTTCATAGATTAATGCCAGTTTTTAAAAGTTGTGAATAAATATGACGTAGGGATGGGTCAGCATGTATAAATCTTCAAATAGTCATTAAAAAAAAAAAAGGAACTAAAAATATTTTATAAAGCTTTCACAATAACACAATAATAAAATGTTATTTCCCCCATTTTTTTCTAAATGTAAAAATGGGTTATATTATTAATGTTATAGTTAATATTATAATCCAGCATCCTACAGTATTGTGTTATTACCAGATGCTGCTGAAACACTGAAACATGTCCTGACTTTTCTATTAGACCTCAGAAGTGGCTCTCAAATTCGACAAATTCCTAATAATCTTCTCTGAGGCAGAGAAATGATCCTTTTCTGTCTGTTTTATGAGGACGAGAGGTGGCGCCCTTCATCGTGACCTGCCTTTAACACTTTGTTGATAATTCAACAAACTTTTTTAGTTTTTATTTTTAAGGAATTTTTACGGCTTGAAGCTGAAAAGCTGTCTTATTCTCCCATCACAGGTTATTATGATAATTATTTATGATATTGGGCTGAAAAGGTCCGGTGTGTTTCCATGGAGACATGTACGTGTGTAGGACATGGCTTTTCAGAAACACTGTCTTGTGATCTCTAACATCTGGATGGTTGTGTCTCTGACAGATGTTTCACTCACCTGCCTGCTTTGGTAATGATCATCTCTGTTCCTGCTTCGTGGAACTTCTTCCACAGCTCCCGCTCATGAAGGACGACCTTAATGTTCTCGATGTTCTGTGGAGGAGAACGGCCAACGCCATCAGATTCAACGCCAACCACAGTATTCCAGGTGTCAATAAAACCATGAAGTCATGTACAACATCTACATCGAAAAATACTCAGGAGTCACAAATGAAACCGTCAGCTCACAGTAAGAGCTGACAAATTAGAGTTTGAACAGGTTTCTGTGTGCTCGTACCTGGTCAGGCTCACTGGAGCTGGGAATGGCGGAAGCTGCGGGCAGGCCCATCCGTGGCCGGTCTGGAAGCAGATCTGTCTCCACGCCGGCCTGGACCCGACTCATACATTCATCTGTCACAGCTGAAGCCTTCTCCTGCAGCATCTCTGTAGGATTACACAAATACTCAGCTGTCAGACGTGTCAGCAGACACAGGACACCGAGACACTGGGCCGAGAGCTGAACACTGTGATATCAAACCTGCAGGCAGCCAGCGTTGGTGAGTTCACTACCTCAGACATACAGTTTATATACACGAAGGCGTATAAAGAGCTGTGTGTTGTCTGCTGATGAGGCTTTTTAGGAAATTTTAATTGTCCTGAAAATTAAACAATATTGTAATTCTAATAAATTAGTTAAATTCTCAGAAACATGTTAAAATTGATCTAATTTCCTGAATGAGTTAATATTTTTCATAACTATGAATTGACACCACGTGATTTCAAATACTTCTAAATGTAATGTAATAACAAACACTTAATAAACTTGGTTAGTTTTATACACCAATGATTCAACTACAGGCTTCAGACACAGACATCAATTAATTCAAATCTAATTAAAATCAGTTCACGTGTTTTTAATGTAAATAATGAAATATTTACATTTATTTAAATGTAGTGTCTAAAAGGTCCTGTACTGTTGGTGTAAAGTTTACCTAAATATCCATCTATAATATTTCTTATTCCTCTTTGGCTGCTGGGTAGATGTTTGAGTAGGAGTTCAGATGTTTTGGGTTCAAACTGTCGTCCCAGAAGCTGAAACTGCCGCGAAATTGCTCAAACGTGTAAAATCAATGAACCCACATGATGCAGGTCACGATCACACGAGTTTCAGTGAGACTTTAACTGGAATCCTAACCTGCTTCCTTCCTGTAATACGGACAAAAAAAAATTGTTTGCTATTAAAATATTTTAAAAAATCACTCATTGTATTTAAGATATATTATCAGTATAAACAAATATATAAATCTATAAATAAATAAAATTAATCGTAAATAAATCAGGCTCAGTATTTTCAGGGGATTAAAGACAATTCAGTTGGGCCTATTTGTTTTATTTTATTATGTCAATTTAAAATATCTGCATCTAAACACACCAATGAGCCCCTAACATAAACCATTACCTTTGTTTCATCCCACGATGCAATGGGGCAAACATTGCACTGATCAGGGTAACGTTCTATTAAATTCCTCTCCTTAAAAAAAAATAAAAATAAAAAAATCACCAACTGATTGAAGAACTGATTGAACTTCTCAGTTTGATTTAATAATTAAATAATGACACCAGATCAGTGAGCTGAAACCAAAACTGTTCCAAATGAATTGGATTTGATTTTTAAAAATGAGCAACGCCAAAAGAGAAAAGATAAATGAACTCTTCTTATGTTGTTGGACCTGCCCCCCCCCCTCCACCACACACCGTTTCGTAAAGCAGCGTCTCCGTCTGCTGTTCTGCTTCCAAGCTCTGGTGCTGTTGGCCGCAGATTAGCTGAACTATTTCAGCTTCAACTGATTTATTCCATTTAAAAATGTCCATTGTTGCCTGAGTTAAAAAGCCCTGCAGCTCCTCAAACTGACGTGTTTCATATTCTGACTCTAATTTGTCTCTCAGCTACTGTTTTTCAGGCTGGCTGTAAGATCTCATCACTCTCCTAAACTTTTATAGAGCTTTCCATTATCTTAACAGTCGATCTCTCTGGAGCACTGTGGAGGAACAACCTGAGGCCTGTCAGGGGAAAACCTGCTGCTCCTGAAGCCTCGGTGAGCTCCTCAGGACGGAGGACGCCCCTGAACGCAGAGCGCCGCTCTCAGCCGTGACTGTGGCCCGTCGGCTGCAGTGTAAACTGAAGGAGACGTGTGTGTGAAAGCTTGTAAAGATAAAGCCTGACGGACTGAACCTGGGCCTTTCACTGACGCCCTGACGCCGGCCAACACTACAGAAGGTAAATAAATACAAACAAGACCTTGGCATCGGTGTCAGAGTTGACCTGGTTCTGTTTAGATGAGTCAAGTCCTGCAGAGTCTGATGTTTGCACCGTTACAGATGTTTGCTTTAAATGAACCTGCCTGTAAAACATTACAGCGCACTAAAAGAAGAAGAAGAAGTGTTGCATGTGCAGCAGTTGATAATGTTCCTCCACATCTGGAAAAACATGGATTAGAGAATCAGCCCTGGTGTGCATGTTTCTCTACAAATTTAATGTCCAGCTTCTTATTTTCCATGTTGTTGGTCCAGATCACGTGACGTGGCTGCCATCTAACTGTGCTGGTCACATTAAGGGAGCGCTCTGAGGAGCCTGCAGGAAGGTGGTGAGACAGCTACAGGTCGCACCTTTCAATCTGCCGCCATTTTATGTCTGCTTCAATAGTGACACAAACAACCAGAAACTTTACTGGATAAATAAGGAAATAAAACCAGTAAACAAGAACAATCTGCAAAGTCTCCAACTCCATAGCATTTAAATCACCTCTGAACAAACAGCCTGAAACAGAAACCTCCAGGTCCAAAGAAATCAGCACAAGAAGGCTGCAGATTTAACCCAACACAAATGACTTTGTTCACCGAATAACATCAAGTCTCCAGAAACATTATATAAATATTAGGACTCAGCAACTGCTCCCGGGCTCTGGGATAATTTAGAAAAGAATACAAAAAATTATATTTTCAAATTTAAAATGCTTGTATTTTTATTTCAAAATTGGTTCCTTATAAAACTGTGCAGAGCAATAAATGTAGCAGCTGCCTGTTATTTTAATAATTTAAGAACAAAGTGAGATGTTTAAAAATGTTTAAAAAAGTGACTGTAAATTTGTGAAAGAATAAAGATGCGAATAGATTTGACCCATATATTATTTTTTTAACTTCGACTTTTTTGATATTTTCATGAGTACATAATAAAATGTATCAGTGTGTGTAGAAGATGGAGACAGTTACACCTCCACATGTCACAATAAAAGCCTCCAGGTTAAGGACCCCGCTTCCTGTCCTGACGCCGCACGCGCTGTTTACAAACACCAATGATCAGATAATCAATAATCGGTGATCAGCTGATCAACTGGACTGGACTTTACCTCCGGCGGTCACCGATCAGCTGCTGAAATCCATCTCGAGCTCGGCGGCTCTGTCTCGGGCTCGTGAGCGGCGGATGTTCCGGTTCTACCTGCACGTGTCTCTGAGAGAACCGGAGCGGGAGTCTGGAGGCAGCGGGAGCCCGCGAGGAAGTGTCGGTGCGTCGGTCCGTTCGGTCGGTGCCTTCAGCTGCAGCACCGAGCTGCGTCTGCGCCTGTGCAGAACTGGTTCTGAGGGGAGGGGGACTCAGGGGGGTTCTCTGAAACACACACACAGCTGATGTGTGAAGCAGCGGGAGGATGATCCGTCCCCCGGCTCCTCACCGGGGCGGCCCCAGAGCTGCGGCTCCACGGCGGGTCGTGCTGCAGCTTCGGGCCCTCACAGACCCGGCAGGCACCTGAACGCATCATGACACTTCCAGCAGTACAGCCGTAAACACATCATCATGATCAATAACCAATAATCACCTGTATCTGATAGACCGCTCAGTGAAACAAAGAAGCTTTGTTATAGTTACATTAATAATAAATTATTGATTTTAGATTTTGTGGCTGCTTCACGTTTGATGATTGGTCACCTTAAAAAAAAAACACGCTATGACGTCACTTATCCCGAGAATCAGACCAACTTTTTTTTTTTTTTTTTGATAAAGTTTGATTCGGTCTCACCCAGGCCGGACCAGGATCTGGATCCGGGTCTTTTTGATGGACCTTCGGTCGCTTTATATCTGACAGTTTACAGTTACGTCATAATAATTATTCTAAATTATTAATGGTTCTTTGTTTTGTCCGAACTCAGCGTCCTTCTCTTCAGTTGATCTGGATCCGTTTTTAACACAATCCTGGTTCTCGGGGCCTGTCGGGGCCTGTCGGGGTCCAGCGGATCCGGAACTGGAAACACTGATATTATTTATTGTAATGGTAAAATCCACAATGTGTGTGTGTGTACAGAAACGACACACACTCGGACGCAGTCTCAGCTGAAACACGCTCAGTTGTGGTTTTGCGGTAAATGAAGCGTGAATCTGCGGAGAATAAATCAGCTAACAGCGAGTTTCAGGTCTGCTGGTGACAAGGCCGCCGTTTGTCACCGAGTGTGTGTCTGTGTGTGTCTGTGTGTGTCCGGTCTGCTTCACTGTTCACTTCGTTGTTTAAATCAACACACAGCAGATCTTAGTTGACGCCCTGATTCCGTCAGAACCAATTAGACAATGAGACCAATTAGCTGAAACATAATTAATCCTGGACTGTTTAGAGCCTTCTGCTCCAGAGTCACTCACATGTAGCAGCTGTGATGGGGGGCTGCAAATAAACATTTGTATCAGCAAAGAGTTTTATGTTTAGAACCTAAATGAATTTTCCTCTTTGACCTGGCTCCACAGAAAAACGAGCTGTTTGGATTCAAACCTGAAGGAAGCAGCGATTTGGCCCTGAGCCTCTTACCTCCTGACCTCTGAGCTCCGTCCTCACCGTGGAACCTCTCTGAGCTTCTGCTGCAATAAAAAAACTTAGGCCTTTTTTATATGTAGCTGCAGAAATTGAGCAGAAGTTGTGAAGGGGAATCGAACGTCCACACACTCCCCCCGTCACGTGGTGGTGGCAGGAGGAGGCTTCAGCTGCAGCAGCCTGACACCAAGCTGATTCTCCATTCAGTCAGCGGACGCAGACGGACTGTGTTCTTTTAAATGAACAGATTATTATGATTAGATATTAGACTGTATTTATGTGTGAATGAACACACCTGCAGTGTCAGTTAGAAACCATAAACCTACAACACGTCACTAAAGTTGATTTCTAATATTTGCTGCTGGAGCTCAGGAGGTTCAGGTTCAGGGAGACTCTGCTTTAGTTTTATATGAAAAACACTTAACTTTTCTATGGAGTCTGGAGATTCAATTCTAAAAACAGTTTTGATAATAATATTTGTTTGCAGTGAATTAATAAGTTCTGTAAAAACAGGCCTGTTTGTTTTTACCTGTTGAAAATTGGATATTTTACGACCAATATAATTTTAAAGTTTTAAAATTTCTTTTTTAATCTTAAATTTTGTGTTAAATCCAAACCTAATTTCAGCAGCATGTTAGTGACTGAATATTGAATCTGGACTTTTTCTTTGGATTGAATTAATGTGATTTTTATAAACGTTTATGAAGTGGCAGGTTCATCTGTTTTTATTCGTAAAGTGCTCGGACTCTTTGTCATCGTTTGGATTTCGTCTTCCTCGGTGATAACATGATGAAGAGCTGCTTCGTCTTCGAAGCATTTGGAGTGAAGCTGTTGGTGTCGACGGTGGGGTTTGGGGGGGTCTGGCCTCTTCTCTTCCTGTCAGAATATTTTCTGCTGTAATTTGCAGGAATGGTGGGGGGGTCAGGGAGGGATGGGGCTGTGGGGGGTTTGGCTAATGGACAGCACCACATTTCTTTCTCTCAGTGTCTGTGTCTCTCCTTATTTCCTCTGCAGTCAAAATGGCGTCAGCTGAAGCTCCTCTCTTATTAGCTGAATACAGTGTCAGCCCCCCCATGACCCCCAAGACCCCCCCCACCCTTCCCTCTATCGCCACATGGCTTCATTCTAATCAGTGATTGGAAAGTTTTGGTTGTCTTGGCCCACGTGGTGCTCTCAGTGGTTGGTATGTCACAGATAAGGTGGTGATTCGTGTGTCCCCCCTTCAGGGCCCCTTAGGTCTGGAGAGCCCCTCAGACCTGGGGGGGGGGGCACAGCACAGACTCATATCAGGTCTGGTCTGACTGAACTCATTGATGGTTCCTCAGTTTGCGTGTCCTGTTGTTCACCCTCAGCTGTGTGTTGTGTTACGAGTGTGCGTCCAGACGAAGGCGGCGTCATCAGGGTGACCACAGTGACGGTCAGCACATTCACCGTCATCATCAGGTGATATTATCTGTTTTTACAGCTACAGTCACTATACTGCAGATGAGTGATCCTTTTGTTCCTTTCACCGGCTGATTTTTGATCACATTGATCGTCACAGTATTTCACTATGTTCAGTTTGACCTTCAGTTAACTGACACATCAAACTTAAAAAACTTTTAACTTGACAAATAAAAAGCAAATAGAAAACACAAATATAAAATGCGTTTATTTGATGCAAACTCACAGATTGTGCTTCACCTTGTGCAGTTTGTTCCATATATGTAATAAGTGTAGTGTCTGTAAAGGAAGTACCCTGAGACATCCAACACTGTGCTTTGGCACAATTATCATTATTAATGCTTTCATATGATGAGGTGGATCTACATCTACAGGTCACGTGTAGCAGGGGATGTTCATTTGATTTCATTCAGTGAAAAGCAGGCCTCTCATTTTGACCCTGAAATCTTCAGTTTTGTTTTATTTGTTTAAACTTTTCCGTTTCCGTTTTTTCACTCTTGTTTCCATTTCATTGTTTCAAAATGTTCGTGTGAAAATGCTTCGACCTGATTTTAACTGAACCGCTGCACCAGATTTTTGTCACTGAGAGACAGTGTGGGTCCTGGTCCTGGTCCTGGTCCTGATTCTAGTCCTGATCTTGGTCCTGGTCTTGTAGGGCAACACTTGGGAAGATATTCATGAGTTTATCGACACATAGCCTGCCGTCTCGGCTGCCGTGATGGTTTCCTCTTTATGATTCGTGGGTCTTCTCATCTGTGTTTGATGATCCAGTTCAAAGGTCCAGAGGAAGCTGGTCGTCTCGGCAGACCTGGACCTGAATCAGGATCTTCGCTCCAAATGAGTTCCTGTTTGTAGAAAATGTAACGTGTTTTCTGTAAGTGTAATTGAACTTCCTGAGTTGTGTTTTAAAAAGGTTCAGACATTCCTGTGTCTGATCCGGTTCAGTGGGAAAGGCCTGTACTTTGAGGAAACGCTCACCCTGTGGTGGGTAGACGCTGTTTCTGATTGGTCAGAAGCTCAGCTCCATGCATGGTGTTGCCATGTTGGGGGAGCATGTGTTCATTATGTAGAGCGACTGAGCGACGCGGTCACATCACATCCCACCCTTAATCTCCTGCGGCCAATTAAAGGAAGAGCTGTGGTTTGTGTGAGACGCAGCGGTTCGGTGGCGTCAGAGCTCGGCTGAGTGTGTCCTCCTGAACGTCATAATCAGCCATTTAAATCATCGCTAGCTTCTGACAAACATCATCGGACCTTCATTTTATTCTCCGTGTGTTAATGAGTGTTCACATCCATCTGGAGCAGTTCACCTGAAGCTCTGATGGAACACGGAGGAATGCAGACCTCAGGTTAAATCACCAACATCAAAAAGACGTCTTTAACAGTGAGCTCAACTCCAACGGACGTCTCGACCGCAGTGGTTGGTCCTGCGTTGACACCTCTAACAGGCTGGAGACTCCGAACTGTCCCTGAAGACATGAGACAGTCCAGGACAGGGAGGACACATCTCTGGTTCAGATCAGGCTCTTCTTGTGCTGCTGCATGTTGTTTCTTTAGCAGAAACGTTCATCTGACATTCAGATGGATCCACAGATCAAAGTACTGAAGACGAAATTCTGTCCTGTCTGTCTCAGACTGTGATGGACTGGGTGGTTTCCTTTTAAAGGACCAATGACAACCATGTCTCTTTATTTTGTGTTTCCTGTTTCCTGTCTCTGGACTTCCTCAGTGGCGGTTCTATTGAAATGCACTTTTTCATTGTTTAAGAGAAAAACTTCTTTTATTTGTAGCAACATTTCTGTTTTTGTTGAAACTATTAAAGCGCCTTTCGTGATCATCCATCAGAAGCTGCATCTGAAGGTTTCTTCAAATGTGACCCTGAAACAATCAGAATAAGAAATCCTTGAAAATGTTGTTTATCGGTTCTCCAGAATTGAAACAAATATGTACACACTGAAGAGTTGTAACGTAAAAAATCAAGTCAAACAAACACTAAAGCACAAAGTACGGGATAAATAAAAATTGTGTAAATATGTCAAAATACAAACAGTGCAGTATGTACAGGTAAGTATTTAGTATGTAAGGTGCAGCTGAAACAAGCTGGTTGCTTCGTGGTCCACCATATCCCATGATTCATCGTGTTCCAGTGATGAAAATACAACGGTACAAAAAAGGATCAACAGTTAAATGTCAATGTTTGGTTTCAGGTAACAGGACGACTGTTGGAGCGGGAACAGCTGGAGACACAAACCAAAACTCCTCCACAGACCAGATCGTGTCTTTGAAGGACCAGACCATTGTGGACAAATAACAAAAAACAATAACTTCATGTTTTTCATCGTTCAGGACCATATGAGTTCAAATGAACCAAAAAATGTTTTTTACAGTGTAAATTTATACACTCATGACTCCCTCACATGATCATTATATGGTCATTTCTAATATTTTTTTATAAGATCCTTCTGTGTTTGAGGTAATTATGACATCAGGGTGTTGTGAAATTACACTTAGTTAAATAAGGTCTGACTATTTTGTAATTTTATTTTTTCAACCTACAGCGGATTCTTTTTCTTTGTCTTTCTCACACATGAAGAAGAAAAGATGTTGTCCTGCGTGTTTACAGTTGGACAGTTGGTTCTGTTGTGGCTTCGAAGTGAAGTAAGACGTTCTAACTGAAGCAGCAGAAACTGAACTGGTTTAAAAGCAGAAGCCCCATAAACCTGCCCCCCGACCCCCCAGTGTCATGCCCCTTGTTTTTTGGCCCTGGGCCCTTTGAAGTGGCTCCATGTTTGCACTGGGACCGTTTAATCTGCAGTGCAGCCTGATGATATTAGTGTCGGGGTCAATTGCTGATTTCAGTGGGACTTCAGAAGCTGCTTCGCTGGACGTACGTGGACGTCATGTGCTGCTCGGTTCAAGAGCTGGTCAAACCCATAGTCTAAACTTACACGCCACACACAACCACTCCCCAGCTCCTCCAGTTCCCCATGATCCCTGAACATGTGACAGGGCAGACACTGGGACCTGCTGAGTCCCGAACACTCAGACATCCATGAGTGAGGCTCCAAAGTCGCCTTTCTTCTTCCTCCTGAGTCCAGCTCGTGGTCCACCGGAGGCAGTTTCAGTGTGCAGACTGGCCTGCTGCCTTTACAAACAGCAGATTTAGATAAAAGTGTGGACGTCAGTGTTCTGATCGGCAGCTGTCGATGAACATACAATGTGACCTTCAAATTTTAGGTCTGGGGCCATTTTGCTTCTGGTCTGACAGATTCTGGACTCCCCCTGTCGTTGGACTCTGTCCACGTCACACATGAGGGTTCACTCGAGCCCCAGTCTGCTGGCTTTAGTTTCAGATTTCACTAAAGTTGAGGGAACTCGGGCTTTTATGGAGACACAGTTTTTTGTCTTCGTCCTCTGAGTTTTTATTGGCTGAGTGTTGGAAGTCTAAATCTTTGTCCTGCTGGAGAAAAACACTGACAGATGTTTCCTCATAAAAAACTCGTCACAAGTCCTACAGCAGAATCCCACAAACTGTAACGTGTCAAAGTGAAAGTTCTGACTGATATTTGATTGGGCCTGATCAGATGAGCAAATACTGGAATAATCAGCAGGTCACAATTGGAGCTGCTCTGTTTTCTGTGATTTTTGGAGCATTGGAACATTTATCAAGGTTTTTTGTTTTATCAAACGGTTTCAGACATAATAAAGCTACATTATGTGCTTCGAGTAATATAAAAAATGGACATGTTGTATTGAAGACTGAGACCATAAATTCATCAGGAAAACATTTACTGAGAAGGAGGAGGTCTGAGTCCAAGTCCAGATCTTCCTGGAGGTTTAGTCTCAGGATCTCGCTCAACATCTCCAGGTTGTTAGTCTTTGTGAATCTCCTGTGTTCATCTTGGAGTCAGGCTGGCGGAGGGGAGTGGCCTCTGAGTTTATCTGACCGGAGCCTGGTACAGTTCTTTGGATCAGCTCCTCTCCAAAGGAGGCTCCGGATGTGACCAGGGCAGTCACAAGATGGCGGCTCCTCCCACCACTTTTTTCAGTTGGTGAATTATGTGGAGAGCAGCAGATCTCCAGAGGACGAACCACCTTCACTCTGAGTCCTCTCGCCTCAGCGACAGCCGCGACGTCTGCTCACATGGACCTTTCCAGAAGGATCACAGTCTCTGGTTCCTCTCAGACTCCTGATCCCGGTCCTCTGAGTCCTGATCCAGGTCCTCTCAGACTCCTGATCCTGGTCCTGATCCTGGTCCTCTGAGTCCTGATCCAGGTCCTCTGAGGGTCTTGATTCAGGCCCTCTGAGTCCTGATCCATGTCCTCTCAGACTCCTGATCCCGGTCTCTGAGTCCTGATCCAGGCCTCTGAGGGGCCTTGATCCGGTCCTCTGAGGGTCCACATGGACCTTTCCAGAAGGATCACAGTCTCTGGTCCTCTCAGACTCCTGATCCCGGTCCTCTGAGTCCTGATCCAGGTCCTCTCAGACTCCTGATCCCGGTCCTCTGAGTCCTGATCCAGGTCCTCTCAGACTCCTGATCCTGGGCCTCTGAGGGTCCTGATCCCGGTCCTCTGAGTCCTGATCCAGGTCCTCTCAGACTCCTGATCCTGGTCCTGATCCTGGTCCTCTGAGTCCTGATCCAGGTCCTCTGAGGGTCTTGATTCAGGCCCTCTGAGTCCTGGTCCATGTCCCTCTCAGATTCCTGATCCTTGTCCTCTGAGTCCTGATCTAGGTCCTCTGAGGGGCCTTGATCCCGGTCCTCTGAGGGTCACATGGACCTTTCCAGAAGGATCACAGTCTCTGGTCCTCTCAGACTCCTGATCCTGGTCCTCTGAGTCCTGATCCAGGTCCTCTCAGACTCCTGATCCTGGTCCTGATCCCGGTCCTCTGAGTACTGATCCTGGTCCTCTGAGGGCCCTGATCCTGGACCTGCAGCATCAATATAACTGAGATCTAGAATTAAAAACTGAATGAAAACCAAAGTTCAGATTTTAGTCATAATTAAAATCTATTTATCAGAAGCTGTTAGTCAAAACAAAAGCGAACAATATTTAATTTAAATTTTTCTGGTTGATGTCAGATTGATTTCAGTTTGTTCTGATAATTTTTTTTATCTTTATTCACCTGAATGTCTTCACAGCTTTTTACATTTTTATATTTTAAAGATTATTATGATAATAATACAGATATTATAATCAGATCATAAACATGAGACATTATCAGTAACTCGGCTGATGACGATGAACGTTTTGTTCTCATTCAAATAAAACTTTATTGTTCAGTTCAAAATTTGACATAATTGATAACGTTGTGAAGTGAACACTTGTGCCACCTAGTGGTTGTTTCTGTGGGAGGGAGCTCTGCAGGAGAAATAAGCTGATGATGCAGAAACTTTAACAAACAGGAGATAATATCATCAACAACGACCTAAATAATAAACATAATAATACTAATAAGGCTTCAGTGAAGAGGTTGTCTTCATAAATGTGACTGTGATCAGATGTTTGTGTGACAATGGAGCCTGATTTAAAATGTGAAACCTGACCAGGACGTCACAGTTACAGTGCATGCTGGGAAAAGAGCCAGCTGTTACAGACCCTGACTTAAAAAAACCAAAGAAATTAAAAAACGTGCTGAATTGTAAATAACATTGAGAATAACACAAACAGTACACGTGTGGACAAAAACCTCCAGATGTTGTGTTACATTCTGTCATATTGTATTCTGTTCAGTTCCTTTAAAAGTGTAACTTTAAAGTGTGTTAACTGTCAGTCTTCAGGTGTCAGAGTCCCTCAGATGGATGATGAAGAAACCCTCCAGGAGGGGGCGACGGGCCGACACGCTGCACACGGTCCACAAGTAGGACACACACACACACACACACACACACACACAGTGGGACTTGTTGCATGTGTTGCTCCTGAACACACCGCAGGAATCTGAATGTGACAGTTTTACACAACAGCCGCAGAAACGTGTCACCTTCTTGATCTAACATCTGATTGGTCAGGAGGCCACGCCTCCTCTGGCTGTATACAGGTGTCAGTCACAGCTCTGGTGACTCCTGATTGGTCTAAATGGATGTGTTGTCGTTTGTGTGTCACTGGTTGACACTTTGTGTTTCCTCTTCTGCTCATGGAGGAGAACAGAGGCCTGTGATTGGCTCCTCCTACTGATGACCCGAGCAGCCAATGAGCTGCCTGCTCTGTGGGGGGGTCACCTTCAGACCCCTGCACCATACAGGTGTCAGGAGGCCCCGCCCTCAGATCTTTATTTCATCATAATCAAACTCACTTCACATTTTATAGAAATACTTTTAACGTAACATGAAAATCAAATGAGGACGTTAGAATGTGTGTTCACCTCATAACAATTTATTCTTTAATTCATTTACATCTAAATTATGAATTATTGAAAATTCAATATTGATGATTTTACTAAGAATTATAATAAAACAATAGAATTAAAGCTTTAGAAACTGTTCAAATGTTTCTGCATAATACCATAATATTTCTACAAATACTGGCAGTAAATATTGAATAAATGTAAATGTGACTGATAATTCTCATGTTGCTGTTCATTTATTATTATAGTTTTATTGAGTAACAATTAACAGTTTTTATGATGTGATTTATTATCAAAGTAAATGATGATATTTTAGTCTAAATATAAAGAAATCGAAATCTCAGGCTCACGTCTGTGCTGCAGGGCCTGGGACTTCCCGGTGGGATCTCCCAGAGTTGTGAATAATCTGGGCCTTTTCCCGCCACTCTCCGTCAGCAGCAGTTAGTTCTGATCCGCGAGGCCTCGGCGGGAGATTATTGATCAGACATCGACTGATTGATTCGGACAAATACTTTTCTGTCCCGGAGCGGGAGGTCGAGCTGCTGCTGTTAATGAAGATAACGGGGGCCAACCGAGGCCCCCAGAAGGACGGAGGGTCTGTGATTAATGCTGCAGAAAGAAAGGAAGAAGGAGGGGGCTCTAATTAGGAAGCGGGACGGTGAGGAGGCCGAGGCCGGCAGGCAGGCGACAGGCGCCGGGTCCCGGACAAAAGGCTGTCTGCTGCTGCCCCCCCCCGTCCTCCCCCCTTAACCCTTTAAACTGAGACACACACAAACACACATTTTACCCCAAAACAAATTAATTCACATTTTACAGCCAATGGAAAGCGTAAATTCTGACCGGGCCACGTGACGTCACATGGCAGGTTAAAACAACAACAACGACCAAAACGCTTCAGTTGAAGTCTGGTCCAGATCGGTCCAGAACAGTCCGGAGTCTGGACCGGAGTCCAGGCCGGAGTCCAGACCAGAGGCTGGACCAGAGTCCAGTCAGGAGTCTGGACCGGAGGTCAGACCAGAGTCTGGTCCAGATCGGTCCAGAACAGTCCGGAGTCCGGACCAGAGTCCAGTCCAGAGTCCAGACCAGCTCCGGGCTGCAGAGAAAGCGCTTCCTATCAATACTGAGGTCCCTCTAAAAATACACACAAACACACAATAGTGACGGAAACCGGCTCAGAATAGACCCGGACCCGCCAACACCGACAAACACACACAGCTGACGTGTACACACAACTGTCAACACAACGTCACACTTTTCTTTGTGTTCTGCTCAGACAATGAAGCTTCATGCAAACAGTTTGAGCCACAAACGACACCAAAAGATTTTAATATATTTTCAATAACGTGAATTAAAACAACATTTTCTTTAAGGAACGTTGTCCGACAGAGGGCGCTGCTGCCCCGTGTGTGTGTGTGTGTGTGTGTGTGTGTGTGTGTGTGTGTGTGTGTTCATAGAAAGGCTCTAAATCTATACGGTTGATTTTGAAGAATTAAACAGTAATAACAACAACAACAATAATAATAATAGTCATAATAACAATAATAATAGTAATAATAATAATAATCATCATCAAACGCCTTTTAGTTTTTCAGCACAACGATTTTTTATTGAAATTGTGAGACAATCCAAAAAAAAAAAAAAAAAAAAAAAAATACCCGGACAACCAGCATAAAGAAGTTTGTCTTTAAATATGTTCTGATATATTTCAGGTGAGCGGCAGCCGGAGGAAGGACCTGAGAGCAGCTCCGGGTTCGGCCTCGGCTCCTCTGACAGTCGGTGAGTTCGGAATCAAACACGTTTCCTAAAAAACAGCGACGCTTCGTACAGTTTGTCAAACCAGCTAAAGAGCTTTTTAATTTACAGTTGGAGGTGATGGAGCAGGAAGGGGAGGAAAAAAGCAACGTTAAATTCGAAATATATACACGCTAATAATATACAGCCTTGAATAAATTAATACCAATTGCATATTCTTGGATCTTAGCTTTATTTACAGATTGTTTTTATTTTTAATTACATAAATATTCAGAAAGGTTTTTCTGGCTGAAATGATGACGGACCTTCAGCTTCCGCCCTGAAATCATCAGGAAACAACAAAAACCAAAGTTTTTGGACGCAGCTTGAGACCTGCAGGAGGAAGATCCTGCTCAGGGATCAGAACCAGGACCTGGATCCGTAGTGTGCGGAGCCGCAGGCGGGTTAGACGGATTTCTGGGCCCAGTGCTGGTCCACCTCTGATACAGTTTGTGGAAAAGCTCCATGTGAACTATTTAAATAATATATATTTAAAGGATTATTATTTCTTGTATTTCTTTTTTCCTCCGTGAACATTTGATTGATAATTAGTGAAGAACTGAGAGACTGCAGAAGGTTCCACCTGCTGTCTGAGGGACTTCTGGTCTCTGCAGGACTTCAGACTCTCTTCACTTTTCAACGGTTCAATTTCATTATTTGGACTAAATTTCTGTTTCAATCTGCAGCTTTGTTCCAAAAAAATATTTCTTAAGAGCGTCCACCAGCCTTGAAGGTGGGGACCCTTGTCCCAATCTGTGATGTGCTGTACAGGACATTTGCACGTTGAGTCCTCTGGTGTTCAAGTCAAGACCTGGTCCTGGAGAGTCTTCATCACTTGGGAGAGTCTGCGGTCGGGGAGGGGGGCTCCCTCTGGCCCTCCAGGCCGCTCACCAGTCTCTGGATGCTCTGCAGCTCGTTCACCGAGTCCTTGATGGAGGTCTTTGGAGACGGGGCCCTCCCGCTCGACCCTCCTGACTTGTGGTTGCTGTGGTGCTCCGGGGCCGGACTGGCCTCCCTGCTGCCCGGTTTGGAGGACTCGGAGCCCGGGTTGAGGCCGGAGGGCAGGCCGGTGGTGAGCAGACTGGAGCTCTGAGGCAGCGACACCGGCAGCTGGTAGGGGTTAAAGCGGAGCCGAGGCCGGGACGAACCCAGGAAGGGGTTCCTGGACAGGGGGCTGGAGGTGCTGGTGGTGGGGAGGGCCGAGGCCGAGGCTGCCGCCGCCGCCGCCGCCATGTAGGTGTAAGGATACGAGAAGAGGCCTCCGAACGGCGGCATCGGGATGCCCTGGACCGGGACAGAGGACAGAATCAGAGTCAGACAAAACAATTCAATTTACACAAACGGCTCAGTTTAAATCTAACCCTGATTCTGCTGCGACAGTTCAGGTCCTGGTCTCTAAAACCCGACAGGTGAGCGTCCTTACCTGAGAGGCGAGCATGTGCTGGGACAGATGGAAGGGGAAGGGGCTGGGGGTTCCTGCCGTGCCCTGGGTGGAGAGGCTACCGTTCTCCAGGCTGCCCGCCCCCGATACAGAGGCCAACAGATGCCCCATGCCCATGGCAGAAAAGGCTCCGGGGGCCATGGCAAACTGCCCGGGGTGAAACAACAGCGGCGATCCGGCGTTCAGGGGGTTAAAGAACTGCTGACTGTGCAGCCCGGACAGAGCCAGGCTTTGTAAGTGTCCCGGGCTGAAGTGTGAGGGGCTCTCCGTCTGGACCATGAGGGGGGAGAAGGCGTCCTTAGTGGCGCTGATGCCCCCGGACTCTGAGTCCTTTGTCAGTGCGTCCGTGGCGTCCTTCCTGTGCCGGCTCTCGGCCTTGTCCTTCTCCAGGTTCCTTATGCTGAATATGGACTCGTCCTTCTTCTCGGCACCGGGCCTGTCGCGGATCCGGTCCTCACACCTGGAGCTGAAGGGGGACACGGGTTCTGGCCCCGGACTGTTGGAGGCGGTGCAGTGGTCGTCCTGGTGCTCCAGCTCCTGTTCACTGTCAGTGCACGTTTTCTCTTCTGCAACACAGGAAGGAACGTTTTGACCGTCAGCACAAACACACATTTACACAGCTGACCTCTTTGTTTTTTATTTTCAGAGCAGTTAAACAATATCCTCCAAACAGCAGATAAAAATAAATCCAGTCTTACAAATAAATGAGTTTGATGAAGTAAAAGACAGAAAACACTACGTCAAACTTAATAATGACCAAAATCACATCAACCCTAAAAATGGATTCATTCATATGGGACAGTAAACCTGAACTCTTTGTTAGATTTCAATGTGACTGAAAATGGTCCAAATTAGATTTAATATAGAAAACAATGTTTTCATGTTGAACAGTGAAACATGTCAGTGACTGAGCTTGAATTAATTCCACTGATATGATTTCTTTCAATTAATAAAATATTTATGATATATTTTAAAATGAATCACAGAAGAGACAAAAATCAGGCTGAATAAATAAAACACCTCCAGCTGAGCTGTATTTTCTCTAAAATCAGCGGACTCACCTCGGCCTGGTCTGCTGAACCTCAGCGGGCTGGATCCGGCTCCCAGCGGGGAGTGGACGGCGTCTCTGCCGGCCGGAGCTTCACTGGAGGACGCGTCCGAGTCCGCACCCTCCCGGTCCGCTTTACACTGGTCCTCATACATCCGGAGGGACGGCATGGTGAGCTGCTTCCTGCACAGCCAGCCCGCCCCATTAGTCAGACTGATGACAGTGATAACAACAACAACAACAATAACAATAATAATAATAATAATAATTATAAGGACAACGACAATAACGGTGGTGTGACGTCACAGCGGTCACCTTTTCTCCCGCCTCCCGTTCCCGGTGTCTCTGAATCCTTTCGCAAACGGATTATTGTCGATCTTCAGCTGAGTGATCTGTGAACACGAACACACTTCACGTCAGACCGGACCGGACCGGACCGGACTTTGTGGTCCACATGTGGTGAACACTCAGAAACATGTCGGGAGGATTTGCATTATTAATAAAAAGCTTTATTTTATTCTCATTGGCCCCTGGAGGGAAATTGTGCCCGTCATTTTTGAGTGCGGGGCCGCAAAAGGACCCCCCCAACAGAGAAGGGGTGGGGGGGTGGGGGGGTGGGCAGCACCGGAGCAGATGATCACATCAATAATTAATAATGCGGTTTGGATCTCTGGCCTGTCCCGATGTGGAGCAGCCCGGTGCGGCGTCTCCACGCACGGCCCCGCATGGAGGGGGGGTCTGATAAATAAAAAGCATCTTCACCGCCTGAGGGTGGGGGGGCAGCCCCTTTAAAAGCCCCTTTAAACGTCCTGTAATCCATTGTGACTCTTTGACATAAACCTTTACAACAACCCCCCCACCAGGACACCAGTTTAACTCTGACAGAAAAATACTGAAAAAACTGACAAAAATCTGATTCATAAATAAAAACAGAAATATCCAGAAAACCAAACTGACTGTTCAGACACACAACCAGCACACTGACTGCAGGTCTGAACACACACACACACACACACACACACACACACAACCTGAGCAAAACAGCAATTAAAAAAAACACACAAGTGGGACATGGGAGTGAGTCCTGCAGGGAAATTAGGCGACCTAAAAAATCAGATTAAGGCTCCGGGGCGGGGGGGGGCTGTTAGGACATTTATTTTGAAAGTATAGCAGCTGTAGTGTGTTTGTGTGTCTGTTGTGTGTCACCTTGTCGTTCTGGTACGCGGTCACAGCCACGAACTCGGTCTCGGGGAAGACGTAGGTCCGGAAGGTGCTGTAGGGCAGCTTCAGGATGTCGTTGGCCCGGACGATGTGGAACCGGGGCTGGTACTTATGCATGGAGTTCAGGATGGTCTGCAACAACACAGCAACACAACAGACACACACAGGGCGTTAGGAGTCCGACCTTTTTTCTCCGCGTTGAACCTGGTGCGTGATGTTACTGACGCTGTTACACTCGGTGTGTTATAATTATTGTGTTATAATCTTTGTGTTATAATCAGCGCAGCTCTGTCTGTAATTAGAGCAGGACGAAAAGGGAAAAACCGGACCGGGCCACACATGATGTCACAGAAAATACATCTGATCTAATTCAGTTTCATCCAAAACAAAAATACGCGTTTCTACTGTTTCACTTATTACACACACACACACACACACACAGCCTGACACACTTTAACATTATTATGTCACAATTTATAAAATGTACAGTTTTTCTTTAGATTGATTTTAAATGAAATTAAATATGTCTTTAAAAATATCTAAATAAAATATAAATTCCATTCCATTAATTGTTGATATTTTCAGGCCTTTTTAAAAACAGATGTAAACAGACTGCTGTGTGTGTTAAAGATGATTTACAGTGACATGTAAATGTTGTATTTGTTCCCAGTCACAGAGGTTAAATCATCTTCAGCACAGATTTATCATTTACTGATAAAAAAAAATAACATCTCATGTTAAATAAAGAGTATAAAATTCAGATGAATTGAATAAAAATACACGTAAAAAATTGAGATTAAATCAAAGACGGTGCAGCAATATAAACAAACACACATAATTAAAGTGACTGTCGTTTATATTATAATATACTGCACAGTACTGTGATATAAAATAATATAAAGGACATATGAAGTTTTATTGTCTGCTGGTGGATTTTCAGCCTCTTTTCTGTCTGACCCGGTTTTGATGTCAGACCAGTTTTCCTCCATCCAGCTCAGATCTGATGTTTATTTTTATTTAATTTTATTCGCTTTATTTCTAATAAAACCTTACTACTTTTTTTTTTTTTTTTTTTTTTGAGGGGAGGGGGTGGGCGGGTCCGGGTTCGGGGAGGTCCAGTCTGCAGGCCCGGACCTGGTTCTGGATCTTTGGATTCAGACTGATAAAATTCAACATAAGCCCCCTGAGGTGGATCAACCTGTCCTGTGTACTCACAAATCCGTGTTTGTCGGAGATGTTGTTGGTCAGCTTCAGCTTGTGGAAGGCCACGGGCTTGGCCATCCACTGCTCCCCGGTGGCCGGGCTGTCCGGGTGGATGTACATCCTCTTGGGCATCTCGGGATCGGCCTTCCCGGCCACCATCCAGCGGGAGTTGTGGAACTTGTAGCGGCAGTCGTCGGCCGCCACGATGTCCATCAGCAGGATGTACTTGGCCTTTTTGTCCAGGCCGTTAATTCTGACTTTGAACGGCGGGAACATCCTCCTACAGGGACAGAGACGGACACACACAGGGAGTCAACACAACCGCAACACAACAGCAGCCGACACAGTCCGACAAAAGACGCAAAAAACAGCGGAGGAAAAATCCCGAGGCCGGATTTTATTCTGATTAATATTCTTACTGTTTTTATCGTGTTTGTCCAGAATTAGACAAACCTCCCAGAGTGTGTGTGTGTGTGTGTGTGTGTGTGTGTGTGTGTATTCATGACCAAACCACTTCACGTTCCTGCTTTTTGAAGTGACAGCCTGTTTATAAAAACCAGGAGCCCGCAGATAAAACCCGGATCCAGGTTCAGGTCCGGGTCTCCAAAATATCCCCCCAAATCCGAGCAGCCCGGAAATGTGTCACCGATATTTCACAATAAACTCTTTAAACTGAAATCGGGCTCCAGCTCGGAGGCTCCCCGCCGGCCCGTTTTTGTGAAAAAGGTGAAACGGGCTGAAATCCGACAGGCCGCTCGGTACCGTGGATCCGTGTCTGCTCCCGGGAGACCGGCTCCGGTCTGCGGGGCAGAGTGTGTCCGGGGTCGGCTCTTACCTTCCGGACTTGGTAATAACCATCTCCGTCCCCAGTTTGTGGAACTGGTCCCAGAGATCCTTGGCTTCCAGTGTGACTTTGGGGTCGTCGTCCACCTCCTCCTCGGGCTCCAGGCTCTTCATGCTGCGGAGGTGAGCCGCCTGATGGTGGCTGAGGGCCGGGTGGAGCCCAGCCTCCGCCGCCCCGGCCAGGCTGTGATCCGGGATGGGCTTGGTGAGCGCCCCGGGAGGGAGGCTCAGCGCCGGGAAGAAGGACGGCTGCGCGGCCGCCAGGAAGGCGGACATGGGGAAGTCGGTCGGCCGGTGTGCGTGGAAAGGGTGATAAGCCATTGCAGTCCCCGTAAAAACTGGATCTCTCATCGGTGCATCCACAGAAACCAAGTGAAATACGGGATATTTAGTGTATTTCCTCCGCAGTAGGTCCGCGCCTCGGCAGCGGCGTCGCCTCGGAGCCTCTTCGGGCCGAAGAAAGGAGCCTTCTGCCGGCTTCCCGGAGTTCCTCCGCCGGCTCCTTCAGTGCAGGCGGCGCCGCGGACGGAGAGCTTTGGCTCGGAGAGAGAGAAGCCGCCTCTGCGCTTCAGTCATCCCAGTGAGACTGGAGAGATGTGGCCCCGCTCACTGCAGATCTGTGACTATCTCACATGTCCTTCCTGCTCCATCCCAGCACTAATGAACCAAGCCCCTTTGATTGCTGATTTTACGCTTTCTGGACCAATTGTGGGCCCCTATAGGCGGAGTTCTGACAGCTCGGGCCAGGCTCAGGGAGGGGGGGGGCAAGAAGGTGTCGGAAGCATTAGCAGTAAGAAAACATGTCAACAGAATAAAATATTAACCAATGACAGGAAAGATCGGGAAATCCCACCCCCATTTCCAAGCCAAACACCGGGTCAGCCCTCAGTTCTTGGCCGGTGGAGGCATCACCTCTCTCGGCTTGTGTTTTTAACAATGTCGCCTCCGGACGAGCCGACCTGTCGGCGGTCTGAACGGCCGCCGTCCCCCGGAGGAGGAGCAGCTCAGCCCGGCTCCGACTATTTCAACTTCTGGGCTGTTTGGAGGCTGAGAGGCGGGATGAGCCCCGGGCTCCGGGCCCCGGGCCCCCCGGGACACAGACGATGCTGAAGGTGGATGAAAAAGAAGAAGCGGTGAGTTTCACTTCTGCCTGTTTTATTTTGAAGGGATGCAGATGATGGACTGTGGTTGAGGATAAATGTTGTCACTCTTGTTGCAGTTGTGTTGTTGTGTTGTTCCCGGTGTGTAGTTTGTGTCTCCACATCAAACACAGCGGTGATCAGATGATTTAGTGTCCGGGCTCCGGACTCGGCTTCGGCCCGAGGCGGAGTCGGATGCTCCGGCAGGTTGGATGTAGTGAGGCCGGGGCACGGAGCGGGACTGCCGGGCTCCACCTGCCTCCCCGACGGCCACCGAGGATCCGGGACTCCGGGACCCCGTCTCGGTCCGGAGCCGGAGTCAGATGTGGGACAAATAAATATAAATGCATTTTAAAGTGGAGGGGTTAAACATGATTTCCTCAGATCTAAATTTATTCATTATTCCGAAATTCAGTTTATTTGTAACAAGAGACAGTTTGTCTCATTTAATGTTTGCACATCTTCACCGAGATACACACTTGTTGCTCGGCCTCCATCAGCAGCCCCCCCAAAGGGGCCTCCACTCATCAGAGCTCCCCGGAGCATCGGCCAGCGGAGCTGAATCACCGGAGCTGGTCCCGGTCCCGGTCCCGGTCCCGGTCCGGGTGCAGATGGCTGTCAATAATGTTCCATAAAATTAGTCCGCTTTTATTTGTTCTGCGGCGCAGAGGTCTCCTTTGGAGCCGTTCAAAGCCACCAGAAGGACTCTGGTTCGGTTCGGTTTGCTTTTTTAGGGCTCCTGAACCAGTTTGGTTCTGATCTAACAGAATGAATGAATGTTGGAGGCTCTGGGCCGCCGAGCCCCCCCTCCTTCATTGTTCCTCTCCCTCTCATCGCTCCATCTTCTCCTCCATCTCCCTCCTCATCTCTCCGGCTAAATTTAGCGCCGAGACTGAGGCCTCGGCGCCAGACAGTTTAAGACCTGTCAGAGTTCCTCATATTCCCGTCACATGGAAACCAGCGGCCTCCTCCTCCACCTCCATTCTGCTGAATTAAACAGATCACTTCTCAGTTGGAGCAAAAACAAACACACACACACACACACACACACACACTCTCGATGATACCCCCCCCGGTCACCGGCAGCCTCCTCCTGTCCGGCCTTGTGTCTCAGTTTGGCCGCTGCTGGAGGCTGGAGGTGTCAGACTGACAGGTGGACTACCAGGGGGGGGCGCTATGGTGACCCGGGGAGGGGAGAGTGACAGGCCGGCCATCCTCCACACACACACACACACACACACACACACACAAAGTATTAAATTAAAGTTCTTATGTTTTAACTTTTTCATTAGAATAAATTCACTTGAATAACTTGATGTAGTAAAATAACGAAAGTCTGTTGTGGGGGGGGGGGGGGGGGGGGGGTCAGCTGTGGGGGGCTCCTGAAGCCACAACGGCAGCTGAAATGTTGACATTTTAGTTTTTAGTTTAGTTTGTTCGTTTTTTTTGTCGCATAAAAATAAAATAAAATAAATATTCTGTTCGTTCGTTTTCTTAAAAATATTTAAAGAAACACTGGAAATAATTTTAATACAGATTTTTTTAAAAGGTCTCAATACCAGAATTAATGTAAACTCAAATTTACTGAAAATAAAGTTCCAGTGTTCATTTCATTTACTCAATCTAAGTAACATTTACATCGGTGTGTGTCTGTGTGTGTCTGTGTTTGTGTACCTCAGGTGTTAATGATGATCTGTCAAACAGGAAGCGTTAATATTTTCTGATGTTCGTCTTCCGGTTTTTTCCAGGTGGAAGCAGAAGGCCGCGAGGAGCCGACACACAGCACGGAGGAGACACAACAACAACAACAACAACAACAACAACAACAACAACAACAACAACAACAACGTCCTGTCAAACGTCTTCAGGAGAAACACTTCAAATCATCAAAACTATCAAAAATAATATTTTAACTTAAAACTCAGTGAAGCGTCATCATGTTGTTCTGCCAAAGTTAAATTAATTAGAGCTGTAAATGAAAATAAAACATCTGCAGACAATAATAAGTTAATGATAATAATTAATTAATAAATCAGTCTGACGTCACTGAGTTGAACTCAGTTTGTCCTGAATGCACTGAGTCTGAAACATATTTATATTTATTTATATGCGTCTTAAAAATTCAGATATTTAAGAAGACAATGGTCCAAAAATCTGCATGTTACACTGCAGGTCCGGGTCTAACCGGGTCCACTGTCTCCCACTGATCATGGTTCATGGTCATCAGCTGGTCACTGACGTCACTTAAATCTGGTCTGGTGGACCACATGAAGGCCCAGAACCCTCAGGTGAGGCCCAGATTGAGATCTGGATCCTTTTTTCTGTTTTAGTGAGGAAAAAATCTCCATCTCATCGAAATATTAATTATTAACAATTAAATTATTTCTATATCAAAATAAACCAGATAATTTTTCCTTTTTGTGTGTTCTTTTTTTACAAAAGTGTAAAATTTCTGTCAACCTGCTTTTGTGTTAAAACCAGATATACAAAATCAGCTGATTGTTTAAAGATTAAAAAACAAAATCAAAACCAGTTCCCTGATTTTTACTGGACTGAACTTTATTCGAAAGGAATCAACATCTCAGATTAAACGCCCCAGATATGAGTTTAAAATAATAAAAAAAATGATTAAAATAAAGAAATAAATCAATTAAATCATTCACCTCCATTAAAAAGCACGTGAATCTTATTAATGCTAAAGTGAATGGAGCCTGTATGCTATGCTAACCTGTGCCACTGGGAGCTAACGCTAAAGCCAATGCTAATGTTTGGCCTTTCTGAGCCTGAGTCTGTCTCAGCTTCAGGTCCAGGACTTCTCCAGACCTGGACCCTTTAAGTCCTCCTCCAGTCTTTGTTCTGAAGTGTCTGCACCAACTTCATGTTTTTATCTTGAAGATAAAACATCAAATAATAATTATTAAAAGTTTTTGAAAGATGTAACTGGAGAAAGTTTCAGTTAAAAACTTCTTCTTTTTGTTTGACACATTTACAGGATTTGTTAT
This sequence comes from Echeneis naucrates, assembly GCF_900963305.1. Classification (NCBI taxonomy): domain Eukaryota; kingdom Metazoa; phylum Chordata; class Actinopteri; order Carangiformes; family Echeneidae; genus Echeneis; species Echeneis naucrates. The sequence continues at coordinate 24,927,682 of NC_042523.1, read as the reverse complement.
TTACTGAAGAATGCATGAAGACACACCAGAAGGAAAGAAATAGTTGAAAGTATTTGTTTAATTATTGAATATTTGAAAGTTTTTCATTTGTACTTATTGACTTGGTGAACACTGATGATGACTTTAAGAAACAGACTCGCTGCTGATGAGCAGAACAAACACTCTGGTTTCTTTTCTCCGTCAGAACAAAGAGCTGAGTTTCCTATAAAAAGTCCTTTAACAGCTTTAACGGCCTGTTAAAAACATGGGACTAATTAGAGCGGCGCTGAGGGTCACAAACACACAGACGCCTTCACTCCTCCACTTTCATTCTCCTTTTATTTGCATGAATGCAGGAAAAAGTATTTTACAGATGAAATCTTACAGTGAACAACATGATTCGGGCTGTCAGACCAACGGCGGGAAATGAGGGATTGTGGGATACGTCCTTTCTAGGATCAGCAGAGCGTTTTTCATTTTTCAGCCACTCAGTCAGACTTCGTCCTCTGCTGCAGGAACACTGAAGGAAAACACACTTTTATTTCTCTTTAGATCCACAACTAAAGTCTGGAGGAAGATTTTGGTCAGAAGCAGCTAATTTACACAAAACAGCAGATTTCTGTCGTCAGTGAGTTTGAAGGCTCAAACATTTCTCAGCTGAAACTGTCGTCTCATCACGGCTGCTGTCAGACGCCCTCAGACACCAAATTTAATCAGAAACATTTAGCCGGAGGCCGCAACACAGACACACACACACACACACACACAGAGGAGCTGCTACATGTTGCTGCATGGACTCAAATGTCTCTTCTGTCTGTGTTCACCTTCTTTGTTACAGCTTGTTCAGAAACACACACATTTGATGGAGGGGTGATCTTGGTCTGTCCTTCAAACAATCAAATTTTTTTGTTTTTGGAATGATTTTTGTCAAAATGGTCAGATTTATAATTTTGGGAATTTAAATAAAAAGCAACAGCAAAAGTATTTGTTCTGTTTGTCGCTGAGACACACAAACACAACATGACGCACAAGTCAGTGTCAGTGCAGTGCGGACTGGAGCTGGACCACCAGAGGTTGGGGGGGGCTTGCTGGACGGCGGTGACGGCGGCCCCTGGGGGGTCCAGGATGGAGAGAGGGGGGTGCTATGGGAAGTTGGTGGGGAAGAGGCTGAGCGGCTGGCCCTCGTTGGTGGGGAGGGGGGAGCGGTAGCCCTCAAAGTTGCGTGGGATGCTGCCGCTGGTGGAGCCGGAGCTGTTACTGAGAGTCTCAATGCTGCCCTCCCTCTGCAGCTCTGTGGGGGGGGGGGCAGAGAGAGAGAGGAGGGAGAGAGAGGATCAATTACACTTATTTTCTTCAGACTGAAAGTGAATAATAAAGGACTGAAATTGCTAACTGAGCTAATGGCTAACGCTAATGTCTGGTGGAGTCATTTGAATTGAAAACTTTATTTAAAGAAAAATTGAAGACCTGTGGAGGTCAACCCTAACCCAGAGGTCAGAGGTCAGACTGGTGGCTCCAGCGCCTGTAGTTCTGAGTCTGAGCGCAGGTGAACAATCTGATTGGTCTGCATGCTCTGCTCTGATTGGCTGACTGCTTTTGGATGTAAATCTACGCCGAGACGGTTTTTCGTTGAAAAATCATAAATATATATTCTTATGGATACCAGCCCTTCAAAATAAAAGACTGAACATATTCCAATATGGACTTGAATGTGACGTGTGGACCTGTGACATCAGGACGTCTCCTCAGTTCAGCTGCTTCTGATGAGACACCTTGTTGTTTGGGACCCCCCCCGTCTGGATCTCCTTGTTACAGTGTTGGTGACGACGCTGTCAGCTGCTGAACGCCCAATAAAGCCCTGAAGGCCTTTTCTAGTGCCGCCTAATCCGCCCCATTGTGTGACGACTAGCAGCTATTCAACAAGTCTTAACCTCTCACGCCCCCAACACGCCCCCCCGCGCTCCAACACTGGGATCTCTTCCTGTGGCTGATGTCACCAGGTAAAGTAATATGGTTATTTACAGGCTGGTTTTGTGTGACTTGATGTGCAGATAAAGCAGCTCTGGAGTCGAGCCAACGAAGAAGCGGAGCCAAGTCTGAGTTTGACTGATCTGAGCTTTTAATGGAGTTGACTGATGAATATTTCATGGTAATAAATCGTCACTTAGGATGAAAAATGTCAGGAATTTGACTGTTTCTGCTAAACAAGTCGGCCCGTCAATGTTGTACGCAGATTTTGACTTCTATCAAGCATCTTTTGGTTTTTTTTATATTTTAGAAATTCACCATCGCACAATCTAAGGCACAGAGAGCGACGCAGTTAATACCTCATCGGCCGGTTGACACAGAGGAGCGTCCGGCCTGCAGCCTCGGCCGTGAACAGGCCGTAATCCTCTTAACCCACAAACACAAACACACACAGACTCCTGATACACACACTTTCGTTTTCATACAAACACTCAAACACTAAATTGACTCGCAAACACAAAGAACAACAAACAGAGCAGCAGCTGACAGACGGACAGTTTCTCTTCAACCTTCTCATGTGATGTTTTATTGTGATTTATTATTTATTCATCTAAACAGTTTGGCTGTGATTTTCACTCCTTCACAATAAAGGTGATGAAACTGAAGCTAATTCTCACATGAGTCAGTGTGAGGCGTTCAGGAGCAGCGCTGAGAGTAGGTCACCTGTGTTCTGGCATTAATACAGTTCATGTTGTGTTTAGAAACCTCCTAAATGGTCAGATTTATCAGTTCTGTCTGACGGCTGAAAAAGTGTCTGAATGTAACTCAAGTTGTTTTCCAGCCAAAAGCTGCAGGAAGTTTTATTTCCTCTAACTTCTATTACAGGAAGTAAAAGGTTCCTGTAGTCGAAGTCCTGCAGAGATTATGTTAACGAGGCCGATGACGTACAGAGAGCACTCACAGCAGCTGCAGTAAGTCACCAGTCCAGTAGGTGGCGGTGAGAAGAAAACGAAGGTTGTCCAACAACAATTCACAACTTTTTTAGCATCAGTGATGTCGACTAAAGTTAAGAATTCATCTTCAGTCAAGCGATCGTGTGTCCTGTTCTACGATGTGTTGCTGCGCCAGCGTCGAGCCGATGAGCCGCTGGAAGGGACTTCTGGGTGTTCTGGTGACAAGAAGTCCTGCCGGCTGGTTTTAAGGTCTCAGTTTCTGTGTCTCCGCTACTGTCATGTTCTAACTTCAGATTCAGAGGTGAAGTGAGTAAATACTATCTGTAAAACAGCATTCATGAGAAACACTTACTGACCTGTGACACACACGTGTCGGCTTCAGTGTGAGACCTCGTTTGTAAAATCCTTAGAAAGCGGTCCAGTTGGACGACTGACTCCACATTAGTGGGAAAGCTCATTAACATCCACCGGAGATCATCCTGATGGACTGTGAAGAGCCAGGCTTAACACACCCTGCTGCGTGGAGGCCAGCACGCACGCACACACACACACAGGATATGAGAATATCATGTGCAGACTTCAGATGGAGCCACGTGACGGATGTTGGAACCTCGCCTGCTTGTTTTTATTCAGATTTATCAGCAACAGGAAACATTCAGATGAAAGTTTCTGCTGTTCGAGTCCTGAGATCACAAACTGACCGCCCACGTCTCCCCACCAATCAGGGAGGGGCGTTTAAAGGCCACCGTCAGCCCATGAATCCTGACACTCGGCAGCCGGTGTGATTAAGGACCAAATGAAGAGAAGCAGGTGATGGATGAGGCAGACTGAGGCGACTTCAGACGACTCATTAGAGCGAGTTCTCCAGCACTCTTCATGGGGCCGCTTTCAATTAGGCCCCTAATTTGAACCAAGTGGTGGCCGAGGCTTCGACTGACCGCTGCCTCCACACCAGACGGTCATTTCCTGTCTCTCAGGTAAGCGCCACGTCCACCTGTCGGCAGCTCGCACTTTCATTTTTCTTACATCAGCATTTAAAAAAGACAGCAGGCAGTTTTCTAAATGCGTCAGCAGAACAGAACCCTCCGAGAAGACCTGAGCTGGACACACAGACGTCCTCTGACAGCCCTGTTTGGACGTCCGGCTCACGGTTCGGACAGGACAGCTGGTCTCAGCTGAAAGAGGCTGCCGGTGTCGGTGTCTGCTGAGGACGACGACTTACGGCTCAGCGGCGGGAGACTGTCATTCGCCATCACGTCACGTGTACCCGACCGGGCTGAGCGTGGGCCAGATCAGGCCGCCGTCACACACGCAGAGAGCTGCTGCCTTGGACTCCATCTACTCCAGATGAGGACCGACAGCTCAGTTGGACATAAACAATGAAAGACAAAGCTCTTAACTTTCGATGTGAACAGTCTGAAGAGACGACGTGTTTTCATCTTTGGGGGAAACGTCTCTGTTCTCAGGTCTTTTATTTCTAAAGCCCTCAAACGTGTCGTCGCACCGTCAACCTTCTGACTTTACTTCTGCAACAAACACGACAATGCTGCCGATTCATCAGCTGGAAAACATTTACTGAGCTACTAAATCAGGGACATTTTCCCATACACTTCAGTGCTGTCTGTCTGCTTTCACAGCCAGCGGAGGTGACGTGTTTTCTTCACATCAGGATTAAAATCTGACGTTCCTGTCAGTGAACGTCTCACCGCCAGGTCAATGATGTTTTCTGAAAGAAGGATCTGATATTTCTGTCCAAACGCAGCCATGATAGCACAACTGAGACACCAGACTCACAAACACAAACACAAACACACAAACACACTTGTGGGCCTCCACAGTGTTTTCTGGGGAATGAGTGTGAAAACAGCAAATGAAAGCAAACTCATGTCAGACGACAGAGCTAAGAAGACGAACAAGACTCCATTAGACACACGTACATGTTGACCCTGTGAGACACACAACACATGTACTATACACACACTAATGCACAAACAGCTGATGAAGTGGTCAGCGAAGGGTCAAAAGGCAAAAGTTCAGTCGGTGGCTTTAAAAGAGCAGAATTCTTTGAGCGGATACAAAGAGCCGCCTCCACACGTGGATTTCCTTTATGTACAGTAGAAAAGCTGTTTCCAACGGAACAGATCCGTCAATCTGGATCTGAATAAACAGCCGAGTTGTCAGCTTTTCACCCCGATGCTGACCTTTGGAGAAATATGATTTCCTTTATCTGTGTCCATGTGAAGCACTCAGTCTTTAATCTGAACAGGTTAGATACGGGTCAGGAGAGCAGCGCACACACACACACACACACACACACACACACACACACACACACACACAGGAAGTCCTTTTTATCCAAAATGGTTTTATGTACTGAAGCAGGTTTGTAGTGATGAGCTGAAGAACATCTTTAATTTAACTCAAATATGAAGCTTCACCTTCTTCAATGTAACTTTCTTTACACAATTAAAGCTCAAAACTGATCAAGTGCTTCCTGTTTCCTTCAGATAGAATCCACGTGCCAAATGAAGTCACACACACACACACACACTCTGTTGACAGGAAGTTCCAGTGTTGCTGGTCTGGTTCAGCTCCACTATGTGTCCCATCACTAATTCATGCCTCCATGTTTTATTGATACACACACAGGAATGACGGGTCATATCAGGAGAGTGTGTGTGTGTGTGTGTGTGTGTGTAACATTTGTATATACATGAGAGTCAGTGTGACAGGGTGTGAGCTGAATGGTTGTATACATCAGTGTATCTCCTCCCCAAAACACATCATCTGCACGAGGTGTGACTGATGCAACTGTACGAACACAAAGTGTGTGTGTGAGCTGGATCATGTATCTCCACTCCACCTGTTCACGCCGAGCAGGAAACTGACTTCAGCTGCGTTTTCATTTTGTTGTTTATAAAATTGTTGTTCTTATTTGAGTTTATCGTAGACTCACCTGTACTGACACACTGAGGAGGAGGGAGGGCTCTAACCTGATTGGGTGGTGCACTCTGTCAGTCACACAGTAGCCACGTCCCCAACACATATCCTGCTATATGGTTCATTCATTCATTCATTCATCTTCTTCTGATCTGTTTCCGGGTCACGGGGGGTTCTGAAGCCAATCCCCGATGGGCGGGGTCACCTGGACAGGTCTCCAGTCCATCACAGAGACAGACAGACCTACGGACAGTTTAGAGTCACCAATGAACCCAAACAGGACGTCTTTGGAGGCCCCAGGCCGGGAATCGAACCGGGACCTTCAGAGAGAACCACCGTGACACCGTGCTGACACAGCTTTATGGTTTCCTGTAGACTTCAATACAATCTGACATTGATGCGGTCAGATGGACTGGGATGGTCATGGAGAGCTGTGAGTCCAGCTGGTCCAGGACCAGGACAGCTCAGATTGGAGTCTTCTGGGCTCTCCAGTTCCAGTTTGGCGCAAACGTGACGTCTCAGATCAGCTTCAGCGACAACAATCTGCTCCCCCACCGAGGGGGGGGGCAGATTGGGTGAAGTGGATGAGCCTTCAGCCACGAGTCCTTCTCCGCAGTGAAGCACAAAGTGTGTCTGTCCTTGCTGTTGTCTCGTCGACCCCCCCGACCCAAAACAGGAGCAGGAACGAGGCTTAAAAAAACCACTTTCTCTCTCACCATAATCCTCTCTCTCTCTGTTCTCGCTCGTCCTCCTTTTCTGTGAACCCTTACAGCCCAGTGTGTGTGTGTGTGTGTGTGTGTGTGTGTGTGTGTGTCTCCCTTGAGCGAGCTGTTAAGTGCAGCCTCCAAAAAACTCCACAAAAGCCCATTTGCAGTCAGCTGAGCACCATACACACAACACACAAGTACAGAGTGACACTAACGCACACAGACACACTTTGATTCACACACTGGAACCCTCACACATGTAAACACACACACCCTCACACTTGCACACATGCACACTCTTCACACTTCCCTCTGGGCCAAGAGGCCGAAGAAGCTCAGATAGATGATACAATGATCTGCAGGCTGACTGTTGGAGGAAGAGGAGGAGGACGAAGGTGGGGGGGGGGGGGGGGGGGGCAGCTCTGAATACAGGAATTATTCTTCATCGTCTCACACTGTCGCCACACATTAGGCTCAAACCCTCAGCGGGCAGCACGGAGGGATGGAGGGAGGAGCGGGGGGGGGGGGGGTGGCAGATATAACGACCACACTCCTCAGCCTGTTGCCCCCCCCCCAAACACACACACACACTCTGTGCACTCATTTGCTCTCTCTCTCTTTGTTGGTGGACGTGAGGGGACGCTGTGGCCCTCTGGGCGTCCCACAAAACGATTAGCTCGTAGTTTTGTGACAGTCAAGTGTCCAAATGGTGTGTGCGTGTCCACGTGGTCCTTTGTGTGTCCGTGTGGTCCTTTGTGCGTCTGTGCATTAGTCGGCCACTGAGCTCATGGTCACAATTTTGTTTCCAACATCATACAAAGCCCTCATCTGCTGAGCGGCCATATTTACCAAGCGACCAAATGATGGGCGGAGCCCCGTCTGTTCTCCCCGTCTGTTCCATCATCTTTCAGGATCTGACTGATCAGCTGAGTCTTTACTGGGCTGCTCTCAGTTTCATTGACAGGAATAACTCATAGTTAATTGAAGTCTATGGGAAAATGTCAGGTCCTCCCTTCTTTTATGACTGTTCTGATCTGGATCTGTATCTTATTTTATTCTCCTTCTGTGTAGAAAAGCAGAGTGAGACGTCTTCATCGAAGAGCAAACCGGCATGTGAACCTGTGACACAAACATTGTGCGTTTCTGTGTAAACAGACACACACCCGCTGCCCGCTGCAGCGACGTCTGAACTGATTGATAGGAAACGAAGGCCCTCTGAGTCTGTACCCCCCGACACCCCCCCTCCCCAGCCTGTCAGCTTGTTGCTCTTGTGATAGGTATCAGTGAACTAAAACAAGGCTGAAAGGCCCAGAAACATTGTGCGTCTTTGTGTGAATAGAATTTACAGCCAATCCAAATACAGGATGTTTTGTGCGACCATTAACTCACACAGCTGTCTGAGCAGTCTGGTTTCCTTAACGGGCCAATTAATGAGCTTTTTTCTGGTTTATACAACAGACACATACAGAACGCTGACACGACAACACATCCGAATACTGACAGCACACACAGACACACACGGACACACACAGAAACACACAGACATCTTTATTGACTGAACTCCACCAGTTTGTTTTCCCAGAACATGATGGAGGCTCATAGACAGCAGGTGGAAACCTCTTTCTGTTGTCGCTGAGGGATCGTCCTGGTCTAGACCCGGTCTGAGGGATCGTCCTTGTCTAGGCCCGGTCTGAGGGCTCGTCCTGGTCTAGGCCCGGTCTGAGGGATCGGTCCTGGTCTAGGCCCGGTCTGAGGGATCGTCCTGGTCTAGGCCCGGTCTGGTCTAGGCCCGGTCTGAGGGATCGGTCCTGGTCTAGGCCCGGTCTGAGGGATCGTCCTGGTCTAGGCCCGGTCTGAGGGATCGGTCCTGGTCTAGGCCCGGTCTGAGGGCTCGTCCTGGTCTAGGCCCGGTCTGAGGGATCGTCCTTGTCTAGGCCCGGTCTGAGGGATCGGTCCTGGTCTAGGCCCGGTCTGAGGGATCGGTCCTGGTCGAGGCCCGGTCTGAGGGATCATCCTGGTCTAGGCCCGGTCTGAAGGATCGGTCCTGGTCTAGGCCCGGTCTGAAGGATCGGTCCTGGTCTAGGCCCGGTCTGAGGGATCGTCATAGCTGCAGGACTGTTGGTCTTTGGGTTGGTTTCCTGCCTGTTCAACATGCAGACTGACGTTACTTCCAATTAAAGCTGCTGCCAACATAAAGTCTGTGTTTTCAGGTTGTGTTCCATGAAAATATAAAATCTGCAGTTTGCTTCATACAGAACTGCAGAGATGAGTTTTTTCCCAGATAGAGAAAATCGGTCCAGTCTCTCTGTCGGCTCCACCATCAGATGCTACGTCTGACCCAGAACGTCCTCCAGACGATGGCTCGGATCTGTTTCCCTCCAACAGCCACCAGGATTCATTCTCTGTCCGTCTCTTTCAGGAAGACTCCAGAAAATAACGTTCATCAGGTTAAATTCAGACTGAATCAACACTTCAGCTGAAACACTTAAGTTCAAATTTGGACCACTGATATAAAATCTGAACGTGTTCATTCAGCTGCTTCGTGCGAAAAAAACCTCGGAGAGATGTTGTTTTAAAGAAAAAACAGCCAACGATCCAGACATTAAAAAAATAATGAAAAATAATGAGTGGATGAACCAATTACTGGCCACAGGGACTAATAACTGAGGCAATTCTGCTGCCTCACCAATGAGTAACGGTAATGAGTAATGTATTGTATTTTTCCAGTCAGGAGCCGGACGACGCTCAGATGTTCGCTGCAGATTACAGGCTCTTAGCAGTGTGCCAGTGGCATTAAAACAATAAAGCATTACATTTGATTGGTTATTGTAATATACAGAGAACATTCATCAAAAGGAAAAGGAACGCTCAATCCAAATGAAAAAATGGCGGGCTATTAAAGCGCGAGGCTGTCCGGTGTAATATTGATTAGTAAATGGGGTGAGAGAGATAAGCAACGCTGCGCTGCTTCTTTAAGATAGTTGGAGGCCGAGTGCTAAAACCTGCATGCACACACACACACACACACACACACACACACACACACACACACGGTTCAGTGTCAGAAAGGAAACACTCCATCTGCACCAAGAAATTCCACCAACAGATATTTCCCCTGTCAAGCTTTTTTATCTTTCATAGGTTTTGGACACACACGCCGTCGGAGCCGCATCTGGCCGCTGAGCTGATGTTTTCTCTGAAGTGATAACATCGAAGTACGGTGGAGCGTTCCCAAAACACACACAACGTCCAGCCTTCAACACCAAATGACCAATTACTGCGTCAGGACGCCTGTTTGGACCTTCGCCTGCACTCAATCATCAAACACACACATGCACAAACACATGTATGAAACTGCTGGAAGTAATCAAACCAACACACAGGAAATACTCTCAGCTCTGTGGTGCTGATAACCCCCCCCCCCAAATATCAGTGCTGTCATCATCATCATCATTATTATTGTTGTTGTTATTAGCAGGTTCTTTGAGCTGGAATCCCACAAACAGGAGACAGTTATGAGGCGGTGGGTGATCTGCTACACCTTCACCTCATCCATCAACAAAACTAAACCCGACACACACTGACACACACTGACACACACAGCACCACAAGGACATTTAACCTGAACCTGAACCATCAGAAACATAAATAAAAATAATAAACACAGGATCCAAATCGCCAGACAATTCAATCATTTAGAAAAAGAAGAGAAAACTCCAACAATAAGCGCGCTGACTGGTCTGTGTCGGGAGAGATGAAGACAGAAACAGTTCATATTCTCTCTAATGGGATCAGCTCCTCTCATCTGATTGGCTGACTGTTTCCGGAGTGCTCCAATCAAAATATTACATCTGTACACGTAGCTGATTTCAGAGAACCCAAATCAATGCGAGGTTGGATAGTGAGTCCAGGTGGGCGGGGCCTGGGATGAGGATGAGGGTGGTGACTTCTTTGTTGTGACATCACAATGTTCCAGAAGTGAAAACGTCGCGTTTCATCAGTCGAATACTGTTGAAATGTTGAAATTCTTCCAACATGAATTAAAGACAGAAATCCTTCCGATCAATCCGACGCCAACCTGATTTCATGGTGAAGCGTCTTCACACTTCCTGCTGTGAGATCTAAAGATGGAGGTGAGGAGCATTAGAAGGGCTGCTGTCCCCTCTGAGTGGGGGGACGGGGGACCGGGGGGGGTGAGTTCTCTCTACGTATAGCTTCAGTGGAATTTATGTAGGACAGGAACCAATAAGCTAAATCCAGTTAGCAACATTATATCACTGGAGGCTAATCTGATTTCAGCTGCAGTGTTTTAGTCACCACGGACTGTGTCCTCCCTCCTGTGTCCTCTGTCCCGTCTCCTGTCTCCTTCCTACTGTCTCCTCTGTCCTCCCTCCTCCCTCCTGTCTCCTCTGTCCTCCCTCCTCCCTCCTCCTGTCTCCTTCCTCCTGTCTCCTCTGTCCTCCCTCCTCCCTCCTCCTGTCTCCTTCCTCCTGTCTCCTCTGTCCTCCCTCCTCCCTCCTGTCTCCTGTCCTCCCTCCTTCCTCCTGTCTCCTCTCTCCTCTGTCCTCCCTCCTCCCTCCTCTCTCCTCTGTCCTCCCTCCTTCCTCCTGTCTCCTCTCTCCTCTGTCCTCCCTCCTCCCTCCTGTCTCCTGTCCTCCCTCCTCCCTCCTGTCTCCTCTGTCCTCCCTCCTTCCTTCTCTCTCCTCTGTCCTCCCTCCTTCCTTCTCTCTCCTCTGTCCTCCCTCCTTCCTTCTCTCTCCTCTGTCCTCCCTCCTTCCTCCTGTCTCCTCTCTCCTCTGTCCTCCCTCCCCCCTCCTGTCTCCTCTGTCCTCCCTCCTCCCTTCTCTCTCCTCTGTCCTCCCTCCTCCCTCCTGTCTCCTCTGTCCTCCCTCCTTCCTTCTCTCTCCTCTGTCCTCCCTCCTCCCTCCTCTCTCCTCTGTCCTCCCTCCTCCCTCTTGTCTCCTGTCTCCTCTGTCCTCTGTCTCTGTCCATCCATCCATCTCTCTCTGAGTGTCACCTGCCCTCTGAGCTGGCGACGCTTCGTCTCGCCTTAGCGTGAGAGCCCCATTACTCTGACTGGAGGCTTTGTTTTCCCTGTGAATCTGTATGTGTGTGAGTGTGTATGTGTGTGTGTGTGTGTGTGTGTGTGTGTGTGTGAGTGTGTGAGTGTGTGTGTGTGCGCAGATAGACAGTGATTTGTTACATCAGCAAACATTCCAGCTCTGAGTGTGTGAGGAGACACTTTGGGGGTAAAAGGTTTAGTTTGTTGTTGTGTTTCTGTTGTTTCGCTTTGTGTTAATTATCATTTTTTGACAAATAGTTTTTGTAGATGAAAAAAAGAAACTGATAAACAAAGGCAGAAAAACAGATGAATAAAAAATACAAAGTTTTAACGTCAGTCTGGAACCTCCCATGATGCTCTCTGATGTCACTGGATCACGATCATTGTTGTCCCTGTTTGTCATTCGACTTCTGATTACGTTTGATAATATAGAAACGGTGCGTTCAGAATCATAACTTTTCTCTCGCAGCTTTGTAAACTGGATAATATGTGATACTATAATTATATATCATTTTAAAAATATGATTTATGTTCATGTAAATTTGTATTATGAAAAATGTGTATACTGAACATTAACAAACAAGAGACGTCCAAAATATAATAAAATAATAATATTATAAATAAACAACAAAATTTATGGTACAATCAATATTTGGGCTTCACTGCATCACAATATTCATATAATATTTAATATTTATGACCTCCACAGTGTTTCCACTGCATCCATCAGCTGCGACTTCAGTATGAGATCGACCAATCAAATCTGTCCCGCCGTCAGCATCCATGTTAGCAGCTCCACTGTGTGTGTGTCTGTGTGTGTCTGTGTGTGTCTGTGTGTTGGGGGGTGCTCCCAGCAAATGGAGCCACAGAGGAACATCCCATCTGTTTCTGCCCGTCTCAGCCTCACGCCATGAAAAACACACACACACACACAAAGTCTGTAAACACAACACATACTCTTCACACTCTGATCGCACAAAAATGAAAACAAGGGATTTCATCACGTATGAGGTGTTCAAAGGGGACGGTTCTGCTCTGATGGACTTCAGGACCTGTTGGTCCTGGTTCAGGGATGGTGATGGAGGTGATGGTTCTGATGGTCCTGATGGTCTTGATGAGCCTGATGGTCTTGATGGTCCTGATGGTTCTGATGGTCCTGATGATCTTGATGGTTCTGATGGTCCTGATGGTCTTGACGGTCCTGATGATCTTGATGGTTCTGATGGTTCTGATGGTCTTGATGGTTCTGATGGTCTTGATGGTTCTGATGGTCCTGATGGTCTTGACGGTCCTGATGATCTTGATGGTTCTGATGGTTCTGATGGTCTTGACGGTCCTGATGATCTTGATGGTTCTGATGGTTCTGATGGTCTTGATGGTTCTGATCGTCCTGATGGTCCTGATGGTCTTGACGGTCCTGATGATCTTGATGGTTCTGATGGTTCTGATGGTCCTGATGGTTCTGATGGTCTTGATGGTTCTGATGGTCCTGATGGTCTTGACGGTCCTGATGATCTTGATGGTTCTGATGGTTCTGATGGTCCTGATGGTCCTGATGGTCCTGATGATCTTGATGGTTCTGATGGTTCTGATGGTCTTGATGGTTCTGATGGTCCTGATGGTCTTGACGGTCCTGATGATCTTGATGGTTCTGATGGTCCTGATGATCTTGATGGTCCTGATGGTTCTGATGGTTCTGATGGTTCTGATGGTCCTGATGATCTTGATGGTCCTGATGGTTCTGATGGTTCTGATGGTCCTGATGGTCCTGATGGTTCTGATGGTTCTGATGGTCCTGATGGTCTTGACGGTCCTGATGATCTTGACGGTCCTGATGATCTTGATGGTTCTGATGGTTCTGATGGTCCTGATGGTCCTGATGGTTCTGATGGTTCTGATGGTCCTGATGGTCTTGACGGTCCTGATGATCTTGACGGTCCTGATGATCTTGATGGTCCTGATGGTCCTGATGGTTCTGATGGTTCTGATGGTTCTGATGGTCCTGATGATCTTGATGGTCCTGATGGTTCTGATGGTCCTGATGGTCCTGATGGTTCTGATGGTTCTGATGGTCCTGATGGTCTTGACGGTCCTGATGATCTTGACGGTCCTGATGATCTTGATGGTTCTGATGGTTCTGATGGTCCTGATGGTCCTGATGGTTCTGGTCCCAACACAGGAACATTTCCTTGACGGTGGAGTCTCGGTGGATTAGATTATCCTGCTCCATCAGATCCTGATGATTCTTCAGCAGCTCCAGGCCCGGATTGTGTGTGTGTGTATCACGGGTGTATTTTGATGTAATGTGATCAGTAATGAATTTTGTGTTGCATTAGGGATGGGGGGGGCGGGGGGGGGGGGGGGTCGTGTGTGTGTGCTGGGGGTCAAGATGCGAGATGATGGAGGGAAGAAGAACAAGAGGAGACTGACTGTTAGAGTCCAGGAGACTCCAACATCTAATCTAATGAAGAGACGGGTCGGGGGGGGTGATGAGAAGAAAGAGAGTCAGAGCAACAAATGAGGTTAAGAACAAACTGGGGGGGCTTCAGGGTACAGGGCTGGATATGGCTGAAAACGGGTGGGGGGGGTTGTCGATGCTAAATCCATTAAAGCCTTGTGAGCCCCCCCCAACACACACACTTAAATCAAAGGAACTCTTGTTCACTTAAGGGTGGGGGGGTGGGGGGGCAGAAAGCACTGGTGCTTCCTAAACGAGTTAACCATTTGGACTGTCAGGGCCAACGGCATGTCTGACACACACAGACACACACAGACACACACACACACACACACACATACAGGAAGCCTCAAAATAAAGCAAGGTGTGTGTGTAGATACGACAAAACCCAGTGGGCACACAAACACTTGGACCAGCACAGACATGCACAACTTCAACACTTTTTTGGACCGGTGAATAATGAGAATTTGGACCAATCGGAACAAACCTGTGAATGACATCACAGCTGAGCTCAGGTTCAATGACACGTCTTCACAAAAGACTTTTACTCTGAAGGGGCACATCTCAGAAGTTCTTTCTGGGACTTTGTGATGTCACAACAAAAAAGACCACGCCCTCGGCCCCGCCCATTTTTAGACCTCTGATGGTTTTGGTTCTTGAAATCACACCATTGTTATTGATTTCAAATCAGTGTTAAATTAGTAAAACAGACAGATTTTATCACCATGACGACCAGCTGGGTTGAAATCCAGACTAAAAAAAACAAAAACAGGACACGAGTTTGTGTCTGTGTTACTTCTGTTCATTCATACGTGTGTGTCGTTGTGCTTCATATGTGTGTGACGTGTGTGTTGTCCTGTCTGACCTGTGGCCGATCCCACGATGTCCCTGGAGGGGGACTCTGACATGGCGTCGGCCAGTCTCTCCCGCAGGCCTTCATCGCTGGCGTCGGCCGATCCGATGTTGTGCCGGGGAACGCCGAAGCTCTCGGGCCAGCTGCCGCACACCTCGAGCAGGGTGACGCCACGCCCATCAAACGGCCCTACGGACACACAAATGGGAGTCATGTGATCACAGGATGGAACAGGAAGAGGAAGAGCTGAACACAAACGCTTTCTTCTCTTAGTCCCGCTTTAATTTGTACTTTCATGGAAAACTGTTGGAGGGAAATGGAATTTTCTAGGCAACAGGTACGGTGGCCCGGTGGGCTCAACACACAGCAACTGAGGAAAGCTCACACAGACAGACAACAAAAACACAATAATGACTTTGTGATGATTGATAACGATCAATCGCCATCATGAACCAGCTGTCTTTTTTTCTCGACAGTCCAATCATGACGTTCTTCTGTAAATATGGAAAAAGCAGCATGTTTGAATTTAAAGACAGTAAAAAAATAAAAAAACACAAAGAGCCAAAAACACTTAACAGCTCAAACACGTAAAAAGATAAAGTTGATTATCTGGATTTATCTCAGCGTCTGTCTGCGGTCGCTTTGACGTCACACTTCATCAAACCTCCGACTTCCTGTGACCATATTCAACGCACACACATTTCAGCACAAATGGATTAACAACGCGCTGGTTCTGCTGCAGTCCAGCAGACCAGCTGCTCCGGAGGCACAAACTCACACACCCAACAAACTACTCACAGGCACAACACAATCTTCATGGCTGTCAAACCGAACGCACACAGACTTACACTGCGTCTTAATCTCTCCTCCTCTCTGTCTGCCATAATTTCTGCAATCAGGGAGATCTTGTGCTTTGGAGCCAGAGAGTCTGCAACCTGCCTCTCTCGCCCTCTCCCTCCCTCTCTCTCTCTCTCTCTCTTTGTGTGTGTGTGTGTGTGTGTGTGATAAGCCAGCCAGGCATGCGGACACTAAAACAACTGGTTATTCTATTAGTGTGTTCATTCGGCTCCCTGAGAGGTGAAAAAGACTGAGGATGATGATTCAGCAGTGAAACAACACGATCACGTGACCTCACAGCTTCATCACCATCATCAGTTCTGCATATCAGCCCGCTAACACGCAGAAAATATGTGACGCCATGATGGCGTCGGTGCAGCAGCTTGCTCTGAGCTTCGGTGGCATCTTAAAAAACATGAGAAGCTCAGACACTACTCTTCTTCTCTGTCTCTGGAGACGAGGGCGGAGGACGTCCTCTCTTATCTCCGCTGTACAACAGCAGTCACAGATCGAATCAGCTGATTCTGAATACGAGCAGACGTGGAGACATTTGTAAAATAAAAATGTTGAAATCTTAAACGTGGCACTGAAAGGTTTATGAAGAAGACGCTGCCATAAATAATGAGTGAGAATATGTGAGTTTATGGTGTGAATGTGTGTGTGAATTCTGTTGTTTTGGCCTCTAACGTGTCCTTGAGTGTCCTGAAAGGTGCCTATAAATAAAGATGTGTTGATGGTGCGGGTGTGCTTCAATCACACAGACACACCCCCCCACTCAGAGCTGAAGTGAACAGCTTTGGGGGGGCTGATTTAAGGTGGACATGTCAGAGTGCTGCAGCCTCCAGAGGGTTGGACCTTCAATAACAACGGACCACAACACTTCACAGTAACACTAAGCTGTCGTGTCGTGGAACTCACACAGACACACACACACACACAACTGGCTTTGATAGAAGGCCTGCTGGCACTGATGGGGAATCCTTTGAAAAATCAATCCACCACACAAAGACACACACAGACCCACACAGGCTGCTTCTGAAGCGCAGCCATTGTATGGGTGTGTGTGTGTGCGTGTTTTTGTTTGTGTACCTCTGGAAGCCGGTCATTGTTATCTCAGCAGGGAGCATGGAGGCCCGTGCAGCCTCTCGCCCCGACATTAGCACCTGTCACTGAACTGCAACAGAGCTGAGACTGACCAGACCTCCGGGTGCACGCACAGACACACACAGTAGTCTGCTGCCTGATAGCCAGTAAGCCCGGCAGATCAAAGGTTCTGACTGCAGAGGTTTTTCTGGATAAGAGCTTGGCAGAAGGTTCGGAAGAGCTGCAGCTTTATCAGAGCAGGCTTCCAGCAATACGGGCACTTGAGGTCGGATGCAGTTGGTTCTTAGACCAGAACCACAGATCGCTGAGACGTGGCGCTGATGTTCACTTCTGTAAAACCTGCTTCTGTGTCAAAACACATTTGTTCGATGGAGAATTGTAAATGTAAGCGACTGTGAAGGTATTTGAGTGCCTGGAAAAGAGAACAAACACCTGGAAGATATCAGACTGATATCTGAGCTGTTTTAGGGTTCAGGTTCAGTCTGCTGGGACGTATGAACTGTGAAAAACAGAGGAAAGACCGAGTGGCTCTTAAATAAAATACACAACAGGGCAAAACTGCAGCCAACAAGACACTGGAGGGCCACTCCATCTCTAATCAGGGAGAGAAGCTCAGAAAACAGGAACTAACTAAAAACACACTCTGAATGTTTCCTTCTCCACAGAAAGTTCCTCTCGTGTGATCTGATCATTAATGATGAAAAATCAGCTCCAATCAGCTGTTAGAGTGAGGAAAAAGTGCCATCAGACTGAAGAGCCTGAAATCTGATGTGATGTTTCCTTCCTTATTGAGTTTTAGAGGATTTGTTGCAGCTCCTATTTCATTTTGGTGTGAAACACACCGGACCTCTCGGGTTCATCACAGAATTCATCTGTGATGGTCGGGATGAGCTACACCTAAACACATGGAGCTGCTGTCTGAGGAGATGACTTTACTGACATTCTAACACTCACCTCTGTCTGTGAATCGTGTTGTTGGCAGGAGGAGGAAGAATCAGAGCACAAACTGTGGATTGTTGTTTTTCTCTCCATCATGTTAAACCCAGCTGGATTAAAAGCCACTCTCCACCCAGCTGTTAGCCACCAACACACCAGACCTACTTATCCTGCAGCAGCGTGTGTGTGCGTGTGTGCGCGCACACCTTTACAACAGTAGCTTAGGTTGGCACAGTTGGCCATGATGTCATATACACACATCACAATCACTGCTCTACTTCTGATACTCTGTTTTAAACTCAACTGCTTCTTTGGTAGAAACAGTAAGAACAGAAATATCAAAGGTCTGAATCTTCCCTGATGAGACAGCTGGTCCAGTTTCTGTATGAATCAAGTTTCCACCCAGCGTGTCATCGCCTGTCAGGTTGTGTTGTCTGCACCTGCTCTGGACTATCCTGAATGGGTGATAAAGTCTGTCAGTCACACGGTAGCCCCGCCCCCTGACCCTCCCCTTTCCCTCTAAATGAACATCATGTTGTATTTCAGACTGAGACCAGAAACTCATCAGGGAGGAGAAGGGACATTTTCCCATAGACTTCAGTACCACCTGTAGGCTGAAGGCAGTACAGACCAGGTCCAGGTTTGGCCTACAGCGAAAGTATCTGTACACTGCGCCTTCAAACCGTGATGTCACAACATAAAACAGAGGAACGACCTTCACAACGACCTTGAGTCGACCCCGACGGCCTGATCGTCTTCACAGCGACACAATCTGCTGAACCTGTCAGATCTTTGACCTAAATGAACTGGGAGCAGTTCCCACCTGAAGCGGCGGATTTACGATCTGTTTGTCAGTGACAGACTGTTCCTGTTTTCCCAGAATGCCACTCTGTCGGCCGCACACGCACCATTACATGTTACACAGCCGCCATAAAGGAATTAGCTGATCGGGGACCGTCGACTGAAGCTGATTCAATTAGTGCTAACTGCACAGGTAACCCAGAAACAACGGCATGTGTGTGTGTGCATGCGTGCGTGTGTGTGTGTGTGTATGTGTGTGTGTGCGTGCAACGTCAATGTAAACTGAGAACATGTTAACAAGCAGAAAATACCCTCACCCTCAACTTTGTAAATTCTTCATTAGAAACAGAATGTGTAACCATCATCTTCATCTTCATCTTCATCATCATCACCTTCATCATCATCTTCATCACCATCATCATCATCACCTTCATCATCATCATCATCATCTTCATCATCATCATCACCTTTGTCACCATCATCATCATCTTCACCTTCATCATCATCATCATCATCATCACCTTCATCATCACCTTCATCACCATCATCATCACCATCATCTTCATCATCATCATCATCATCATCACCATCATCATCATCATCATCTTCATCATCATCATCACCTTTGTCACCATCATCATCATCTTCACCTTCATCATCATCATCATCATCATCATCACCTTCATCATCACCTTCATCACCATCATCATCACCATCATCTTCATCATCATCATCATCATCATCACCATCATCATCACCATCATCTTCATCATCATCATCATCATCATCATCACCATCATCATCACCATCATCTTCATCTTCATCATCATCATCATCACCATCATCTTCATCATCATCATCACCTTTGTCACCATCATCTTCATCTTCATCATCATCATCACCATCATCATCACCATCATCTTCATCATCATCATCACCTTTGTCACCATCATCTTCATCATCATCATCATCATCATCACCTTCATCATCACCTTCATCACCATCATCTTCATCATCATCATCATCATCATCACCATCATCTTCATCATCATCATCATCACCTTCATCATCACCATCTTCACCTTCATCACCATCATCATCACCATCATCTTCATCATCATCATCACCATCATCTTCATCATCATCATCATCACCTTCATCATCACCATCTTCACCTTCATCATCATCATCATCATCACCTTCATCATCACCTTCATCACCAGCATCATCACCTTCATCATCACCTTCATCACCAGCATCATCATCTTCATCATCACCTTCATCATCACCATCATCATCATCACCTTCATCATCACCATCACCTGAGCTCCAACTTCTGTTCCAACTAATCTGATTAAATCTGATAAATAAAATCTAAAGGAAATAAACGGACATCTTTCCATTTATTCCAAATGTTGACATCCAACATTTGTCAACGATGTTTTTGTGGTAGTGAGGTCAGGAGGTGGGCGTGGCTGAACCCAACCTTTGGACCTCTAACAGCTCCGTGCTGTTCATGTTGTTAAGGCCGACTTCATTCATTCACTCACAATGGAACTATTCACGTCATACAGATAAGTTCATAAAAACACACTTTTAATAGAGCCTCACCACACACACACACACACACACACACACACACACGTCTGAGCTGCACTGTGAGCCCGTACTGACATCCCTTCAGGCTGTGTGTGTCTGTATGTGTGTGTCGGAGAGACGGAGAGTGAAAAAGAGTTTCTCTGATATCCTCGGGGAAACACTGAGAGTGCGAGCTATCTGCTGGAGTAGGTTTGTGGTGCGGGTTAGTGTTAATGGAGATGTAAGCTCCCAGGATTAGTGCCCATAGGTGTGTGTGTGTGTGTGTGTGTGTGTGTGTGTGTGTGTGTGTTTCTGACAGGCAGAGCCTTTCTTTCATTACATTAAGGCCAATGCTTCTAAATCATTTACTCCCTTTGCAGTCTCCGTGGTGTCAGCTAAGTGTTAGTAATCCCCATCAATGGCAGCTCTGCCCCGAGGCACTTTACTCACCACACACACACACACACACACACACACACACACACACACAAAAACATATGGCTTTCTGATATGAAGACGCATTAACCTGTATGCAGTTAATTGCAGGAAAGAGACACAAACACACTTCATGTCCACTACACTTATTTGATAAAAGTCAGACAGCAGCTAAGGATCAGGCTAAACATGCCAACAACAAGATCTTTCTCAGCACCATGTCACAGACACACAAACAGACACACACTGCAATCTTGTGTGGACTAAAGAACCTCCAAACAAAGCCGTTTCTTTGTGACGTCACAAAGACACAGACTTCACATTCAGTGTTTCAATCTTTTTTTTGTTCTAATCTTCTAATCTTTCTGACTTTGTGATGTGGCACACAGCATGGTTTTGGTCCTTGGCCACGCCCCCAGCATGGCCCACCTGGACCCAGACCTGGTTCAGCCTCAGTCGGACTGATCACAGTCTCTTCTGACTGGTGGCTGCGCTGCGTTGGGGTGAGATGTACAACTACACTGATATTTTTTCTTTATTTTAAAACCACAAATAATTTTTGTCAAGAACAGCAGAAACTACAGTGTGACACACAGACAAACACACACGTTCCCACGAGTGTCTGAAAGCAACTAGTGACGCTGAAATGCAACAGTGCTGATGTTGTTGTTTGACCTGTGTGTGTCATCATGGTTATCCCAGCTGATGCTTCAAGGCTTTAATGTGGTAACAGAAAGCCTTATCGCCCAGCATCAGTGTTAGACCTCATGCTTCCTGCAGCCAGCTCACAGACTGCTGGGAAAATGATGCCAATCAAAATCAACTTTCCCCATTTCTGTCCTCTCCACCCTCCAGGTCTGTTGTCCAGGAAACATCAGTTTCAGTTCCTGCACCAAAATCAGAAGACTAATGACAGATGGAGGAAGGTCAGAACGAGAAGATTGTCTAGTTTGGAGGAAACCATTGTGTCTCCAGCTAAAAGCATCGCAGTGCAGTACAGACAAGCTGACTTTTATTTCTGTGGGCTTAAGAGAGATTCAGATCAGATTAAACTGAATTAAACTAAAGCAGAAGTGCTGAATATTTGTGTTGAAAATATAATATGAAGACTATTGTGTACACACGGGTTCGACAAGCACGCCTTATGCGACAGAGTGATATTTGTGCCGTGTGTCACAGACCTGAATGCTGACGGCACACAGATCAGACATACACAAACGGGCTGTGTGTGTGTGTGTGTGTGCATGCTTTGTCTTGGGGCTTGCACAAACACACAACCCACCAGAACTACAGATTTTTATGTGCAAACACGAGTTGGAGACACAAACACTGCTGCTGACACACGACTCAGGCGTGTCAAAGTAGGCGAGGACAGCTGAGCACAAACACAAAAAATCGAAAACATAATCAGAAGGTTATGATACCATTTTTTGTCTACAGGGTGAAAAGTTTGGAAATTTATGTTGGAAGGACTGAGACAGCAGCTGAGTTCTGCTGAGTCACAAAGCAACATTCACCATTCAGGCCGCCGAACTGAGCAGGAAGTCCAACGTGCCGACAGAAAACGCTGAGGGAACCGTACCGGCAGCGGAGCGGCCGGCTGCCCGTCACTGATGCTGTCTTTTGAAAGTAATGCTGCACTAATGACTGTGACAGGAAAGGCGGCAGTGGGGGGTTCAACAGAGGGGAAATTACAGTGGCCTTGGAAAAGCCCCCTCTCTGGTCCTGCTCTTGGTTTGCAGCGGGCATTAATAAGGAGCTGGAGGAGTCAGTGATTAGAGGGAGCTCATATATTTAACACTGAGCAGATCCCTGAAAGGGTGTGTTTGCTGACAAATGAGCAGCCGTGCGCCGCCTGCACCGACGACCGACGTGGCACATGTTGGCTGTTGATGAGTGTGGTCTGTTTGGTGGGCAGCTCCATCACATCAGAAACAGACTGAAAACTGCCCCTCCTGACCTCTGAGACGCTCGTGACCTCCGTTTGAAAGTCACAGCTCTGTTTGTAAAGAGCTGCTGCGTCTGGACCGAATGGAAACTACTGAGGATATTTTCATTTTCAGCAGATTTACTGCATCATGAAATCAGGATGTTCAGCGAGCCGAAGCTGCAGGACATCAAAGTGATTCCATCTCAACAAACAGATCTCAATCGGGAAGCAGCCTCTTCTGTGCTGTCACCCAGTTAGATCAAAGTCCTCCAGAAGGTTCAGCTCCCTGACGAGCTGCCTGCTAACTGCACTCAGAGTTTCACCTTCTAATTCACATCGTCACGCTTTAGAGGACAAATGTAACCTGAAATCAAGCCTGAGCTAATTCCACATAATGATAATTGGTGAGCACTTTTGGGATCCGTTTTTCTTTGCAGGGTGTGAACTGTCATTTTTGACCTTGAAATGCTTGTAGTCACTCTCTCAGATTGGGAGGTCTGGTGGAAACTGGGTTGATTAGCTTGTTTTGAGCTGACATGGCAATACAGGACCTGATATTTCATATTAAAGGTCCATATTTTAACTTCTCCGGTCTTGGTCCTCTGCGACCTGAGTGATCCAGTGGAACACTCAGAGTGACCAAATCGGATCAAATAGGTTGGATGGAGGGTCTGGGTGGGCGGGGCTTAAGGACAGTGACATCACAAAGTTCAGGACGTCCTGACGGCTGGTTTTTCAGGTTCAGTTTCTGAATCCAGACTGTGAGAGTTTCACTGGATTAATACAGAACCTGGACCTGATCTAGGTCTACTTTTGGACCGGATGGACCTTTAAAGCTCAGTAGCTGTCTGTCAGTGATAAAATATGAGCAGGATGAATTTGATCCATTTGTAAAACTGTTATTTGAAAAGTTTCATCCATTTCTAAAGCTATAACTCAGATAAACAAACAGCCGAAGCCAGCATCATAATTTTCCTGCCTTCAGAGTCATCACAGAACCAGCACAAAGCATCTTTCATCTTTCTGGTCAGGGACGTGGCACCCACACAACTAAAACTCCCTTCTGGGCGCAAGACATTGTTTTCCATCAAACCAAAACAAAGATTGGGGAGTGTACGCTTTATGGTGCTAGCATGGCCAGCTAATTGATTTCAGGCCGGATCGTATTGCCGTGTAATGGAGCAGGCTAACGTGATGATGAAGCTGGGATGGTCATGGTGATGACTTTCACAGGGACTCCAGCCTCATTTGTTTGTTTGACAGGCTGCTGGGAGTGTGTGTGTCTGTGTGTGTGTGTGTGTTTCTCCATTTGGCATAAAAGATATGGATTAAGCTATAGAGGTGACAGATGATATGTTTACAGGAGAATGTTTGCTTTCTGCACGATATTCAATTACAGGGTTCCTGAGCAGAGGGAGTGTGTATACGACTCGTCATCTGAGTGTTGCAGACTGTGTGTGAAAGGGTCACAGGCCTTTATCAATCACAGAGTTCGCTCACTTCCTTCCTCGCTGTCCGTCTCCCACCTCGCATCAATCTGGACCCCCCCACGCTCCTTCACATCGGATTCTTTCTGGGAAGTGGTTCAATCCAAATCTAAACTGCTGCTGTCCACTGTTTACTGGAGTTGCGACACAGCACAAATAAATACTTTAGTGTTATTTACCAAACAGGCCTACTCGTATACAGAGCTGCCCCCCCAAAAAACCACCCCCAGTAAAAGCCAGGGAGGGCAGATGTGTTCGGGCTGCCGTCCGGAGAAATGCATGTCAGAGTGATTTATTCATCATATGTGAAGTAAAGCTGAAGACACTTAAATCTGCTGACCCTCAGGGACCGGCTGATTGGAACAGAAGTCAGACAGTATTGAAGTCTATGGGAAAATGCCCCTCCTCCTCAGTAAATGTTTTCCTGATGAGTTTATGGTCTCAGTCTGAAATACAACATGATGCTCCACTTAGAGGGAAACAGAGCAGGAAGGAGGGGAGGGGTTAGGGGGCGGGGCTACTGAGTGACTGACAGACTGGAACACCCAATCAGGATTACAGAGAAGGTGAGATCCTCCTCTTACTCCTCCAAGATGGCCGACAGAATGGCACGACATGACCCTGCGATGAAAATCCAGGAAGTCTCTGGAACTGGATCAGGTTCTTCCAAACGTAGAGAAGCTGCTGAATGTTACCGTCAATCAAAGTGAACGACACACTTGTTCCTTTGTGCTCTTAAATGTCTTTGATTGGTTTGATTTGTTGGTGCCCATCTTTATAAGAGGAGCCACGCCCCCCTAGACCTCATGGACCTGGATCTGGAAAGTCCAGCAGGGGACAGACCTCCTGAAGCAGCTGAAGACAGAAGCTCTACACCTCCTCCACCTGCTGCTGTCGAAGGCCTTGGCCCACATCACTCCTGGACCTGGACACCTCGAGGACCCTGAGGCCCCTCCCACTGTGGATACACACTCCACTGTGGCAGGAAGCTGTGGTCCAAAACCTCTGACCACAAGAACAGCTAACCCTGAATGCCCCCCCTCCCCACAACGGACGGCTGACTTTGTTTATTGTTGTGGAAATGGACCTGATTCTGACTCTGATCCTGACTTCCTGACTCAGACGGCGGTTCATCCTGGACTGAGGTGTTGTGCTGCAGCCGGCGCTCTGCTGATGAATATTGTTGTGTGCTTTGGTTCCTCTCAGGGGGGCAAATGAAGAGGATTCCCAGCATCAAAGCCACAGCCCCGTGTTCCTGTAAATCCTCTACAATCCCATCTGATCTTAACGCCCCAGCTCCACTAATGTGTCCCTAAGCTGGCCTTATCACACCACAGGGAGGCCAACTGAGGGACCTGCAGCTGCAGCCGGTCGTGTTCTTCGGCTTCCTGGGGACGGCGGAGAAGGTGGACTCTGTCTCATTCTGCATCCTGCAGAACCAAACGGAGCACGAGCTGCATGACGGCAGGAGGTGGATGGAGATGGAGAGCGACTCCACCGGCCTCTTCATTCTAAACCAATAAATCCTCCATTATCGTGTCCCTCTCTGGAGTCTAAAAGCAAGCATCTTACAGAGAATTAATCGTGGTGGATGGGGGCGGGAGAGCGGGGCGGCCCATTTCATTCCCTCATCAAGATTGGGGAAAATCGTATTGGAGGCCAAGCAGCCACCTGGGAACGGTCTCCTCTGCTCTCATGTCCTCCTTGTTTCTGTGTTCGGGCTGTCGGACCCCACAGTGCGTTCAAACGGCGGCGTCCTTCGTTTTCATTCATAACATTTTGCTGCAAAGTGTCACTGTGTAGTTTACAGTTGTCTGTTGTGCGGTGTGTGAGTCATTCCTGACCGGCTGAAGCAGGAGTCCGTTGGTAGGACTGTGGCTTCAGCTGTGTGAGAACATGTCAGACTGCATGAACATGAATCCGGCCGGAGCTTAACAAGAAGCACACACACACAAAAAAACAAAACAAGAGTGTGTGAATAAGAGTGAGTGTGTATGTGTGTGTGTGTGTGTGTGTGTCCAGCTCGTGGCCAACTGAGCCTCCTTAGGCCTCTAAACAAGCACCATAAATTCACCCTCCACTTACCTGCAGTAAAAACGTCAGGAGCTCAGTTTTTATTGGGCCACACACACACACACACTCACTGAACGGCCTTAGAAGTCACTAAATACACACACCCTCACTTTCCTAAACACACACTGCAGAGCATTTTTAGTCCCCGTCTATCAGTCCGTCTTCTCCTCAGTCCAGCTGGACATTGATATTGACATGATGCGGGGGGGGGGGCAGAGACTCCATGCTAACCACATTAGCCAGATAAATGCTGTCACAGCCACTCTGTCACCTCACACACGCACAAAGGCTTTAATCAAATAAAAATGATATAATGACAATTTCATGAAAAATACAAACAAGAGGAAACACAAACATGTTTCCACGAAAGATGAGAAAATATATCGATATATTCAGCTGGAAATAAATTATATTCATACATTTTCTATACAGGTTGACATTTTGATAAAAGTTGTTTTTGTGTTGGATCAGGCCTGTTTGTTTCTGAGTTTATTGTGCTGACGGAATAAAGATATTATTATTATATAATTTATTATATAATCAGATTAGAGCTGATTTTTCATCATTAATGAGCAGAACTCCTGATCAGATAAAGACAGAAACTTCAGTTCAGCTGAGTCTGAAGATGTGGAGACATTTTTAAAAATGAAAAACACAAAAAGAAGAAAATTCTTGATGGGGGTTTAAAATGGGATA
Source organism: Echeneis naucrates (assembly GCF_900963305.1). Classification (NCBI taxonomy): domain Eukaryota; kingdom Metazoa; phylum Chordata; class Actinopteri; order Carangiformes; family Echeneidae; genus Echeneis; species Echeneis naucrates. The sequence continues at coordinate 24,900,885 of NC_042523.1, read as the reverse complement.
GTGAAGGATTTGTTATTTTACTGAGAGACGCAGAATTATTATTTTATTCATATAAAAATGGGGATGAGTTTCTGTGCAGTGAAGCTTTTCTAAACATTCTGAACAATTCATGAAGATTCAGAAACAACAGTTTTTGTCTCCAGGAGCCGAAGACACTTGTCACAATGTTTATTGCTCCCATATTGTCAACTTCTATCTGCCTGTCTGTGTGTGTGTGTGTGTGTGTGTGTGTGTGTGTGAGAGACAGACCTTGTGAAGATGTAACCTGCCAAAGCACAAAAGGTTAAAGGATTATAAGTATGTTCCCCCTCCTCAACATACACACAGACATGAAAGCAGGCAGTGAACAGTGGTGTGTGTGTGTGTGTGTCTGTGTGTGTGTGTGTGTGTGACACATCTGGGAGTGTAATCAGTGGACTTCTTTCAAGAGCTGCCAAAGCAAACAGGCCAATAAGAAATCCACTTTACAGACCATCGATCTCCACCAGCCACAGCCAACACAAACACACACACACACACACTTAAAGAAGAATAAAATGACCTGATTCATACAGTAAAAAACTACCTACAACAACACACACAACAACAGACACACACACTCTTTATTTTTTCATGTATAAAAATTATTTTGTTCTCATTTTTGTGTCACGTCTTCTTAAAATCAGCTGTTTGTTGTGATGAATTCAATTCTGGAAAGGAAGTGAAAAACAAAAAGAGGATTTTTTTAAGCAGTTTTAAAGTAGATTTAATTTTAATGGACTTTGATATTTTGAATCTGCCTTTTATCATTTTAATATTCATTAGTAAAAAGAAAATTCTACAAAATTTAAATAAACAAGAAAAAAAGAAGACTGAGCTGTTTCTTTGTGAAAACTAATCTTCAGATTTGTCTTCAGTTTTCCCGTCTGTGCAGACGACAGGAAAACACAGAGAAAGAGAAAAAACAAATAAACAATGGAAATATTGTTTTGTGGAGTCGGAATGATTCAGCGTCGTACTGAGGAGCCATCAGTGTCCAAAACACTTCCAGATGATCCTCAGACAATAGCAGCAGAAAAAACACGGCTGGGACGTCATGCATTTACTTTGGGCCACAGTGGTGAACAACAATAAATCCTGGAGGGGCAGCACACACACAAACACACAAACACACACACACACGCATGTTTTTTCATGTGCATGTGTAGTGATCTGGAAAAGGAAACTAGATAGATTGAGCTGATAAGAAACTGCACATACTTGAAAGCCAAGAAATAATGTAACCCACCAACAGGTTGTTTGCACAGTGTATACACATACACACACACACGCACACACACACACCCGTAACTGATGCATGCATACACACACACACAGCAGAGAAGTGCACACAAATACACAACGCAGGAGAGACAGCCTCCATTGAGAAACCAACGAGCTGTGCCTCTCCTGAGACTGAAACACATGGAGTACACACACAATCTCACACACAACAAATACGCAGCAACACACACAGCAATGCTATCAGCCGCAACATCACAGTGAGAGGCAGTAGCTGTGAAACTGTACTGGCAAACATCAGGAGTCTAACATTAACTCTCCTTCAAACACTGAAAGCTCAGTGTGTGTTACATTTTTTTAACCATTTCACGTGCTCCTCATTAAATACCTGATCTTGTTGTCGTTTAGTTTAACTGATCAATATTTCCCTTCACTGTTAATCAGCATCGCTCTGAGACAAACCAACATGTGGAATAAATGACAGAAACAGGATTAGGTGGGTTTAAACAGGTTAAGGAATTTAAGATTTATTGATCCTGGAGTTTTTCTCACTTACAAATAATATCAATATTATCAATAATAACAACATTAGCAAAATGATATTAATGTCAGCAAAATTAACCTTCAGCAGTGTGAGAATATTTGATCTGTGTCTGGATATATTTTAAACTTTGAAAGGCCTTTATAGTGTCCTGATGAGCCTGAATCAGATGGGACAGTGATGTGGACACCCTGAGTCCATCAGACGGACATAAGAGACAGAAAGAAAGGAAATTAAAGTGAAGCCGAATCTGTAAACTCTGCCGGTGATCAGCTGAGGACACACAGACTTCCTGTTAATTATATTCATATAGATATGATTTATTACAAACTGTGGCTGACGTTATTGTCTAGTTTAGACTACATTTTACAATTACCAAAAAACGACATAAAATATATTTATTTCATATATCATTATTATTTAGATTTGATAAATGGATCATAATATTCCAGATGTTTGATGTTAGATTCACGGTTTTATTTATTTTATAGCTCATAAACAGTAAACCATCCCTGTTTTCACAGGAAGTCCAAGCTTCAAAACGGACTTTATCAATGAAACTGAAAAGATGTTGGATTGCATTTTTTTATTTTGAACTAAAATATAATAATTCTAACAACATTGTGCACTCACGTATCTTTAGATGAGAAGTTTTGTTTTTGTGTGAAGCCAGAAAAGAGGAATATGATCAGGATCCATCTCACAGTGTTTGTTGGAACTTGTCTGGGAAACACATGGAACTGTTGTTGTGTCAGACGAATGAAGGAAAAATAAAAAATAGAGGCACATGTGTTTTCCTCCCTGAGCTGCCGATGGAGACAAATTTCATTTCATCTGGGTTTCAATCTGCTCATTAGTGTGAGCGGGTGTTTTTGTGCGTCCCGCAGCGGGCTCATAGTTTCTGAGGGTTTTTTCTGATGGCGGTTCGATCTGTGAGGTCACGGCACCGTGACGCTTTAATACGAAGGAATCAGACTTAATATACTGAAAATTAGTGGAAAGGTTTCTGACATTGAGGGAAATTCAGTTTTACAGCACGTGTTCGATTAAATGACACTTTCACTGTGAAGATCGGAGGGAATGATGAGGAGTGATGTCACTTCCTGTCAGAGAGTGCCGGACAGAGGGAGACAAGAGAAGAAGAAAAAGGCCAGTAGGGTGAGGTAACCATGAGCAGATGGACCGTGTGTGTCTGTCTGTGTGTGTGTGTGTGTGTGTAGGCAGCTGCAGGAAGGATCCTGCTGAGAAAGAGCAGGACGTCCTGTCATCCACTGTGGCCGCAACATCAAGATACACTCATGTACTCACACACACACACACACACACACACACACACACACACATCAAAGGGTGTGGGGCCAGTGCCGTTCCAGAGCTGTGGTGGTGTGGGGAGACAAACAACAACAGCATCACACACACACAGACACACAAAGTCAAACATACACACAACGGAGCTGCACACAATTGTGACTCACCCTCGCAGACACACACTAACACACATATAGAGTATAATCAGTCACATTCATACATGCAAACAGACGTGTGCGCGCATTCTCACGTGTACACGTACACACACACACACGCAGCCCACATAATAGGCCATTTCAGCACGGAGACCACAGCTAATACAGTAAATGACAGGGGAGGGCTGGGGGGGCGGTGGGGGCACTGGGGGGGAGCCAAGCTAAATGTGACACTGATTTTCTCTTGTGTACATGTGTGAGTGTGTGAGTGTGTGTTTACCGCCCTGACACCAGGACTCCAGGCTGGGGCCCAGATGCTGGTGTGGCCCCTGTGTTGTTTGGTTCACCATCCTGACCTGCTACGGCGCACAAACCATTACAGACACACACAGACACACACGCAGATCCACGCACGCATGCCTGCCAGCGTTGTCCTTAAACAACATGGCTGTGGCGTTGGAAACTCCGACCGAAGTGTCAGCAGAAGCATCAAAGCAGCAAAATGAGAGAGCAGAGAAAAACCAGCCAGCAGGGCGGATCACACCAGAACACAAAAGACCACCGGTCCAGTCCTGGTCCCAGTCGGACCCCGGACTGGTCCCGGTCAGTCCAGTCAGTCACGCCTATCACTCCTTCTCGTCCAGCCTGGACCAACGTCCCGGTCCCTGCTGCTGGATCAGGATCAGAGTTTGCAATTATTTTAATTTTGAAAAGCTGACATTTTCCTGTTCATGTTGTGTGTTGTTGTGTTGACACATTGTTGTTTGTTTGTTTGTGATCAAATACGGATTTGTTCTTTTAGAATGGCACAAAAGGTCAAAGGTCACGTATTTGACTGTCAGTTCAGATTATTATCAGCTCTCTGATTCTGCTAAACATTTTATTTTCCTTTATTTATGAGTAATAAATTCAGTGTTGAGTTCAGTTATTAAGGTCTGAGGTTTGATTCTCTCCGTCACCGATTCAGAGACCTTTCACACACATCTTCAGGTTTTTTGTCTGACATTGTCCAATTCGTCAGATTAACACAAGCTCGACAATCCACACGCACAACCCATCTGTTCCCACAACCTGGCAACGCACAACCTGATTCCAGTGTTGTGTGCAGCTGCACAAACAGGACGACAAACATTCTGCGTTTATCACAAGATCGAAGTTCATATTAAATGACCTGTGATGGAATTTAATGTGAGAATTTAAATGAAACCTTTTAAATGTTGGTTATATATCGACTGTAATCAGATAAAATAAATATTTGGAAGCAGCGGACACATGTCCTTCATACAAATGTGAAGGTCTATCCTGGGGGGCTGAGCAGAATATTATTGATGCAGAAATATATTTATATTGTAGAACACAGATGCAGATGAAGTGTTGAATATTTATTTAAACTCTCGTGTGCCACCTCGCTGCCTGTATGAGCACAATTCGCTCCTGAGCCCATAAATCAAATCTCCTGCCGTGCCTGTGCCTCCACCCCTGCTGTGCAAATTTGTCCAATTAGTCACGCCCCCGGGGAGTGTGAGCACGCACGCACACACGCACACACACACACACACACACGCACCATCCAGTGTGAATGGGGCTCTGCGGCAGTGTGAGGATTAGGCAACAATAAAATGCATTTCATGGCCGCGGTGCTTTAAAGGAGCTCCGGCCAAAACACAGCAGCCGGCCCTCCCCATCCAGACACACACACTATAAATCCACACCCCAGGAGAGAGAGCCTGACTCAATCAACACCCTCCATACGGATTCTGGCCTAAATGAAGTCGTACACTCCCTCCTCCTCATCATCATCAGAAGCGTCTTCATCCTGACTGACAGGAAATCAATCCCTCGTCTGCCAAACAGAAAAAAGAGAGAGAGCGTTTGGGCCACGTGGCGACGAAGGCGTGATCACCGCTGGACGAGTTTTCACATGAATCAGTAAATCTTTTATAGGACTCATAAACATAATGACATCATTACAGAGCAGACGCGTTCAGGAAACCACTGAAGAAGAGAGAAGACGTGCAGCGAGTGACCACAGAACGGGCTGAACTCATCTGTGTGTGTCTGCAGCTCTGCGGGGGGGCAGTGTGGCCCCCCGGGCCCGAAGGCCTCAGCATTATCACACAGGCAGCGACACTGACCACACCTCACACCGTAACAACACAAACTGACACACTCGGGCTGCCGTCACTTTGCTGCATAAACACACACAATGCAGCTCCAGCCTCACAAATACACAGAAAGTGCTGAAATTGAGCTGAATTTTCTTAAAAGCTGTGGAACAAATTCTGACAGTGAACGCAGCACAGCTGCATTTTATAGAAATCATTTTTATAAAGATTACGGACAATTTGATTTGATTTGAAGTTTATTTAAACATAAAAAAGAAGAAAGATTAATGACATTTTACAAATAAATAACAAACTATAAAATCCTGTCATAATTATTCAAAAGTAATAAAAAAACTTTAAAAGGACAATAAAAGTCAGTGAACTGGGAACAAAATTATTTCAGTCAGTCAAAAATGACTTGAAATTAATTCATCCATTAATTGTATTGATTTGTTTATTGATTAATAAACAGCTGCTGGGTTTATGCCCCGCCCCTTCCTCTGAGGTCAGCATATGATTGAATTTTTAGTATTTGTGTGTATTCGTGTGTTTTGTGTGTTTGTGTGTGTGTGTATGAACAGTAGTCCTGTACTGCTGACCAGGGTTAAGGCTCTTATACGGGGGATGATCCAGGATCGCCGGGAGGTTTTAACTCACCCCTCCAACACACAGGGTGTTACTGACGGGGGGGGCAACCAGAGGTGTGAAAGGGAGTCCAACATCTCTCTGTCCGTCTCCCAAGGAAAGGTGGGAAATACAAGGAGGGCTTAGCTGATTCACCAAAATAACACTTTGTTAAAATAATCACGACGTTAAGACAAACGAGAAAAGGAAGAAAGAAAGGACAAATGTAAAAACATGAGAAAGAAGTAAATTAGGAAGCAAGGATGAAAAGATGTGGAAATAACCAGGAAGTAGGAAGGAGAAAAGAGGACAAACAGGAAAAAGATGACATGAGATGACACGATCTGGATCTCTGCTGTTTCTTCTGTTTGTGATTTGACAGATCCAGCGGGGGCGTTATCAGGGGAGGTAAATCGGCCTAAACCTGGTGCTAATGTCTTGGTGGGGGTGTGGGACAGATTAATAAGGATCCGCTCCAAAAGGCTTTAGCCGGCCTGCTAAGATTCTTAACCCGGCTCACCCCCCCGGCGCCTCTGGGAATCCAAAATGTCCCTGAATGCAGCCTCAGAATCACTCACAGGAGTTTAATTTTCGGTGGGACAATCAATCAGAGCTGGATTCTGAGCTGGGGGAGCAGGACTGGCCCCTCAGCTGCTGAAGCTGGATCCAGCTCAGCAGAGACGGTCGACAGAATTTTACTGATAAACTTTAAATGACGTGACAACGGTCTCCTGTCAGATCTGGAAAAGGAGGAGGAGCTTTTAACTTTTTACTTCCTGTTTTCTACCAATCTGACTTTCATTCTGGGTTTAGATGCACGAGCGTTCCACATCCAGGTCTTCTGCATTTAAAGTGTCACCACCCAGACCGTGCTGGTTCAAAGGCCCCTTCAGATGTTTCCTTCTTTTACTGCGAATGGAAGGTGGATCCCGACAGAGTTGGACATCAGTGTTGGATTTCTTCTGATACTCGGAGGACTTAAAACCTCAGGTTCTGTGGAAAAAGTCACATGCTGTCCAGGTCTCTAGGCAACAGGCCACACCTCCATATTCTCTGACCAGATGACGTGTTTTCGCTCCACGTTCTGGTTTCACTTTCATCCATATTTTCACTGAAGGTACGGACTGGAAGATCATCATCCGAAGGTTCATTTTAGTTTCTGCTGATTCAAACTGATCTGACGTTTGCAGCTTTGACAGTTAAATCTGCTCTTTGTTTGGTTTTGTGCAGAAATGTTTCATTAAATATCTCATTTAAATCCTTTTTGCTGAAGAAATTGGATTCTGCTTCATAAAGCAGCGTTGCTTTTATGCAGATGATACAGCTGTGCACATCTTGATTTCTAACATGGAGGATTATCTGCTGACTGTAAATGTTTCTTATTCATGAACAAAGCTGTACAGATTTCATATTATTCTCTTTTATTCAAACTCTGATTTCTGTTTTATTTTTTGATTCGGATAACTGTAATTATTCTTGTCTTTTATAAATTAAATCCAATTTAATCTTGTTTTCTGTCACAGGATTGCTGATCCTGATTCACAACAGCAGCTTTCTGCTGTTGTCCTGAAGTGAGGAGTGATAATCTGTAACAACAGGTCAGACTCGCTTCTGAACATTTACCTTTAGACCGAATGGACCTTTAATATTTCACACCGAATTCAGATTGCTCAGCTGCAGACATCAGCTGCTCAGGAAAATAATGAATCCCCCCCATGTGGAGGCTGATTCATTGAGTCGGTCCATTCAGGGATGCCATGTTCTCTATCTGGCGCTGCCTGATTTGGCTTATATGTTTTGGTTGCCCCCTAATGAGGGATCAAAGCTCTGAGGTCGTGACCCCGAGAGGAGGCGCTGGGAGAGGAGCTTTAAATCTCTGCACATCCCTTAAACACCTCCCACACCGATACACAAACACACACACACCCACACACTCTCACCAACCATCTTTCATTATGAGGTCAACAGCTGTAGAGCTGATTTCAAAAAGTAAAGTTAAGATTACTTGAAACAACGGACGTCACGTATTTGGCTGTAAAAAAAAAAAAAACTTTCAAGGTCCAAACGGTCTAAAGGTGGACGTTCATGATGAAGATGTTTGCAGACTGAAGGATTCTGGGAGAGTCTTCATCCATTTGTGGCTGGAAGTGAGACTCCTGCTCCTGATTTAAAGAGCCACGAACTCATGAAAAGAGTGAGTCACTTCATATTTTTAAAGATGTTGGCTGTAGGTGCTGATTTAATCTCCTTCACTGTGACAGCTGATGAGCGTGCTCATAGTGGTCTGGGGGCCCTGGGGGGGCCGGTGGGGGTGTGACAGAGACATCGGGCCCTCATATATCACAGGATCCTCCCTGCAGGACGGTGATCGATGCATTTAGAGAGCAGACACAGACGGTGTGTTGTGAAGAGACTGTCAGGACGGGTAAACACACACAGGCTGCACACATGTATCAGCACACACTTTTATGGGGATACACACTCACACACCTTAATGTATGCACTCACACACACCTCGGACATGCAGACACATCAGCTGGGTGCGGGCCCTCGGCTGGAGGAGGAGGTGTAATATTTCAGTAATGTGATGGAGTTTGATCCAGGGTGTCCAGTGTCCCATAGAGCTGCTGTTTTATTAGCACAAAGAGCACTCAGGGGCTCTCCAGTTCGCTCTCACACACACACACACACACACACACAGTACAATAACCACATCAGACTTTATAGACTGTACGTGCGGAGAGAGAGTTCAGCTGCAGCAGCTTTCAATCAGAGAACACCATCAAGAGTCAACGCCACCGACTTTCTGTCAAAGCCACATCCTGTCAGGATCCACTCCCTCATTAAGTCTGACACCACATCAAACCAGAAAACCCGTCAGGCTTCTCCAATCAGCATTCAGACTCAGGTCACATGACTGGAGGAGAGGTTGGTCCACACAGACTAAAGGTGTAAAGTCCAAACGGTCTGATGTTCACACAGGAGGATCTTGTTTAACGTATAAAAGATGTTTCGTTGCTAAATGTGAGTTTAAAGCGTAAAATCAGGGAGACGTTGAATCTAATTTAATGATTTCATGGAGCTCTTGTTGCTTGATTTAAACAGCTAAACTTCGGTTGGAGCGACCAGTATTTCAGTTTGCTGGAAAAACAGCTTCAGGTCCACTGACGTTTCCCTGAAGAAGGATTCCACGATTTCCGAGCTGATGATGTCATCGGCCTGTGATAGCAATAATAACTTCATTTATTTAAGATCAGGGCAGTTAAAGCTTTGACACATTAATGTTGAGCAACTAGCTAACACGACCCAGAGCAGTGTCTCCTGAAGACCAACCACAATGGCAGCGGATGTATGTATGGGACATCGGTAACCATGGTTACGATCAAACACACACACACAGAGCAGCTTCCTTTGTTGTCATGGTTACTATTATGAGAGTCAGGTCTTGGTTGGAGTTCAGAAAAGAAGGTGATTTGGGTTAAAATGTGAATTTCCTCCAAATGAAACGACCTTTGGTTCCAATATGATAAAAATGATAATAACAATAATGAATTATGATCTGCCCCTGATCCACAGCCCTTGACATTGGATATACTCCTACTTCTTAGGGTGGGGGGGGCATTTAAGTCACTGCAGTCCCCCGACGCCTTCCAGAGAGAAGTCAATATGAAATTTGACCAACTTCATTTGAGTATGTTTCTTTCGATATCGATAATATAAGCTTACTCTGCTCTTTATAAGCAGCTCTACCAGGGGACCATCGACGGGGTGGGGGGGCGTCCATAATGCACAGGCTGTGACTGCACAGTGGATCATATTAACATGTCCCATTGATGTGGCTTTTAACAGATATCATATTCATGCAGAGCGTGCGGTGTGGAAACGGTCCACATGAACTGCTGATGGAGCTCCGACTTCCATCTTGTGATCAGATAATAGACTAACTACATTATGAAATCATTGTATTATGTGAATCATAAGACTTGCATTTGCTTTTCACCGACACCCGTGCACACGGGGGCCTGATGCCGGTCCTTCTCAGGAATGATGCTCGCCATGGAGCGCTGCTTTTGAGCTCATGATGATGTCTGACATGAAATGGACGCGTTCCATCAGTCAGCAGACTCACATTTACTTCGGGGACACCGTGTTAGAAAACCACCAAGACAGAAGCTGTCAGAGAGAAAGACTCGCCCAAACAACATTTAGATTACAGCCTGAGTCTCCCAGGAGAGCCAAGCAGATGAAATTAGTTTTTTGGGGGGGGCTTCTTGTGGTAATCTGCCGGATCTGTGATTGTGTGTCACTCAGCTGCATCAGTGCTGCCGTGGTGTTCGTGCTGTGTGAGAGCTCATTAGTCCGTCTTTTAACACCACAATCTGTGAGCCAGACGGGCCGTTTTCTGATGGGGGTGTCCCTGAAGTTTCCCACTCTGCGTATGCTGAGTGTCACTGAAATGACCTTGAAATCTGACCTTGACCTGGTCTGTGCTTATGCTCTGTACATTAGAGGACACCAGTGTCCTATTAACAGCAGACACTGTACAGAACACATGACATCCTAATTATATTTTACATTGATACCCCCCCCCCCCCCTCTAGTTTCTTGTCGGATGATCTGGTTTGGAGTAAATGTGCAAAATTGAATAAACCCAAAACGAAGGATTATGATTGAGATTTGACTTGATACTAAAAGTTCAACACATTTTGTTTTAATCAAATCACCACCAATTAAAACATCCAACCCCCCAAATTTACTGAGCCCTGACGTTTTCACCCTTTGTTCAAATTTTTTAAAAAGTCTCCTCAGATCCAGAATCAGCTGATTCTGTCTCATCAGTTTCCTTCTTCTCCAAAGAAAAGTTCCTCTCATGTGTTCTGTCTCTATCTGATCAGCAGTTCTGCTCATTAAAGATGAAAAATCAGCTCCAAATATCTGATTGTCTTTATTCTGTCTGCACAATAAATTCAGAAACATTCAGGACTGATCCAGAGACTCTGATTGGCTGTGACATCACCCACCGGAGCCAATAGGAGCGTCTGATGTAGAGACGTGACTCCAGATGTCAGTATCAAAGATGGAGGATGAGGATGGACGGATAAACACACAGAAGGAGTCAGAGAGTCGGACTGATCCAGATCAGCTGATTCTGTTTAAGCTCTTTGAACTGTTTTGGTTGAACTCCCTAAAGATGTTTGGAGGTGTTGACACTTCGGTTTCTTGTCTCAGAGACTCAGAGGAGCTGATGACAGTCAGACTTTTCATCAGTTTGTGTTCTACAGAAAAGTTTTTACTAATTTGAGTCCAACAGATTTTCGCCCGTCTGCGGCGGCTGTTTGAGATCACATCAGAAACGTGCAGCAATAATCTGCTGCTGACATGAGCCGTGAACTGGCAGCGATACACACCGCCCACGCCCCCCCAGCCCCCTGATGGATTGGCCCTGTCTGTGGATGATGGGGGTGTTAGGGGACGGAGGAGAATCTGCCCCAGCTCACCCCTGCTGGCCTTTGGGGTGGACTGTGATAGGATTGGGCCTATCTCTGCTGGGTGGGGGGGTAATGAATGAGTGTGTATGTGTCAGGGGAACATGTGTTATTAATCTGTCAGGCGAGGGCGTCATCAGGGGTCCGGTTCCAAACTCTCCGGTCTGTGAGGACGACTGGCATGTGTGGCAGCTACCTGACCCCCCCTCTACAAACACACACACACACACAACAAGCTTCCCCTGCACCGACACTTTAGACTGATTGGGTGAGCAACTGCAACAGCTGGCTGGGGATTAAGGAGCAGCCAGATTCAGTGTGTGTGCGGTGCTGTAACAGGACTGGCCGGTCCCTCTGGCACCTGTCGCCTAAACCCAATCCCTGCCTTCCTAAGCTGGTGGATGAGCCGACCCAGCTCTCCTCTGGGACCCTGCACTCCGGCCGCAGCAGAGGTGGGCTGAGCGGATGAGTTCAGCGGGGTAGCTGGGGCACGCTGGGGGCAACTGGGGGACAACTAGGGGCAGGAATGAGAGTGCATGTAGGGGTGGGAGTGGTGATGGTGGAGGGAGGAGGGGCTGGGGCAGTTTTTTCGGGGGCGGGGGCAAACAGATGCCAGAAAATGTCTCCTCCACAAAAAACTGAACACACAGAAACCAGCTAAAGACACACAAGATCGGACGAACAAACAAAGAAGTGACACCTTCTCATCAACTTCACACCGCAACGCCGCCATAACGCCTTAACGCCACTGCTGCGCTGTATGTGTGTGTATGTGTGTGTGTGTGTGTGTGGGGGGGGGGGGGGGGGGGGGGGGGGGCAGGCTGAGGGGAAAACAGCTTGTGTGGATCAGTGTGCTATTAATGGTATTTATGACACACAGGGGTGAAAAGGGTCTGACAATTTTACACACTCAGCTGCAAAACAGCGTGAACACAAATACTGAAATATTGGCAGCACACACACACACACACACACACACACACACACACACTCTCTCTCTCTCTTTAATAGAGGCTTACTCAGTGCTCAGCTCTCAGCACTCTGCCTTCAACTCCTGTGATGACTCTATTTCCTGCACACACACACACACACACACTGTACGGACAGACACGGGGATGACTGCTGCCACAGTCACGTTGTGTTATCAATGACAATATTATACCAGGTGTTGTGTTGTTGTTTCATTAAAAAGAAGTTTTGAACTGATTATATTCAAACATAATAAATCTTTTATTATTTTTCTATTTATTCCAGTAGGTTTTTATTACATTCAATTTCAGTTTTTAATATTAATGTTTCATTTTTTATGGATGTTAAATGTCTGAATGGGCGTAAATAATTTGCATTATTGTGGATTTAAGCTCCGTTTCCTGATTATTAATATTCTAATTTTCATAAAGTCCTCTACAGGTCCAAACTGAGGGCCGGGCCATCGGCGAGGCTGCCTCCTAAGGAGTGAGCTGCTCATAGTGAGTTCATGGCCCCGTTACAGACGATGTAAAGGCTACAACCACATCTTTATTACAGGGTGTGTGTGTCTGTGCGCAGCGCAGTACGACTTCATTACAAGTGAATAACGGCTTATACTTCAGTTTCTCTGGCAGCAGAACAGACGGCTCCAAATACAGCATTGCTCCTTTTGGCACCTTAAAATTAAATATACATGCATAATCTAACAGGTACTTAAAGTCTGCAGGTTCAGGGGAAGAAAATTAAATATCTAATCCGCCATAAGTGTAATCTAAGAATCTAACATTAACATGCACATTGATTTATCTGATTTATTGTTATTTTCTATGAATGCTTGACAAAAAAACACAACCTGTGTTCTTAGATGAAAGGGTGAGTTCCATGTTTGTGGTTTTATTGGAAAATACATGAAATATACTTTTAAAAGGAATTTACAATAAAAAAAATATTTAAAGTTTACAGGAATTTATTTCATCAATGTTTATATTCATGAAAGGAATTAAAAAGTTGATGTTATCACTGAATTACTGTCGATAAACTCAACACAAGACAACATCGATGAAGAGCAGATTCAGGCTGAACTGGGACGCTGCTGTGTGTGTTTGTGTGTAAATGAGCAGCAGTGTGAATGTGGACTCACTCCTGCTGCAGACATTCTGTTTTCAGAAAATTTGTGGGATTATTGCAGATTAAAAAACGACAGAACACAACGTCTATTTTTAGTGAGATGCAGTTTGTGCTTTTGTGTTTTACGTGTTTTTATGTGCAGGCCAGTGAGGTTTAGTCATGTTTGGCCTTTCAGGGAAGCGTGCTGCTGTTGTGCTATTGGCTGTTTTAATCCACTGTGTATGAATGTGTGTGTGTGTGTGTGTGTCTTTTCTGGCCCTGGGCAGCTCAGTGTGATGGAAAGCAGATCCAGGCTCTGCTTCTTCTCACCCAGCGCTCACAACATCCTCAAACCAGAAACTCACACACGCACATGCAGGTAAGCAGGAAAACACAATGCAACACACACACACAGGGACACACACACATTAGCGTCGCCACTCTGTCAGACTCTTCAACCAGGTTTAGATTGTGTTACACCACAGAGGAGGAAAACACACTTTTAACACAACGTCTGGCTGCGGCGTCCAGAGGAATAGTCATTAAGTGAAAAAGGATAACTCAGGAAAGATAAAACATTCCCACGTCTGACAAACACACACACACACACGCTCTCTCTCACGCAGGAATTTCATAAGATCGGCGGGAGTGCCGGGTGAAGCTGTAAAAGAAAAACAGGGACTCTTTCAAAGGAGAGCAGCTCTGGACACACTGGTACAATAATATCAGAGCATGGCTGTAAATGTCACAAGTTCAATTTTCACTGGAAGAAAAGAACGAGGAGGAGGAATCTCTGGGAAAGGCTGAAGTGGAGCTGAATTAACACTTCGGTTGGACAGATCAGCTTCTCCAAAAGAATTCAGGAGAAAAGACTCTTTTCATCTGCGACAGGAGAATATTAACATGATGTCACATTAAACTGACTTTATTCTGATGGAAATTCAGGCCTCCAGGATCTTTGAACAGAAACTAAAGGGTACATAAATAAAACAATAAAAACAATAAAAAGAAAATCAGTGAAGATCGAGAATACATGAAATGCTTATTTATTTTATTTTTATTTTGGGAAATTGTTTGTGAGAATTAGATGGAAAAGGGAAAAATAAATGATATAAAAAATAATAATCAAAGTCAAGAGTGACATTGATCTGGTGGTTTATTAAAAGAAAACAGTGAACTTGGAAAGACGACGTTTTGAGCGACCACGATTAAAAAGGTTTCTTTTTTAGCAGAACTCTGCTTGTCGGGTTAATGAATCACGGGGCTGATTTTTGCTCTGCTCAGGTTTCCTTCAGCTTCAGCAGCAGCAGCTGGAGAGAATGTGATGAATTTGCCTTATCAGGACTTCAAAGTCTAATATTTTCCAGCGTTTGAGGAAAAGTGTGAGAGAAAAGCAGCCGAGGATTTCTGGCAAGTGCTGCTGCGATGTGTCGGCTTGATATGAGTCGGTCTGCCGGCCCTGAGAGTTCACCACTTTAAGGAAATGATTTACTCGTCCAAATCCTCCCTCTTGTTTGATCCCGTGGGGAGCTGGAGCAGGAGTGGGGGGGGGGGCTAGGTTAGCTGAGTGTGCTTTTACCATCCTTCCCCTCCCTTTTCTTCTCTTCTTGCTCCTCTGCTTAGGTCGGCCATTTTGTAATTTACGGCCGTCACAGGGTCCGCCGTCGGCTACGAACAGTATGGGATTATATGAAATGCTTCTCTGACGGCGTATTTCAAGAGGAAGATCAAACAAGGCTAAGTGATTTCTTTTTCTGAGGGCAATAACTTTTGGTGGAACTCCTTTCAGCAGTGCTGGAAGGGATGACTTTGCAAGACCTCGAACTGAAGTATTCATTGCACGTCTACGCAAAAAAGAAGAAAAGAGCCCAGTAGCTTCACAGAGCGGAGCCAAAGTCTTCTCATGCAAAGTGCACAGAACATACCAGAGCTGATAGAAAAATCGAGCAGGCATTTCCACCTCATCTGTCAAAAAGGCAATCTGCACTCCTCCACACAGCCGCAATTTGAATATCTGTACTTTTCTCAACCCGCACAGAGAAGAGGCAGGAAGGATTCGAAGTAGAAATGTAGAGAGAAAAGATCTGTGAAAAGAGAACGAGTCAAGAGTTTTTGGTTTGACGTAGTTTGGTTGGTTGTAGCTGTCCTGAAGATGCTCCACATGTTGGCTTGCTGTGCTAGCTGCTCCGAGTCATCAAACCCATTTAAACCTTTTTCTTCTGTTCTGCTAATCAGCCGGAGTTATCCGGTGGAAAGGAGCATCATGTTGTACTGAAGACTGAGATTATAAACTCATCAAACTCATTTTCCCATAGACTTCAACACAGTTTTGTTCTCTTTAGAGCCAGTGGAGTTTAGGATTTATCCTCTGGGGAACACGAATGTTGAAACTCTAACTAAACCAAAGTGTTGGACCAACACGTCTAAAGCTCTGGAAAACATGTAGCTGTCAATCACACACACACACGCACACGCACACGCACACACACACGCACACACACGCACACACACACACACACACACACACACACACACACACACACACACACACACACACACACACACACACACACACACACACTGACAAACGGCTGATGGGGAGCTCCAGTAGCAGCTGGGCTGTGCTGGTGTCAGCACTGAGCAAACAGAGGCCAGTTGTTGACGCGGCAGATATATGAGTGTTATTCTTCCTCTGTGCATTCATATATGTGTGTGTGCGTTTGTGTGCGTGTGTATTGCTGCTGGGACTCCCCCTTTGGCTAAACCAAACCTCCTACACCTTCACTTCCTCAGAGCTCTCTCTCTCTGGCTGGAAGGATTGATGGGCAGCCCCCCCCCCCCATCCTCCCCGACATTCTCACGGAAAAACGAGGCAAAGGAGGAAGAATGAGGAAAGCCGAGTCCGTGGCCCATCATTCATTCCTCTTCACCTTGGGAGTGAACCCCCCCACAGAAAACCTGACAGGGACAGAGGGAGTGAGAAAGCTGCACCAGCCGACACGCAAACCCCCCCATCTGCAGTGATGACATCATGTGTGAAGGATTTACCTGCTCAGATCTGCTCACCATCAGTGCAACCAACCAACGATTAGATTTCCTCAGCGCTCATCAGCTCCCCGACTGATTTAAAGCTTCTGCTGGTAAACAGACTCTGATATGCTCGTCTGGTTTATAATCCTGATCCTGAGTTGAACATTATGACTTGACCTTTAACCTTTTTGGATATAAAATGTCACCTGCTCGTTTTGTCATGTTAGACCTTTCTGTTAAAGTGTCTCACAATTTGCAGATTAATTCTGGCCAAGAACAGCGACCTTTGACCTTTGACATCTTTGAAATTTCCTCAACATCAAATAGTTTATTCAAACTACTGCAGCATGAGGTTGCACTCAGAGAGACGTTAAACGGTGACCTCATGACCTCGCCGTGTCATGGCCGTTTCATGCAGCCATTTTGTTTGGAGCATGATGGAAGAAAACAGAGAGGAAGAGAAAGTTTCTTTGTCAGACAGACGGAGAATCCAATCAGCATTCATCAGAGGTCACATGACTGTGCAGCTCTGTGCAGACCTCAACTCTGGTTGCTTCAGTCTGACGTGACGGAACTTTGATGCAAACATGTTTCAGCAGAAAGCGATCAGACAGCAAACACACGTTTTTCCAGGCTGTGACGTTTGTAACACACCTGATGCTAAAGATTAAAAACACACAATCATCTCACACCAGGAGCAACAACCTGGACAGCCGTGACAGTCAGCAGATAACACACGGATACAAAAAGGTCTCACAGCAGAGACGACCAGCATCGTAACAGGAAACAGAGAAGACTTACCTGAGAGGATCCATCAGGCAACGGCAGGCGGACAACATGGAAAAGACAGAGAGAACAGGCGGTTAGAAACACACACAGACACACACACGAGCAGAGTGTATTGCACAATTCAGGGGCTAATGAGCCCCCACCTCAGGTGGTGACAGTCACTCTGTAGGAAGTAACTGAAAGTGTGTCAAGTGTCAAAGACCTTTTTAACACCTCGTCACCTTTGACCTGGAGGAGTGTTCATGCTGTGAAATAACATCGTTGCCTTGTATGAACACACTCACACACACTCACAGCAGGGTGGAGTATGTTTCTGATGATTGTTGTGTTTGACCTGAAGGCCGTTCTGGATCGGACTTTACGCAGCTATGAGGTACGTTTTCCAGACAGACCTCAAACTCACCATCTTGACTCTCTTCATGTTTTTGCTGCCTCAGTGAATATTTCTGTAATATCTGAACTCATAAATCAGCCGTCTTCAGTTTCACAGAACCAAAGGTCCATTTGATTGGACTTGACATCACAGTCATCTCACTTATCCAGAGAGGCTTTGAATTGAACCCCAGTCCAAACCCCCCTTCTCTGGTCACAGAGGTGTCAGTTCTACTGGCTGGGCTGCATGTGCTGAAGATATCAGGGAGGGGTTAGAAGGAAAAGTCCCGGTTGGTTGTGCCATTGTGCCGAAGAAGGGAACACGTCTTGAGCTGGTGAAAGGGTGAGACTTTCCTTCCAGAGCAGCCAGACCACCTAGAACTGGGAGTCCGGTGACAAGAGCTTTGATTATTATGCCTGCGCTGCCTGCCAGGGCTAAATTTAAGTGTTCCCATAAAGTCCAGAAGAAATAAGACTTGGGAATGGCCTGGCCTGTGTGTGTGTGTGTGTGTGTGTGTGTGTGTGAGAGAGGGGAGAACTCTGACTGTGTGTGTGTGTGTGTGTGTTCAGGGTCTTTGCTGGTCAGTGTTGTTTCTTAGTCCGAGGGATAATAATAGGATGTGCTACAACTAACTGAGACTAAAGCTGGACTTCCCACGTCTCCCACACGCTGGTGGCACTTGTGTTATTCTCTAAACACCCGTCGGACCCTCCCCTCTCCCCCCCACCCCCCCTTATGCAACGCAGCCCATCTCTTGCCCCCCTTCAGCTCCTCGCCTGAGCATAAAGAAAACTGTAAGAAAGAGCACGACACTTTGGGCAACCCCTCATCTCCCAAGGAATTGTGGAGTCCTTGTTTATCTTAGACTAAAAATAACTTTGGGAAGAAGCCGATCAATACTTTCCCTGCAACAAGAGAAAGAAGGGAGGGAGAAAGAGGCAGGAGAAGAAGAGGAGGAGGAGGAGGAGAAGCGAGCGGAAGGGAAGGAAAAAAGCGTGAGAAATTTGACGACATTTAGAAATGTGTGTCTGTGTGTGTGACGCTGCGCTCAGAGTCATTCCCATGGCCTCGTACAGTAGCTCTGACACAGCTACCGACCGCTCTGATGTCCGACGCTGACAGAACGGACGACACACACACACACACCCGGGACAGTTACGGCCCTGGAGAGAGCTGCCTATTCTATATAAAGGCCTTCAGAGAGCGGGAGCACGGCGAGGTCACTCCTGCTTTGCTTGGCTCCCGCCTCCCGTTTCAAAGGAGCTGCTTATGGTTTCTGTCAGAGATGCACGTCCATTTTTCAGCCCATTAACAACTATCATTACCAGCCCAACTGGAGGCTATAATTGGGCCAGCCATGGAAAGAGTTGTCAAAACACAATTAAATTCCAAACTATGGTGAGAGAGCACAGAGAGAAAGTGCTGGATGGGCCATAACATCATATTGCCGACTCTCCTTGCCCAAAAATAGGAAAGAAAAACATGAAAACCATTATTTGACATTGGAAGGTTTTGAAAGGGGATTATATAGCCGGGTGATCTGAGCTGCCTAAACGATAGGGCTACTGAAAACATAACAAATAATCACTCTCAGTGTCAGGGATGAAGAATGGGCACATTAAAAGCCTGATCCGAGGATAAAAAGATCTTGTGAGAGTCTCAACGCAGAAAAAATTTCAAATACAGTCGTGACTGCGAAGTGGCTTCAAAGACAAATTATAACAGCGCTATAAAGATATCAGTGATGAATACACTGCTTATTCTGTGTGTCAGGAGCTAGCACGAGCTGCTTGTAAAGAGCTCCATCAAGTCTTTCATGGGGGCTTCGGGTCAGGGGGGTGAAGAGCAGCCCGACACATCAGACCAGCAATAGTTTAACCTCTGATGACGAGCTGTGGCTGCAGGTCTGGAGCCTTCTGTGTTTCCCTGCAGCGGCTTTTCACGCATCAAGTGAAACGGCAGAGGAAACACAGAAACACAGACAGCTGCTCTGCTGCCGAGTCCAGAGGCCGAGTTTTCACGACGTCATCAGACACAAGACGCTAAATTAAAAACCGGGTAAAATGGAAAACACTGAAAAAGGATAAAGACGGATGGATTTATTTTATTGATCCCAAACTGTGTTTGACTCAAAGATGAGTTCTAAAGTTTTATCTGTGCAGTTTCAAACTGAAACGCTGCTGCATGTTCATGGACATGTTTCCTCGCCATAAGGTTTTTGTTTTTAACTCATTTCCTCCTCCGTCAGAGTTTTCAGTCCCTGAAACACTTTCTGAAACACAGCTGGATGGACTCCTTTTCTAAAACCATCATCTGGACAAAAAAATATTTCTTTTGAAAACATAATTTCAAACAAAAATGTTGTTGTGTGTTGGACGCCTCACTTTGTTCAGTGACAGAGTCACCATGACAAACGATTTGAGGTCAGTCTGCTGACGAAACTTCAGTGTGTGGTTAATTCACAAAGAGTCTTTATCTAAATGAAAGAAAATCCTCAACAGCAAATACATGACTGAACTTTCACCAACTGATGCTTTCAAAATAAAAGTTCCACAATAAGGATACGAAGCAGCAACAATCAGACTGACCTAATCTAAATAAATAATATGGAAACTTTAACTGCAGCCATTACATCAAATGTGCAGTTTTCTGAAAACTAATTAGAACAATTAGCTGAAACCGACTCTGCAAAACTATTTATTCTTTCACCAAGTACTTTTCTACCACTAATGTAAAACATAAATTATTTCTTCCCAGTCTGGTCTTGAAATCTGCTCCACATGCTCCGGCTTCAGGCCTCAGCCGGTGCGCAGAGTTCGGTTATGATTAGTGCGTGCACATGTCGGCTGCACATAGTTAGTGAAGAGTTATATTCAATGCATTCCACAATATACGTTGCGATGTGATTGCCTCAGAGTTGCTTTTCATCATAGCTGGAAGTAAAGGCACATAAATATAATGTAGTCGTGAACACTGGGACATGTCTGTGATTGTGGCTTCAGCCCTTAATCAAAACACATCATGTCTTGTGGCGGCGCTGAGCGAGCTCTGCGGGCTACTGTCAGCCGAGGAATTGGTGGATCTCCGGGTTTCTCCCGTCGTGTCCACCAACAATCCGAAGGCTCACGAAAGATGCTGGTTAGTTTAGAGAAAGCAGACGTTACCGCTGGTGTTCCTCCGTAAATACAAACGTGGCGCAAACGTGTCAACGGGCCATAAAAAGGGGCAGAGCTGAGAGAGAAAATGTCTACTATACATGAGAGAAGGCCGTGTCCACCCAACTATCCAGTGCCGGGACAGCGTCCACTAAATCACACACTTCTAACGGTGTGTGTGTCGGCTGACATAAAGCAGAGGAGGCCGGCGGTGGAGGGGAGTAGCAGGCCTCTCTACCTCTGTAATCTGGCCTGATTTATAGAGGCGAGCCCTGCTCTCCCCTTCCACCTCCACACCGACACACTGGGCCTCCTCCGCTGGAGACAGCCTGGCGTCCACAAACACACACGCACGCACTTTCACACAGAAACAGCTCTGCACACAGACACATGAACATACCCGGGCCGGATGGTCTCCGTTGCACAGTTAGTGCATGCAACCAAACCACATGGGCCTGTTGCTTAACCAAATGAACACCAGATCCAGAGACAAGAGGTATTTAAATGTCTGTGTGCTGTCAGAGCAGAACATCCACACCAGCACGCCAGCTGAAGAGGCCTCAGACACAATCTCTCAATCTTAAACTGAGTCTCCATGTCAGCAACACAACAACATGAGAAAATGTAAAAGTGGTTTTATCTGCAGAGTCAATGCACATGAAGCTTTTTGTCCAGATCAATATATCGGAGCTTTTGGCAAAACCACAACGTTCTCTGGTTTATTTTGGCCGAATTGGAACAACACAAGCGATGAAGTTCCATCATTGGTGGATCAAGTGTTCAGTGAACTCATTGGCTGTTTTGTCGTCTTTATAAAGGGCTCAGTGCAAACTTAGCACCTTTGTCGCTACATTAACTGACTTCTGAGACCTTCAAATAACACGTCTGAAAAAACCACAAAGCAGAGCAGAACAATGGAGATCCTCATTATCATTCCCTCATTCTGTGTTCCATTTCCTGTCTCCTGTCTAACGTCCAATAAAAACTCACGAATGGTCTGAAAAAAGAATCCCATTTAAGATTCCTTCTGCAGACAGGCCTCTTTATGCTAACCGCTTCATGCTAACTTCCTGTCTGGCTGATCATAAATGCAGCTGAAGTCTCGTCTCCGTTTCAAACAGGAAATAGGAAGACTTCAGGGTGAACAGCAGCACGGAGGAAAATAATTCCAATGTTGATGTTCGTCTCACACCTTCACTCTCACTTCCTGAACGTTGATGTCAGATGTAAATCATTGCGTCTGAAGGATGAATGTAACTCGGTGAGATCCTGAGCCGTGCAGAGACAGAATGTGTGCAGGGTCAGGGTCAGGGTGAGGGGCATTATGGGTAACTGTGGGACCCATATGCTGTTTTTTTTATTTGACTTCCTGTTGATAGATGAGTTTAAAGCAGAGCACAGGAACAGAACTGGATGTGTTAATGCTGCACACAGAAACAAGCCACATGAACGTCACTGAACAAACACCATTTATCTGGTTCGGAGCGCTCTGATTGGTTCTTCTAAAGTGTTTATACTGAGCTGTCAGAGCCAGAGGCCAAAAACCTTCACACACTGAAGCAATAAAGGATAAAAGCTGAGACATAATACTCACACACATCAGGCTCACAGACTACAACACCTTGGTGTGTGTGTGTGTGTGTGTGTACGATGAATCACACTGTATGGACAGGTGTTTACAGTGAGCCGGGTTATCTGTCTCCATTACACCACCACGTTTCAGCCTCCCAGGGCCATTATCTACTCAGACGTGCCTAAACACAAACATCCACAGACACGGAGTCCCACACGTTAAAGACGAGACCCCTCAGACGGGCCAAGGCCCGAGCACTTCATGGGCCTTCCTGGACCTGGGGGGGCTTTGACGCAGCCCAAACAGAGAAGGCCCATTAAAAGCTCGCCCACTGCTTCCCTGTGATCTGCATTAACATCAACACACGTGCAGCGACGTTCCTCATGAGCTTGAGTCATGTAGTTGTGACTAACATTGACTGTTGTTGTGGCTGAAGCTTTGAAGAGCAGAGCGAAGGTCAGAGGAACATCCCTCTGAGTCAGATGCTGTGATGAAGTGCACTGAACTCGCTGCTTATCAGTTTCTGCAAACAACGTTCGACTGAAACTCTCTGAGCCAAATTGTCTGCTGCCCGAAAACACGCGTTTACACATTAGTCATGTCACCTGTTGGATCACACGTGGAAGCTGAGGAACCATTCTGTCTCCCTTCTACTTTCAGCTGTTAACCATTTGTATGAAAAGTGACGGCGCTCCAGCTGCTCCGCTCATCTTCAAGCCCCAGACCAACGTTTGGGCCAAAACTAAAGGAATGCATGAGGATATTATGTTTAGTGAGGTCACTGTAAACGTGACCTTTGACCACTAAACTCTAATCAGGCTGTCTTTGTGTCCAGATGAAGGGATGAATGTTCAGGTGAATGGTTGGATGGACGATCTAGCTGTCACCAATATGGAGGCGGAGATTTTGATCCAATCCCCCACACCTCCTCCAGCCGTCCCAGTCCCTTCAGCATCATCA
Source organism: Echeneis naucrates (assembly GCF_900963305.1). NCBI lineage: Eukaryota > Metazoa > Chordata > Actinopteri > Carangiformes > Echeneidae > Echeneis > Echeneis naucrates. Next base: position 24,877,450 of record NC_042523.1, on the reverse strand, counting down.
TCAATGAGGACAACCATCTTCCTGCTTTCAATCAAAGGCCTCACTGAGCGACCCCGAGGCCTCACTAAGTGTTTCAAAGGGAAGATGAATTCACATGGACATAAAGTGAGTCGGAGCGAACAAAGGAACCACTTTCACAAACATACATGTGACCGTCCGGACACGCGAGTGCACAATTACATCTTGGTTTTTTTGCACTTAGGGTGTTTCAAATGGAATTTAAGACAAAGAAGAGCTTTACTCTCTGAAACTAAAAAAAGGGAAAGAAATGGAAAGTCTGCTGTTAAGAACATGCAGTTTTTTAAACGGTAAAAAGGCATATTAAGTTAGCGTAAACGGAGCTAATGTGCTCTTCTGTTGTGTCATATCGTTTATTCAGGATGGATGTTGGTGATGAAGGACTTCGGCCTCTTCTTGTCTTTGGTGCTTCACATTTTCCACATCTCGCAGAAGGAGCTCTGTCATGTCAGACCGCAGCCTGCTCTGACCAACAAGAATGAAAACATGGATAAGCTCTCACCTATAATATCATCTGGGGGCCGATTCTATCCAGAATTATTACTGCGGTGCTTGACTGTCTGAACGCCGGTCTGTGTGGTAACGATGTGTAAACATTGTGGTAACCCCCCAGGACAGGTACTGTCTGATCCGGTGTATGAGGTGGTACCGCCAGTCTCCTGCTGCCTTTTAATTACAAGTGAAGGTGGGAGGAGCCTTTTTAATGAAAACAGGGCACATCATAAAAACAGATTTGAGAAGGTTCATTCACAGTTCAGGCTCAAGGACACACTGATGAGACGGACCAAATGCAAAGAGCAGATAAGACTGGCTCACCTGAAAGAGCACAGCAGAATGTGAGAAGTCCAGATTTCACTTTCTGGAGGAAGCGAACAGAAGTGAAAGAGACAAGAAACAAAACGATGGTGATGAGTGTGATCGGGATGAAGATCATGTTCCTCAGACTTTGAACAGAAATGATGAACAAATGATGCTCTTTTTTGTTTGTGAGTTTGTGAATAGTGAAGACTTTTCTTGTCATATACAGACACATGCTGATAATTTGGGATGGAGGCCTTTCACATTTCTCAAGAAGATGAAGATGGAAGGAGGCAAGGTGGGCGGGAGTGACAGCTAGAGTTCAGCCACCAACTAATTTTAACCTCCATCGATCCTTCTCTGGTGGAGGGAGGCACAGAACGGGACTTAGATCGGTGGGAAGTTGCCCAGAAGCTCCTGACCTGGAGCAGGATGGGGGCCACAGTGTGTGTGTCCAGAGGGGGTCGGCAGTATCCTGGCAGGACACGAGGGACTCGGTTCCCAGCAGCGCTCGCTGTTCTCCTTCAGCGCTGCCTTCCTCCCTGGGATTCCCACTTTTTCCCAAGGCTATGCCCAGCTAGCTCTGACTCTCCCTCCCTGCCAAATGACCCTGAGTTCGGCCACTTGCTTCCCTTATCTGTCCTTTCCCAGGGCTGTGGTACTCCGTCCACGTCCCTGTCTCTGCTCCCCCGTCTCCGTCCGTCACCCTCAGTCTGAAATTAGCACACAATTCACTGCTACTTAATGTTGGGCCACAGGTCACATCTAAGAGTGTAATTAAATTCAATATTGACCTGATGGTGGAGAAGGTTGTGTCTCTAAATCCAAACAACAGACACACAACAGCTGTGTGTTTGGATTTGGACCTACTGAAGTGCGCGTTCGCTCCTGATGTAATGTACAGCCATCTTAGTCGGGGGTGGTGTTAGCTCACCAGCTGACGGATGCCAATTCTGTGATTTAAGGTGCTGCTGCCTGAGCCAACTATGCTAACTGTGCTAACGCTGCGCATCAGAATAATCTCATTCTTTTTTTATTGAGGACGACGTTAAACCTTCAAAAACAAGCAGCTGCTTTGTGTTTCATCACTAACCTTGTTGGGTTAAAACTAAAGGTCAACCTTCTCCATGTAACTCCGTCCACATTACTGCCAGCTTCACTCGTCCAGTGATTTCTGTTTTATTATTCAAACTACAAATCAAATTCAAAGGTGGAGCAGAAGAGGAGCTGCAAAGAGGTGCTGATCTGCAGCTTCACCAAAGACAATGTTGACCTCGGAAACAGCAGTCAGACTAAAGGTCCTCTTCCTGTCCTTTCTACTGGCCCTCACAGTCTTCATCAGCTGATGGAGATCCCTTAATGACGCAAGCTGGAGCTGCAGCTTGAATCGCAGTGGGGAAGTGATTCTAAACGCCATGTTAAAACCTCTGAATGCCACTTTATTCTCCGGAACATGAGGATGATGGGAAAAAGGAGCGGGGCTTTCTGACAGTGGCACAGTGCTAAGATGGTTGAGTTCCCATGCAGGCCTGTGTTTTCCCTGGGCTATTTCTGCACACATACACACAGTCTGCCCCGTCGTACCCCCTCCTCGTAATTTCTCATCCCTCCCTCCGTCCCTCCCTCTGCTCTCATCCCCCCTTTTCTTTCCCCTCTGGAGTCCGGGAGGGTTATGTGAACGGCCAGAGAGGAGGGCTGAGAAAGAGACGAGAGGAGTGTGAAAGAGGAGAGAGATGTTGTGGGGTCATCACTGAGTCATCATATTCCCTGGTAAGGCTGAGTGTGTGCGTGTGTGTGTAGTTGCTTTCTTAAAGTTGTGTGCTTGTCTGAGTGGGTGGGGAAGTTTGCGCATTCCAGTGTATTTATGTGTGCGTGTGGGCACGAGTGTGTTTTGAGACAGAATATCCGGTGAGTGTCTTACTTCCTGTCCAGCTGAGTGACACTTTCCCTACAAATGTTCCTGAAATAAAAAACATCATCACTCTGATTTCTTCTCTCACCTGGAGACACAACTAATTATTCCTTTGTGTAGCTGCACAACGATGCAACAACAAACAAAGTGTTGGCTGAGGTCGAAGGCAAACACAACACCAACATAAAGTGATACTGATTGTTTTGAATTGATCCCCAGATCTGGTCTGAACTGTAAAGCAGCAGGAAGACAGCGCTCAACTACACATAACACTGAAGGCTCTTCCCATCACAGAGACACTTTAAAGAGGAAAAAAGATGAGAAAAATGACAGAAACCAAAATATCTGGTAATCATGTCTCCACGTCCCGTCAAGGACCGAAACGTATTTTAATCAGAGGAGAACTAGTTTCATATGAAATTCTGTGTCTTTATATTGAAACCATAAACTCAGTCAGACTTCAGCTTCCTGCAGAACACTGAAGATAATCGTTAGAGACAAGTGCTTCGACTGCTGAAACACTCTGCTCACCAGCCTCTCTCTGCCTTTCATCTCGTCTTCTTCTCCTCCTCTCCTCCTGCCCAGATATCTGTGTGGCCTGGCTTCGCCTCTCAACAGTAACTCAACCCATAAACAAACTGCTGTACATGCTGTAATCACAAACCCCAAACTGCCTGACATTAAAAGGGCCACGTTTCATCCTACGAAAAAAAAGGGGGGGGGGAATTCAGAGAGTGAGAGAGCTCTAATGTTTGAGCCCCCTCAGTTTAACAGATGCAGTGTGTAGTATCAGTTTGCTAAAGTGCGACTGGGAGGAGAGACAGATAGCGACGGAAGAGCAGCGTATCTTTGAGGAGTTCCACATTGCCCCGCGCTGATCAAAGTGCTGCGCTGCCTTTGTGGCTAATTGTGGGGATTATCTGTAAGTGCTTGGAAAAGACCAGCCTGGTTTTATGGGAGTCACACACACACGCACACACCCACACACACACTCTCCCTCTCACACACACACTCTGTACTAATGCTGATGGCCAAAAAGGAGACACTAAACTGACCCGAGCTGCAGTTTGTGTGAATTTGTGAGAGAAGACGACGGAGGAAGAGCTGACTGAGAAATGAAATACTGCTTTAAAAAAAGGAGGCATGAAAAATCTGCACACGCACACACGCACACGCACACACACACACACACACAGGGGCAGACATATCCTGTCGTGTTGATCCAATTTCAAGGACAGTGGTGAGACTGGAAGGTTTGGAGTGCCAAACGACTTGTCAGTGTCAGTTGTAAAGCTGCCTCCCCTAAAGCCACTTCCCCCTGCTGACATACACACACACACACACACATGCACGCACACACTTCACATGCACCCAAACACACACATGCTCAAAACTCTGGTCAGCTGAGTGGATCCTAAGTGAGGTCAGGAGTAGTTTGGAAACACACACGGCTCACAAAGAGACTTTCTTTCTAGGGTTTATGAGTCTTCTCTATAGTTTGCCTGACCACAAACACACACACGCACGCGCACACACACACACACACACACACACACAAGTACACTTACAGTGAGGGCAGAGACACAAAAAACTCACATAAAGCTGATATAGCGGATATGGTTTTGTGAGGGGGAGAAGGGTGTATGGTCGGCGTCAGGTCCAAGCAATTATCCAAGTGTCCAAACCTCTTTCAGGCAGCCACAGCGGAGCCAGACAGAGCTCTCACACACACACACACACACACACACACACACACACACACACACACACAAAGACACCAACACAACTCTCAACTCCAACCTAGGGATTTGCCCAACATAATTCCACTTCTATTCACCATGAGAGGTTTTACAAGGCGAGGTCCAGAATCTCTGAGCCGCTGCTGAGTACAAGCGGACTACCAGATGGCCCTTGGCCTCCAGTCTGAGAGCTCAAGTGCTTGATTCTGGCCCACTGAATGGCCTTTTGGGCTCCGAGCCCCAGAGACCTTTCCAATAAGACGAGCTAAAAAAAGACAATAGCAAGCAGCTAATCTTGTCTTTGTGCAGCCTTTGTCTGTCGGCGGGAGGGGGCACTTGTAGAGGCGGTGCTCAGGTAAGACAGCGTGTCAAAGGTTAAGCTGGGAGATTCAGACTTGGACACACAAGTTAATTAAAGTTTGTGTTAGGGGGTGAGAGTGCCGGTGTGTGAGGGCCGGACCGACAAAGGAATGTCAGAAACTTCAAAGTTGGCCGACCGTTGCTGTTTCCATGAAGATCTGACGCAGACGCCGAGCAGACAGGTGAACATGAGACCTGCTCAGGTTCAGACACAGAAAATACACACAAGTGTGCAGATCCACACTGATTTTATTATTATTAAAATAACTGAGCAGGTCTGATGCAGATCCTGCTCTCAGGACTGGATCACATCTCTGTGTTCGGTCTCATATTCAGAATCAGCTGATTCTATCTGACACACTAAATACTCTGTTCTCTGTAAACATTATTTTCCTGATAAGAACTGTGTAAAGCAGAATAACCAGAGAAAAGTTTCTCTTGTGTTTGGGTCTTTCTAGAGCTGATCTGCAGTTTGTATCTTTATCTGATCAGGAGTTCTGCTCCGGATTGTTGTGTACGTTAATTTTTCCCCTATTAAGCTGCTGCTGATGCTAATGTTAGCTATGTGGCCATAAAAAACTCATAAATAACTTCTAAGAAACCAGAATCCAGAAATGTGTTGATAAGCAATGCTACTGTGCATGTATGACTATAAAACCAGATGAGTAAAAAATGTTAAAGTTTCATTAACTGGGAGCTTTCTGCAGGTCAAGAATGTTAACTGGCTAGAAATAAAACACATTATTAGACAGAAAGGGAGGATGAGAGGAGTCAGAGATTCTGCTGTTCTTCTGTTAATATTTGAATTTATCAGGTCACGTTCAGGTTCCATGTAAACAAAGATAAAAACTGCTGCTGTGCATTTTTACACTGACACTGAAAAAGAACAACGCCGGAATCAAACCTCAGGTCATGACGTCATCATCTGAGCTGCTGTTTAAGTCGGCCATTTTGGTTTTTCTTTTACGAGTAGAAATCTTATTTGGAGGAGAAGGTGGATCTGACCTGCTCTGTCCTCTCTCCTGATTGGCTGGTCCAGTCTGTCAATCATCACAGTAGCCCCGCCCCCAACCCCTCCCCTTCTTCCTAGTCTGTCTCCCTTTAAAGGAGCTTCTTTAAAAAATGAACATCATGTTGTATTTCAGACTGAGACCATAAACTCATCAGGAAAACGTTTACTGAGGAGGAGGAGGGACAATTTCCCATAGACTTCAATACAGTCTGACTTCTTTTCCGACCAGTAGAGTTGCCCCCTAGTGGTCAGCAGAGAGAATAGAGCTTCGGTACATTCTGGATGGTCCACCTGCTGCACCAACATGGTGGAGTTTAGTTAAAAAAACAAAACTAGGTTGGATGACTTTAAAAGGAACGAAGAAAAAAACCTGAACAAAAGAGTGAATGAAGAAACAGACAGCAGACGTGTAGAAGAGGAAGAGAATAACCTCGGGAGGGATATAAAAAGAGAGTAGTCTGGAGAAAGGGATGAAGAGGAAGGAAGGAGGAAGAGGAGGAGAGAAGATGAGCAGACAGTGTCCTTTATGTATCGGCGGAGCGTCTCTGAGGGCTTCTGTAATGTTTTACACAGACACACTTTCCAAGGTCGCCGTGCGGCTGCCCGTCCAGCTGTTTTCACATTCAGCTCTGCTCGGACTGCAGGCCAGATTATTACGGGGGGGGGGGGGGGGGGGCAGATTAACCACCGAAAAGACAACAGAAAAGACTGAACAAATCAGCGCCTGCCAACATTTTAATCCTGATTAGTACGGGGGGGGGCAAAAGTACAACCTTCATCTGAAAACTGAAAAAAAGACTTCAGGGACAGAGCTGCTCGGACCGGACCAAGGAGGAGCGGTGTTAGCTTAGCAGCGGTGTTAGCTTAGCAGCAGGCGCTAACAGAAGGCCAGACAGGAAGAGCTGCTGTTTGATCCCACAATTCAACTTTCAGTCAGACAGGAACAAAGCTGACGAGCTGACTGTCCTGTCCTGTCCTGTCCTGTCCGTCCTGTCTGTCCTGACTGTCCTGTCTGTCCTGACTGTCCTGTCCTGTCCGTCCTGTCCGTCCTGACTGTCCTGTCCATCCTGTCTGTCCTGACTGTCCTGTCCTGTCCTGTCCGTCCTGACCCGTCCTGTCTGTCCTGTCCTGTCCGTCCTACTGTCCTGACTGTCCTGTCCTGTCCTGTCCGTCCTGACCCGTCCTGTCTGTCCTGTCCTGTCCGTCCTGACCTGTCCTGTCTGTCCTGACTGTCCTGTCCTGTCCTGTCCTGTCCGTCCTGACCCATTCTGTCTGTCCTGTCTGTCCTGTCTTGTCCGTCCTACTGTCCTGACTGTCCTGTCTGTCCTGTCTGTCCTGTCCTGTCCATCCTACTGTCCTGAACAGTCAGGACAGTAGGATCCTGTCCTGTCCTGTCCGTCCTGACCCATTCTGTCTGTCCTGTCTGTCCTGTCTTGTCCGTCCTACTGTCCTGACTGTCCTGTCTGTCCTGTCTGTCCTGTCCTGTCCATCCTGTCTGTCCTGACTGACTGTCCTGTCCGTCCTGTCTGTCCTGTCCTGTCTGTCCTGACCCGTCCTGTCTGTCCTGACTGACTGTCCTGTCCGTCCTGTCTGTGTCAAAGGTCCTCATGGTTCAGTTTATCAGCCGTGTCCCCGTTCAGAATGTTTTTAACTGTCACAGATTTAAGTGTCCCATTTCAAACCTCCTTCAAACGTGTCCTTCTTTTCCCGGCTGACGAAGACTCCGCCAGGTGGATCTTTCATCACCCAACGGGCGCAGCTGGTGATAGAAAGCGAAAACTCTCCGCAGACCAGACCGTCTCATTTGGGTTCAGTTTTTAAAATGTACGGCGGCTAAAAGGGGGCCACACCTCCGTAGACCAGGTCCTCGACTGGGACTCAGGTTTCGACAAGTGTGGCTGGAAGGAAGTTAGCATCATGTGGCTGCAAAATACAGAAACGTCATCACAGTCCAGGACCAACAGGAGACTTGATTCAGATTCAGGACAAACTCCATAAAAAGCGACTTTTATGGAATCAGTTGTGTTACGTTGTTGTTGTTGTCGACGTCTCTAAGATATTGACTGTCAATCTGACTGAAACAAGCAGCGGAGCTCCGCCCCTGTGCCCCTCCCGCCTGTTGAACACCTACAGATCTGCTGTGAGAATGTCATGTACATGTGGCATAGATAACACAGGAATGACCCCACTGTGACCCCCCCACAACCATCTGCTTTGGCTGGGCTACACCAGCCGCTCAGCTCGCTTGCCTCCACAGTTACTGCCCCATTCCACATGCCAGAAATAAGACAGATGCCCCTGATACCCCGACTCCGGCCCTGCAGCCCCCCCCACACAACCTTTCAGCGCCTCTCCAACATCCAGACCAGAAGCTGGTTCAGCTAGCCTCAGTCTGTGACGAGACACAAAGTTCACCGCGCACACACACATCACCTGCATGTGTGTGTGTGTGTGTGTGTCACGTAAGGATGTGCACATACACACCAAAGCTTTCTGGAGCAGTGGGTGAAAACCGCAGCTACATTCGTGAAAGCACATGTCACACACACGCAGCAGAATAAAAGACCTTCAAACAGATAGAGACACTCAGAGCGTGCACACACACACACACACACACACACACACACAGGAGGCCGTGGTCCATCTTCTGACCGTTGGGTGACCTGACAGTCCAGCAGCTGCGGGCTGTTTGATGTTTCACTCTGAGGATCACATTTCATTTGCAGACGCTTCAGCCAATGGGAGAAGAGCAGAGAGACAGAAGGAGGCCTCTCTTCTCCTCACACTTCGCCACACTGCCACCGAACGACGACGACGACCAAAACAACAACCTCCAAACATCTGCACATTAACCCCGCACGCACAGACGTAAACCAGTGACACAGAGGCTCAGAACATCACAATAAGAGTCGATGGACAATGGCCTGTTACAGGGAGGAGTGTGTGTCTGTGTGTGACTGTGGGTGTGTGCAACAGATGGAGACAGGCTGGACCTTAGACCCCCTGGCCTGATGACATGAAGTCATCACATGACAGCAAAGTTGTACACTGCCTTGAGACACACACACGCACGTGTCTTATTTCACAAACTGACACACAACAGATGAGTTCATCATTTGTGTCTTTTATCTTCGACCAGAGAACGTTTCGGTCCAAAATGTGTTCATCTGGTGGCGTGGTGGAACAGCGGAAAGAAGGGACGCTACATAACAAGGAGGTTCAGCAAAGATGGAGGATGAGAATGGACGGATAAACACACAGAAGGAGTCAGAGAGTCAGACGGATCCAGATCTGATCAGTTTATCACTGAAATCAGTTTCTATCTATATTTGATATTTATAGTTGATTCATTTGAGATTAATAAAGTTAGATTTCATCTCATGAGCAGCCAGAACCTGCTGAAGTCAGCAGTTTGGTCTTCTAAATGAAGTTATTCTCTCTGATCCTGGAAAAGAAGCTGTCGTGTTGTCGTTTGTCTTTCCTGTTGTGAGTCTATCTGTCCCCTGAGTGTGTGTCCACTCAAGAGTGAGAGGACAAGACAGAGAGAGAGAGCGCCATGGGCTAAAGGGCAGCTTTAGTCAGTTCACTCAAAATGAACACACACACACACACACACACACACACACACGTGAAGAGGGGCTCAAATAAGCATCTTTACCAAGAATTCAAGAATAAGGAGGCTTCGGCGCCATGCATGGCTGCTCACCCTCAACAGACACACACACACACACAGAGACTTAGTGCACTTGAGAGGCCGTCACAAACACACAAAATGCACACACCCTCTTATAAACATTCCACAGTCACATAACGAGAACTGATCCTGACCCGTTCTCTGCTGAACAGTGCGTACGGCGTGGAGCGGCACATTCCACCCTTCCTGTTAGAAAGTGGGATAATCGCTCTTTGTCTGAGAAAAAGGAGGCTGACCTGTAAGCCTCTTACAACGCCAACCAACAGGACGGATTTCTACACTGCCATGTTGTGTCACCGTGTGCTTGCACCTTTTCAAAACCTGTTCATGGCTTCCAGTATCAGAGCATCGATCAGTGGAGGGGCCCGAAGGAGAACATGGCCCCCACGGTGGAAAAGGGCCCAGTGGACCCTCATATGGACACAATTTACCAAAGCTACTCCAACTCCCTAAAACTCGCTGCAGCTCACGTCCACTGATATGAGACGTTCAGGGACATCACAATGTGTCAGCGTCCTTACAACATCACTGAGTGACAGGGATCACCTGATGTGATTTGGTTCAGGTGTCCAAACTGGCACTAATCATTCCCAGGACTGGAGTCCAGATCTGGCCCAGATCCAGAGGACCAGTTCACCACCCCGGGTCCTCTTCCCCTCGGTTTGAGCTGTGGAGGTTAAACTCTCTAACTGATTGTATCTGATCTCACAGTCTCAACCAACCTTCAGGAAATGGCCAACTGATGAAGTCGTCTCCTTGAGGAACTCTCTCTTTTCCTGCAGCGGGTTCACCTCCCACCTGTAACTTCTTTTTTAATTCAAAAGCTTTTAGAGCTTTGAAGAAAAAGTGCTGATTGATGATTGTGTGAGTTCAAGCATGTACAAGAGGCATTAAAGACAACCCCCCCCCCCCCCCCCACACACACACACACTATTAACCTTCTGCACACGTTTCCTTGATAGTCTGTGACCTGTTGCTTCGGCCTGGCTTACCCCTCTCAACACCCCCATAAACATGACAAGGCCTCTGGATCAAAGCTGTCTGGGCCATCAGCCCTCTAACACACACACACACACACACACACGCACACACAGTGCCGCTTTGACTCAGGAGGTTCTGTGTCTTTAACCGTCTTCGGTCTGATTAGAGCTGCTGGTCCAGGAGCGGCTCCACATCACACAGAGCCGAAGGCCGAGCCGCGAGCCGCCACCGAGGGAGAAGCTGCAGACAAGTCTTTGTGTGAATCCGGAGCAGCTCTGCTGCTGCTCTGAGACCAACACTGAGAGGAATTGTCTGGTTTTTTTATAGCGCTCCATAATGCTGAAAGGCCCCAGTTGGAAAAACGTGACATTTCCATAATTTGGCAGAAAAGTCGGAAGATGATTTCCTTTATTGGGTCGACAGTGATAGTGACTGAACATCAGTGGAAAAAATGTGAACATTAGAGTCTAAATGTTCAAAGATCGATCAGCACTTTTTAAATATTTAAATAGTTCCCGTTTTCCAGCTGAAAAAAGTGGAAATAAGGGAGACGAAGCTTTGGCTCAGTGGGGGAGACTGTGAAAGCCATTAGCTGATGTTGCAGCTCTTCACGACAACCATCCTGGAGTTTGCGTGCAAATGCATGTGTGTGTGTGTTTGTTGGAGTGTGACTGACAGAGCTTTTATAGCCCCTGCTTACCAGTGAACCAGATCAGCTGTGCGACTGTGGTTTCCATAAGACTGGAGAGCCTGAACCTGGTGGACCTGACCGACATCTGACCTTCAGCTCCTGAACTCTCTGCTGCAATGGGACGAGACATTCCTGCTGACAAACAGATGAAGGCAGGAAAACACCGAATCCTCCCACAGCCTCAGAGCTTCTCTGCTTTTTGGCAGAGCAGATCAGCTCTGGACTCACACCGGTCCAAACGCATCCTTTTCATCAAGACCTGACCTGGGCCCGAAACTGGACTGAGACTGTATCTGACATCTTTACTGCTTTACTGAACAGGTCGGTCTGAGGCCGTGGACAGGTCCGGTGTGAGGCCGTGGACAGGTCCGGTCTGAGGCCGTGGACAGGTCCGGTCTGAGGCCGTGGGCAGGTCTGGGTTGACCCAGTGGACACGTCGGTCTGAGCCCATGGACAGGTCCGGTTTGAGCCTGTGGACAGGTCCGGTCTGACCCCGTGGACAGGTCCGGTCTGAGGCCATGGACAGGTCTGGTTTGACCCCGTGGACAGGTCCAGTCTGAGGCCGTGGACAGGTCTGGGTTGACCCAGTGGACACATCGGTCTGAGCCCATTGACAGGTCCGGTTTGAGCCTGTGGACAGGTCTGGTTTGACCCCGTGGACAGGTCCGGTCTGAGGCCATGGACAGGTCTGGTTTGACCCCGTGGACAGGTCCGGTCTGAGGCCGTGGGGAGGTCTGGGTTGACCCAGTGGACACGTCGGTCTGACCCCGTGGACAGGTCCGGTCTGAGGCCATGGACAGGTCTGGTTTGACCCCGTGGACAGGTCCGGTCTGAGGCCATGGACAGGTCCGGTTTCAGCCTGTGGACAGGTCTGGGTTGAACTCGTGGACAGGTCTGGTTTGACCCCGTGGACAGGTCCGATCTGAGGCCGTGGACAGGTCCGGTCTGAGGCTGTGGACAGGCCCACCAACACCTCTGGGACTGTGATCTCACCTCGTCCTCTGGCGTCAGGCCTCTCGGGTAAAGGTGAGAAGTAGCGGGGGGATGCTATCGAGCTAAGTGCTCGGTGTTTTTCTGCCTGAAGACATAAAGTAGCACTCTGGGAGTCTGGGACTTCGAGTCCCGAGTGCTCCTGACACAAAACCAACGCCTCAGTCTCAGAATGCCAGCCCACCTTTAGAGGGAAAAAGGTCAGCCATCGCTGTCTGCGGCGCCGCTTTCACTGGAAAACATCGCCAAGTCCTGATGGTTTATTTTTCCTCCGTGTAGTTCGGCCACTTCAGCTTTTGCAGAGCTCCTGACCTCTGACCCAACATGGATTTTCAGGCCTAAATGGTGCTGAGTTATGGTTTTATCTTAAAACAAATGTGATCTCAGTCCAGAAGATCAGAACTGATCTGAGTTTGTCATCGTTTCCAAAGATCTCAGTTTCTGTCCCTCCAGACGACAACACAAACTGGAGTTTTTCAAAATAAAATGTCCATGTGGACGGAGAATGAAATGTAGCAGAGATTAGTTTAAAAACTAAACTTGGAGGACAAGGCCTTGAATCCTGCTCTGGACTCCACCTGTTCCCTGTTGGAGGTTTGCAACTTGTTTTTGTCCTAATCTCAGAGCGTCCAAGTCGACCTCCATCCTGGACAGCATCCTTAACTTTGAAAGGCTTTTTCTTCAACCATGAAAACAATCTTCTGGTCTACCAGCTAGTTGGAACGTCTCTCTGATGGGTTTGTGTTTTCGAGCTTCATCACGCGGTCATAACCAGCAGAGACTCTTAATTCTGACACACAACTTCCTCTTCGATGTAAAAGGTTGAACTCTCAGTCAACTGTGAGCTCTTAGTGCATTAACAAACACCGGAGAGCCCAACAAAGCTTTAGGAGCCCGGCGTTAAAAGGCTGAGATCCCACACACACTGTCTGTATTGTTGAAAAGCCACTTAAATTAAAGCTGAGATTTGTTCATTATTTCATCTGAAATGAGGTGTGCCTCGGCACGATGACTTACATGTTGGTTAACAATCTGAATTTGGAGATTCAGAGCAAATCCTCCTGGTTTCACACCACATCAACAGGTTCTTGTTTGGTAATCTTGGCCGACAGCCTCCACAATCCTGGACTCCATTAGCTCACTGCTGCAAAAGCTGCAGATTACTGAGGATCAACGTCACAGACCAGCTAAGAGTCGGGCAACTTACACACCTTATCCAGAGTGCCCACCGGGCTGCTGAGGGCGGCCCTCATGATCATCAACAGCCTCAGCTTTTACCAACACACACACACACACACACACACTCCGGACTTTGTGGTGCTGTAAATCTGGCCAGCAGGCCATGGAGGGCCAGCAGGGAGTTAATGGCTGCCTCATAAAAGCCTGAGGAGGGAGGTCAGGACTGCAGCCGAGATGACTGATGCCCTAAATAAGAAGCATGTGGGGGGGTGCTGAAAGGGTGACAGTGCTCCCATGCATATAGACAGCACTTCCAACTGGGGGGGGCGGGTGACACATTACATTCATGTTGTATGGGAATGAGCCATGAAGCAAGTTGACAGTGAGGATGTGAGGCCGTATCTGATGAGAACGGCTGACGGTCCTTTTCTAACTTTCCCAAATTCACAGATTTTCTGGAAGACACTTCAAAGTTGGGGAGACACAGTGACGACAACACAGGTGAGAAAAAATAGCTTGTGAAATGTTCTTGACGTTCTTTTAGTGCTGAAAACAACACGTTCGTTTTGAGAAACAGCCAAGAGATGCAGGGCGCCTCGCCGGCGACAGCCCAACACCAACCTGTCAGAGATAAGATCAGTCAGGTGACACATTTTCAGCCCGAGGCGTCCTCCCAGCAGCGGAGGACGGGATGAGGTGCTGTAACAGCTGTGACACCCTTCACTGGTCCACTTCGCCCCCACATCGTCCATTTGAAATAGATGTTGAAATTGAAATTTCAGAATCATCACTCATGGCATGATTTAAGAAGAATAGACAATAAATGAAAATGTAAATTTAAAATAATAAAAAACTGGATCCTTTGTCCTTCAGCTCAGTTCGACAGATAACTGTTTAAATCAAGAGCCTGAAACCAGGAAGTGGGGAAATGTGTGGAAGAAAAAGGTCCCACAAAATCTGTTAAATTCAGCTATGGAGGACTATGATGCCGGGGAAAGACCAGACCTTTGTAGACCAGGTCCTCTGAACTGGACAAACTTCTTCTTTTTTTTTTTTTTTAAATCAGGGCAGCTAGTTGTTTTCACAGGTTTTATGTTTTGAACTGACTACATTGTCTGTTTTCCACTGATGAGCATGTCAATGAAAACAACAGTGTGTCTTTATTTCGGAGGCCTATCAGAGCCAGAGCAGATCTGTGCTCAGTCCGGCCTTATCAGCCAAAGGCCCTCGCTGCTTTAACGCCGGCCGCTGTCATCCACAGTTCTTCAGTTCAAAGACAACACTGCATGGCAGATCAAAGCTCGGCCAATCTGGTATGCACACAAACACGCGCTTCACACTAACACACAGCACACATGATAACAGGTCCATAATCTCCGTCGCACGCTCGCAAACACACATCCAAACACACCGGCTCCGACCGCACAAGCCCCTGGCATTGATCAAAGGGAGGAATGTGATAGATAGAGGGGAGATAAGGGGGACAGAGCGGGAGAGAGGGGGGAGAGGGAAGGTGGTTGTCTCACTTCAGTAATCAGGCTGCTGTGTATGGCAGAGCTGGAGATAAGAGCAGGACACACAGTCCCACTTTAAGGAGATCTAACAACATTCCTGCAGTGCTGAAGACATATAAATCCAAGTTCACTATAACACAACACAACGCAGTCACAGACACTTTCCTCTGAATTACACTCAAAAACAGCCACCACCATTTTTCCAGATAAAAGCCTCTTTTACATGGTCAAAGAAAAAAAAAGTGCTAAGCTTTGCTAACATCTGGCTTGTGTCACCAAAGGAAAAGCCTCCAATCAGCATCCAGACCCAGGTCACATGACACGGGCCTTTTCCGGCTCAGACTGATGTAAACACAACTCCCCCTTCAGATCCTCTGATCACGAACCAGAGACCAGCAGCTCTACAGTTGTGTAGATCCTCCCCATTGTGTTACAGTCACTGTTTAAAGACTAAACAACAGAAGACAGCCAGCGAACAGCTGATGTCAGAGGTCAGAGGTCAGAGTAGACCCTGTCAGGTTCCACATCCTGTCACCAAGATCAGAAAACAACCTCTACAGTTTTCCTGATGAGTTTATGGTCTCAGTCTGAAATACAACATGATCATTTTTAAATGAAGCTCCATTTAGAGGGAAACAGAGCAGGAAGGAGGGGAGGGGTTAGGGGGCGGGGCTACTGTGTGACTGACAGGCTGTACCACCCAATCAGGACGGAGTACAGAGCAGGTCAGATCCACCACTCACTCCTCCTCAGCTTCACCTTCCCCTTTAAACCTGGATTCTTCAGGATTTAAAAATCTCAAAATGGCCGACAGACCAACTTGCAGTGAAGGAAAGATTGAAGACTGAAGTGACTTCAGCTGTTTACTGAGCAGTGAGAGCAGCAGCAGGTTAGAGAGGTAACTGAACCGACTGAGATCAGATCAGAAACTCTGGTGATCAAACTTAGAGAGCAAAAATAACATCTGTGGTCGGAGTGAAGAAGGCGACTGTGGGCTGCCAGAGGCCCTGATTACACAGTGGTCCTGCTCACTGAGCTTTTAAATGGCAGATTGTGTGTTTCTTTGCTGCTTTGGTGTTGTATTACAAAAAGATGAGGATACGAACCACATGAAAAAAGGCAACATTTCCAAGAGTAAAAAAAACCAAACAAACAAAAAAAGACTTGCTCACACTTCTAAGAATGAAGTTTAAAATGTGACTTTGGTGTCTGAATCAGAATCAGATTTCAGATTTTGAATCGGATCCCTGACTTTACTGTCGCACTCTCCTCTTCCTCAGAACTTAACTGAGTTTATGTTCAGGTCATCCCTGAAAATGATTCAACTCATGGCTTCTAAGTGTTCCGGAAAAATGCACAGAAGCACTTAGAGACATGACACTTTGTGGCTAAAATAAGAAAAAAGGTGGACAACAGGAATCTGTGGTGTTAAATAAAGGCACTGAATATTAAACACTGGATGGAAGTATTAACTAATCAAGGCTAAGAACCAAGAACGAACTGTCCTGTCCTGCTCTTCATCTTCAGACACACACACTAACCCTTCAAACCTAAGAGTCCTTCTGTTCCCCCCATGTCGTCCTACAGCTCTCCTCCTCCGATATTCGCCGTCCGTGGGAGCCTGAACTTGTCGCCCATCTGCCCTGGCTCCTGGTACACAGACTGCTTTCATTCCTAACGAGGGCCTGATGAATTTTCTTAAAGGCGGCGATGGGCCAAATTGGAGCTGATATGTCCCATCCGGCGGGGGGGGGGGGGGGGGGCATAAGACAGAGCCTTGTCCTGCTGCCATGTGACAGCCAAACAAGGCCAAAGTGAAAGAATTTATTACCACTGTCTGCTCAGTTTACTGTGTATTAGGGTTGCTTATTCTATTACCAAGGTCGTGGGTGTGTGTGTTTATGTGTGTTCCTTGTGTGTGTGCAGTTAGATTAAGGCCCCCTCCCCCTCTAATCTGACTGCACACACACATGGGGGGATGATATAATCTTGAAGAGAGAGCTTCACTGAATCTGTGAGGGACAGTTGTTGTTGTTGTTGTTGTTGTTGCCACTAGGAAACAATAAACGTATTGTGCTCCTGCAATGTGTGTGTGTGTCCATGTAAGGCTCCCAGAATGTTGTGTACACGTTGTGCAACAGGTAACTAACAGAATAAAGTGCAAAATTTGTCTAAAAATCTCTGCATGTGCCATGTGACTGTGTGTGTTTGTGTGTCACAGTGTAAGGTCATGGAAAGAGGGCATCAGATGAGCTAACCCCCACCCCCTAATACACACATACACACACACACACACACACACAAACACACACAGAACAGTTTGAAGAGGGTAAGAGAGGGGGGCATGACGCGTCAAGCTGGAGCCATGACTCAGTTGTGTATGTGTGCGTTGTGTGAGTGGAGTTGATCCCATTGTGTGTGTCAACAAGCCGTCCCATTCAGCGCCCGTGTGGCTAAACTCTGCTAATGAGCGTTGCCTCTGGCTGGGCTGAGCTAACACAGCGCTCATCACAGCTAAAGCCTCCAACACACACACCGAACCAAAGGGGGGGGGTGAAGAAGACAGAGAGGCAGGAGAGTGTGTGAACAACAGAGATAAACAGAGAGAGGGAAAGAATGAGTCAGGATGCAACCTCATCTAAAGATGACAAATTGCAGCTACAGTAAATGTGACTGTTTTCATGGCAAAAACATTCAAAACCAGAAAAATGGCCATCGGAGTTTCCGCCGGAATGCTGCTCATGTCAGAGTGGAAAACCCTCCAAGACCAAAACTCCCAGATGATAAAACGACTCCACGTGAGGACGAGGTGGACGGCCATATTGGTAACACCAAATGAGACAAAGCAGACAAGACTTTGGTTCAGCCAAAGATGAAGGTTTGCTGATTATAGCTGCTAACGCTAATGTTAGCAACAGAAAAATCTGGATCCTTAAAGAGTTGAAGAAAAGGTCAGTTGTAGTTCAGCAGAGCTGAGTTAAAGTTGAATTTCTGTCCGCACGTTAACTGATTTTAAATAGTTCAGCAAAGTGAGCATGTTTAAATCTGTTATTTAGGTTTGATGATGAGACTTCAATAGAATTATTTTTTTGATGTATAAACATTCAAGAAATCCTCTCCAGGTTTATCAAATGTCCGATATTGAAGAAACTGGGTTTTGTTTATGTGACGTTGAAGAAGCGAACTCAACGCAGCCATTCACCTTCAACCATAAAACCTGACTGTATTTCTATGAAGGTGATGCTGAGACTGTGAGGTCAAAGGTCAACCACTGTCACATTAACATCTCATATTATTCTAAACACATCAAATATCCTGAATAATAAACGATGAGGTTAAACAGCAGTGTGTTTTTGGAATGAGATGCCCGATTAATTAGGAAATCAGATATAAATGATAAATCACTGATGAGCTCTGCGTCTTCATCCTAAATGTAACATTTATCATCTTCACTTCACCAAAGGAGATGGCTCTAGGGTACTGTCACCAAAAATCCTGGAAATCCTACACTGCTCAAGTGTGAGAGCAAGATGGAGGGATATAAAGAGTGGAAAAAGCAAAAAAGGAAACAAAGAGGTAAAATCCAGGTGGGTTGGTCACATGATCAGGGCAGAGAGGAGGACGAGCCGGGTGAGAAAAGGAGGACATGTCATCCTCCATCAGCTCGACAAGCTCACTCTCTTTTCTGTTCAACACTTTTTTCCACCACCAGCAAGCTATTTCCAACCCACAGTGTGCGTGTGTGTGTGTGTGAGTGCGTGTGTGAGTGTGAGTGTGTGTGTGTGTGTGTGTGTGTGTGTGTGTGTGAGTATGAGTGTGTGTGTGTGTGTGTGTGTGTGTGTGTGTGTGTGTGAGTGTGTGAGTGTGAGTGTGTGTGCTGGGGGTGTGGGTGAGTGCGTGTGTGTGTGTGTGAGTGCGTGTGTGTCTGCGTGTGTGTCTGTGTGTGTGTGTCTGTGTGTGTGAGTGTGTGTGCTGGGGGTGTGTCTGCGTGTGTGTCTGTGTGTGTGTGTCTGTGTGTGTGAGTGTGTGTGCTGGGGGTGTGTGTGTCTGTGTGTGTCTGTGTGTGTGTACTGGGGTTGTGTGTCTGTGTGTGTGTGTGTGTGTGTGTGTGTGTGTCTGTGTGTGTGTGTGTGTGTGTCTGTGTGTGTGTGTGTGTGTGTCTGTGTGTGTGAGTGTGTGTGTGTGTGTCTGTGTGTGTGAGTGTGTGTGCTGGGGGTGTGTGTGTGTGTGTGTGTGTGTCTGTGTGTGTGTGTGTGTGTGTGTGTGTGTGTGTGTGTGTGTGTGAGTGTGTGTGTCTGTGTGTGTGTGTGTCTGTGTGTGTCTGTGTGTGTGTGTGTGTGTCTGTGTGTCTGTGTGTGTGTACTGGGGGTGTGTGTCTGTGTGTGTGTGTGTGTGTGTGTGTGTGTGTCTGTGTGTGTCTGTGTGTGAGTGTGTGTGTCTGTGTGTCTGTGTGTGTCTCTGTGTGTCTGTGTGTCTGTGTCTGTGTCTGTGTGTGAGTGTGTGTGTCTGTGTGTCTGTGTGTGTCTGTGTGTGTGTCTGTATGTGTGTGTGTGTGTCTGTGTGTCTGTGTCTGTGTGTGAGTGTGTGTGTCTGTGTGTCTGTGTGTGTGTCTGTGTCTGTGTCTGTGTGTGAGTGTGTGTGTCTGTGTGTGTGTCTGTATGTGTGTGTGTGTGTCTGTGTGTCTGTGTCTGTGTGTGAGTGTGTGTGTCTGTGTGTCTGTGTGTGTGTCTGTGTCTGTGTCTGTGTGTGAGTGTGTGTGTCTGTGTGTCTGTGTGTGTGTCTGTATGTGTGTGTGTGTGTCTGTGTCTGTGTCTGTGTGTGAGTGTGTGTGTCTGTGTGTCTGTGTGTGTGTCTGTGTGTGTGAGTGTGTGTGTCTGTGTGTGTCTGTGTGTCTGTGTGTGTGTGTATGTGTGTGTGTGTGTGTGTGTCTGTGTGTGTCTGTGTGTGTCTGTGTGTGTCTGTGTGTGAGTGTGTGTACTGGGGGTGAGGCCATTAAAGCTCTGTTAAAACACTTCAGACGCTGTTGGAAGATGCTGAAGCAAAAGGAGAGTGAAAAAAAGAAAAGAGAGGAAGTGAGATGGTTGGGGGGGGGCACACACTCAGCGTGGATGGGGGCCGGCCCAGCAGTCCACCAGCAGCCTGTCAA
Source organism: Echeneis naucrates (assembly GCF_900963305.1). NCBI lineage: Eukaryota > Metazoa > Chordata > Actinopteri > Carangiformes > Echeneidae > Echeneis > Echeneis naucrates. The sequence goes on along the minus strand of NC_042523.1, from coordinate 24,857,416 downwards.
TACTATGAGCACAGAGGTGCGAGATGAGTCAACAGCCTAATTCTGCCATCAAACTTTCATGGGCAGCAGAGAGGTCTGATGTTAACGCTTCCTCCATCACCTGACCTTCACTCCTCTGAACCTTTTAAAAACCCTTTTACATTTACACACTCAGATCCGCCACACACACCCTGGGACACACACCGGGTTGCACTTTTAAAGTTCTGACCTGCGGCTGAATTACATTTGGAGCGTTTTAGCAAGATATAATAGTGACCCTCTCACTCCCTCTCAATGCCCCCCCCCCCCCAACACACTTTGCAGAAGCTCTCTCGCCCAGACGGAGAGAGTGCCAGCGGCTTTATTTATTAAATATGGCCTGAGAGAAGAAGCAACGTGGGTGAGCTGAGAATCCATTTTAGGCGGCCGGCTTTTAATGGCTTTCTGACACGCTGGGACGATGGCGGCTCTGCAGTGGCGTGGATGGGACACCTCCTGAGTGGCGAATGGTGTTTGTCCAAGCTTGTTGTCCTGAGGAGTGTCGGGAAATGTGCTGCGGTCAGGACGGACCGTGGAGAGACGGAGGAAACGCTGCGGCGATGGTCGGTGTAATTAGCAGAGGGAAGCTTGCAGCTCTACAAGATCAGACCAGGAATCAGCGGCATGAAGTCCATTTAACAGGAGGAACACTGTGAAAGAGTCTGGAGCCAAGCTCCGAGGCTCTCTCCTGATTGGATGGTCCAGTCTGTAAGTCACACTGTAGCCCCGCCCCCTAACCCCTTCCCTCCTCTCTGGTCTGTTTCCCTCTAAATGGAGCATTATTTAAAAAGTGAACATCATGTTGATGTGAAGACTTCACTTCTTTGGCAAAGTGCAGCTGAGGCTGATGGGAAATCAAACATAAGTACGACTTTAAGGTGACGAATATCTGCTCCAAACTGTACCAAGCTGTTTGGTTTCTAAATGATTCTGAAAAGAAACGATGTGAACTTGAGTTATAGAGTGAATCTGCTGCTGCTGACGATGATGATGAGATGTCAGAGATGAAGATGGTGAACTGTGACACAAACAGAGCAGCATCATTGTCAGCCTGAGCTCCTGCTGTTGGCTGACAGCTCCGGCCCTGCTGGTGCTGCTGCAGCCGGTCTGAGCTCTGTGGACACTGGAAGCATTGGGGGGGCTCGGGGGCGGGGGGGTTAATGGTGGAAGGGTTGATTATGATCATGCGGCGTGGCAGGATGTGGATGTGACAGCGAGAAGGCGACAGAGTCCCGCTGGCAATTTGGTGACCTACTGAGGAGATTCAACAAACAAAACTCTGTTTGGATAACTTCCACTCCACCTTTTCAACATTGCATGATGGGAAAAATTACATCAATTTCACGCCACGATTGGCTCAAAGAAGAACACAAGAACTGAACTCTGCTTTCATTTGGAATGTGGACCGATGGCAAGAAGTTGCTGTGACGATAAACAAGCTCAGTTTTCAGTCAGTCAAAGCAAAAAGGACTTCCTCTGGTCCCAGTCTGACTTCAGGGAGCTGTTTCTGCTGTTTCTGGAGAAAAATTCAACTTTCCCTTGATAAAAAAGGATTCTAAATGATTTCAATGCTAAATAAGAAGGTGCTCACGAACAAAAACCTTTTCTCTGATACCCCTTTACCCCAGTGATCCACCCCACTCCCTCCGCCCTCCTTTGTCTGCCTTCTTGACGCTGCTGGTTTCTCCTCCATAAAAAGACGAAAGTGCATAAAAAATACAATAACTTAAATAACCAATGAGGTACATTAATCACACACCACACATACGATATGTACATGCCAAATAGTGATAATACAAAGAAAAAGAGCTGAGGTTAAGTGGCCAATTCAATTATTTATGCCCACATAAAAAAATATCTCCGGGCCCCATTTCATTGCTGCCGGTCTGGTCTGGAGCAGAGTTACATTGAGTCGGTGCCAGTCAGCCTCATCCACTATTTATATGATGATCCTTGAACACAGCTTCTGATTGTTTTTATTATGCTTCTAGTCATTTCACGTGTCGGACTATTTGACTTTGGAGATAAATTTGAACAAATTCAGGAAATAAACCTCCCAAACCTGACTGACATTAAATTTTTATCAGAGTTTCCTAAAATGACCTAAATGCTGTTTTATATTTTGCGTATTTTGGATTTCTGAGCAAAGACATAATTTAGTGCAATAAAACTGTCAAAGTAAAATAAACTGGGCACAATCTACAAATTTCCAGACATCCAGAAGGCGTCTGAAAGCTACTGCATCTCTCCACACCTTTTTACATATTGATATAATGAGTCCTGCCTGATTCTGATTTATGGCAGACGAGCTCTTCCCACTTCTCCACAACCAAGCTTTGACAATTAAGTCACCACAACACTGTCAAAGCTGTCACGCAGCCAGCAGAAGAAGACGCTCTGGATGGTAAATCACGCTCTCTGTGGTCGACGGCCAACTTCATCTTGAATCCCTAAAAGTTACTTTCCTTTGAGTGGCCAACTGTGAAGCGTCTCATCAGGACTTGGCGGTTGAGGTTTTTGGCAAATGAGAACAACAGTAAATTAAAACATATACATTCGGAGGGTTTCTCCAGAGTTCCCTGACAGCTGTGTGATGGGCAGAGTGGGAGGGAAAGAGTGTGAGTGATGACGGAGGAGGGACGGACGGGATGGCAGTAAAAGTGTGAGGGACTGAACAGTAAACAGCAGGGTGACGTTCAGACCAGCTCTGACCGAAGTGGCTGATGTTTCCAGCGTCTGGAAGCTTCTGCTGATCCTGTTGTCCTCATCACAGCATCACATCAACAGCCATCTCTGTCTGTCTTCAAGAATCTCCTGAACGTGGAGGTCTTTGTTCTAACAACTTTTTATTGCCTTGTCTTTTAACTCGACACTGACAGTGAGGCCTCTCCGTCTCTGAAGCTGTAAATCCAGCATGAAGTTGGATTTAATAACTTTAGCGAGTCTGCAGGAAAAAAATGGAAATTTGATGTGGTAACTGTTCAGCATACATTTGGGGCACAATCATGTTTTGAACTGCAAAAAGGCCCCCCCGAAAAAGCTTGATAATTGAAGTTTCCTTCAGTGTGGATCCAAACGCTTCAAAGTGCTTGATGGGTTGTTTTATTGAACAGACTCCAACACTTCCCCACCACTGGAATCTGCTACGTCCAAAAAAATTTGCCTCCCCGCAAAATGACGATCCGGCCACCTCACACAGCAAGTGTAAGAATTCCTTTGAGCTGGGGGAGGAAGTGTGTGACATTATTCCCATTTGAATGATTCAATGTGTCCCGGCTCTATGATGGCAGGCTTTTCACTCCGTGTTCGAATGTGGCCATCTGGAAGAGCTATAAACAAGTTTCCCTTCAGATGTGGTCGGACAAAATTTCCCATCAACGATTAGTTCCAGCATCCAGCGGCCTTCAGTCCGTTTCACAGATGACCGTCAGTCCCACAAATCTGAAATGATTGAATCTCAAGTCTGAAAAGCATCTGTCTTTTTTTTCAATCACCAGGAAATCCTACAACAGCTTCCTGACCCCCCTCGCCATGACCTCCATACTCCTTTTGGTCTATAAGATAACAGGTAGCTAACGGTTAGCCGCTGTCAGTTAGCTTTATCAAACGCTGACAATGGACAGAACCACTGTCCCTGAAGAGCAGGCCGGTTAAAGGGAATAAACTGAAACCACAAAGGAGGACACAGGAAGTGATACATGTTATGATGATGTCTTCAGTCAGCTGGACTTTTTGCTGCTGTTTCATGCATTTCCTGTTTTGTCTGACCTGTCTAATGTTTTCCATGCAAACTCACCACAGCTCTACTGAATGCCTGGATACATTATTTTTATTCATGTTATTTAAAAAGAAGAGAAAAAATATGAAGCATCTTAAAGAAGTGCTGCTGATTTAATAATAAAAATAATTTGGAAGTAATAAAAAATCTGCCTTTCTAAATCCACGTTTGGCTTGATGCTGCTGGTTTTCTCGCATTTCTATTAAACCATTGAGCAGAGTGTTAATTGGGTTAAGCTAAAGCGTAAACAGGCAGGAGGTTGGGGAGGGAGGAGGCACAGCGCGACACCGAGGCTGCCGTTTGTCGACTCACTGGCCTAAAATGCTGAGTGACCCTGATGTGGGGTCATCTTGGTTCTGGGCCTGCTGCCCTCCTGGGTCAGTGCTACACTGTCCTGGGGAGAGGCCAGCGCTTGCATGAATAAGTAAAGACCGTTGGGGGACCAAAGTCCGTTGGCTGACGTTTCCACCCCACTGAGTTTTAACACATTAGGAAGCCCCACTGCCAGTAATGAGCCAGAGACAGAGGGATGGGGGGGGGGTTGGGAGGTGTCGAGGGGTGAGAGAGTGTAGTCACATCCTCAGAGTGACTGTGTCGCTCCCAACCTGTTATTGTTGTGCAAATGTTACTCACATGTCACGTGAAAATGACGAGCTCTCCTGATTGGTAACCTTTTATGTAAAGCAGCAATAGACGAGTTTTGTCCTTTCTCTCATTATGAGGTAAGAGTTGATGGAACGATGTGATGATGAGGAGTAATGAACCCGTCTGCATTTAGATTAGTTCCATACAAACGCTCCCTTTCACCGCGCAGCTCAGTCCGACACCAGGCAGGAAATTTCATGGCAACCAAAACAGAAAGAGGATAGTGCTTCTGTTTTCCCCGGAAGATTCTGTATCTGTAGTTTTTCACTGGAAACTCAAGAGGCCTGCTGTCAGAGAAGGAGAACGGTAGAAAGTGAGGTAAAACACGAGGAAACCACCAACGGCTGTGTTCTGAGGCACACTCTTCCCCAGGACTTCTCCTCCGGACCGGGGCGCTAAAGAGATCCAGTAAAAACTGCATGGATCTTTTAATGGGCCACAACAGAAACAACACCTGAGATTTATTTCAACGTCATTCTAATATTAAAACTTTGGTTGGTAGTTGAGGGGATGTTTTCAGTTCACGCTCACTTCATTACTTTTTCTTGAAGTAGACCGACCAAAGATTTCTGCAGCAAAGAGCCTGAGACGGTCTGTTGTTTGTATCTTGTCTGCTTACAGTCAATCGTCGCTTCTTCAGAACATGACTACACTCGCTCCTCCAACTGTGCTGAAGTTGTTTCAGTGACTGAAGTATACAGCCAGAGCGCTGAACACACAGATTATACAACAAAACGCAGACCAACTAGTCTGGACCGCATACCGGACCACCCAGCAACTGGTTCAGACCACAAGAGCCATAAACAGATTCATATTCTGAGACAATACAATATCTGCTGATACTAATCAATAGCAGGGGGCATTTAATAAACAACACATTTTAATCTGGGGCATTTAATCAAGAAACAGCGTCCCCTAGTGGTCGTATCATTGGTCTGATCGACTGACCACGGTCAGTGGACTTTACTAAATCCACCTGTCACTAAACGTTCACCATAAAAATCTACATTTTAACTTGTTTGAAGACACACTGGTCATTTTTGGGGGGTAAGTAGCTCTGCTAATTGCCTCGGGATCAAAACACACGGCATGGTGTTATTTGTGAAGCCAGACACAGACGGCTGTATCTGTTTTGTGGTGTAGGTATGGAGGACTTGCTGGATTATTCATCATGTTTGTATCTAATTACAGAGAACCGCAGCAGAGTCTGGTTCGTCCTGCTGCTGCAAACTTTTCAGACAAGTGGAGCTGTAATTAAAATGGAGGTTTCAGGTCGTTTCAATTCACTGGCTGCTTTCAGAGGGCTCATCAGGCTCTGACCAAGGGAGTTCATACTGTAACCAAGGTTGTGTGTGTTGTTATTCACTGAAAGAATGTGTGTGTGTGGGTTCTCTCCTCATCTCAGCCCAGTGCCCCTGTGCCCTGGCCTCTCTTCCTCCCCCACTGTGTGCGAGTTTATTCACAGGAAATGCAGGGGAGCCTCACGGGTGGCTGGGCTGATGCGAAGCGACGTGGCGTCTCCAGTGAGCCGGGAACTTAGCATGTCAGGCAGGTCAGCACCGGGCAAGCAGACAGTCGATAAAATATTCAATACAGCACTCCCAGTTCATGGATCTAATACCTCAGAAAAGCCCCCACCCTACTCCAAAATCTGAAGGAGAAAAATCATCATCTCAACAACCTCTTCTCTTCACACCAATGATGGATGTTTATCCAACTCAGAGGCTGCTGGCAGTGATGATCCCAATGTGGTGGATGTCTTGTGGAACCCCCGACTCTTCCCCTTTTCCAGCCAGAGGCGCTGATACCAAAGCACCGAGGCTGAATGTTTTGTTTCTTTCCTAGTTCGACTTTTTTCTTTGCTACTACTTCCTGTGGCCCGCATCTTCCCGGAGCCCCGAGGGCAAGAAAAAAGAAACATACGGCGGAGTTTGACAGTGTGGCGAGCGGAGTGTGGAAGGACTCGCCTTGGAATGTCTTCTGTCACTTTAGTGCAACGGGCGCTAATCCCAATTAGCATCAGTCAGCTGCACTGAGGGAGCATCACATCGACTCAGCTTCTCGGAGACAGGCGCCCTCCATGGACCGGGCGGATAGTCCGACACCAGCTGCCTCGGCCTGTTCTGCTGATTAACCCAGACATTAAGATGTCGCTGCTGTGTCTTCTGACTCCCAAGCCGACGCGTCCTGCTCCCTCTGTTGTCTTCGGGTAGCTTCCGTCTACTTACATTTTTAACAAGCATCTCCTCTGTCTCCATCTCTTTTATTGTGTCGTCTGAGTGTGCGGTATTTTATTACTTACACTGCATAGATTGGTTGAGTACACTGGATCAGTGTTACCCACTCAAACGGTTTTCCTTTCTCCCCCTGAATAATTGATGGAAATGGATGGTTAAGGACAAAGGCAGTGAAGACTCCATTAAGGGGTGAAATGTTGAGAGGTGCTGACTTCATCATTGGAGTCGTTAGCGCCGGAGCTAGTGATCCAATTTAGACAATATTCTCTGACATGGACTCAGGAACTAGCAGGTTCTGCACGAAAGCATGGCCACTAAGGCGGGGGTGGAGGGGGGGTCACTCCCACACCTTACTGGGCACATTCCTGATGTAGTGCCTTCATTGGACACCTGCGTGGCTTTGAGCTACACTAACAACACGCTGTATGCATCAATATGGGAGTGTGTGTGTGTGTGTGGGAGGGGGTGAAAATATGGCTTTTATGGAGTACAATTTGGAGCAAACCTAAGTGATAAAAATAGCTGGATCTGGTTGTGAGGGGTTTTGTTTTTGCTTTTCCTGAGGCACGTCATAATACATCCCAGAGTTTCAGGCCAGCAGCTTTCAGATTCCTATAAATAAAAGCTTTCCTGAGCTTCGCCTCTCTCTTACTCTCAGACACTCAGAGGGGCTGGAGCCGAGTAAATAGCCCCCTCCTGATGAAAAACATTCAAACCCCACCGTCGCAGGGAAAGGGGAGTGCGTGGTGGATGGGATGCCGATGGAGGGGCTTTTAAAATGGACCCATTCGCCTGTTTTCCCCCAGCACCATTTTCACCGCTGACATTTTGACAGAAAAGAAGCGCTTTGCGCTCTCTGAGGTCTCTGAGGTCTGAGTCTCTCTTGCAGCACTGAATGTTCCAGTCTGAGCAGCTTTAACCCCCCCACACCCCCCTGTTTCTGTGCTGCTGCAGGGTAATCCTTCTGTTAGGGCTCAGGTAGGAGCCGACCCCCCCCCACCCCCCGAGTACACAGTACACATCACAATGAAAGACATGAAGAACTCAGCACAATCAACATAAAGTGTTCATCACAGAGTCTGGGGGGTTGCGGAGGGGAGGGGGGCGGCTGCGAAGCTACATGATAATGAGTCAAACAGAAAGCTTCAAAACATCAGAATGTGTCTTCAGAAAACACAACATGTCCTGAATCCTGTTAAAGCTGGACCGGACCGGACCGGACCAGGATTGTGTTCTCAGTGTTTTAACTAATTTAATTGTGGACAAGTCATAAACCATAAACTGCATGTCCACTTTCATTGAAAGGGGGGGAACTAAAAAACAAATAGATTTTGAATGACAATGGGGGAAAAGTAACAGCAATCCAACAATGGCGACCTCAGACGTCAGGAGGACTCGGGGGGGGGTTGGCGCTGCTGACTTCAGGAATGCTGTCGGTTCAGAGTTGTAAACGGAGTTGGCCTTCACCAACAATGGGGCATATTTTGCGAGATGCTGGGAGTCGATAGCAGGCGTCTGTCGTGACAAAGGGCCACTTCTCCAGCTCCGTGAGAAAGGCGTGTTAGCTCGGCTCTTTGATACAGGACACTGTTTCTCTGACCGCCATTCATTACCATCTGTAACAGCGGCTCAATGGACATTGCGCATGAGGCATAACTTCATCCTCCTACACGTTCTCAGAGGCCGCATTATGGACGCCTCAGAGCCGGGCGTCTCCAAACACTCCTAGGTGTCTCATAAAATCAACTTGGAGAGTAACACACAGCTCCGAACAAGAAGAAAAAAGAACGGAAAAGCTGGAGTTGTGTCTTTTTGTGTTTCACTTAGTAGATGAGACATGAGCTGTCCTGAAGCCCGGAGCTTTGGCAGCGCATCGGAAGAATAACATGGCAGAGGCGTCCACATTTGTTTCCACTTATGCTACATGATCTTTAAGAGCCTAATTTGAACAAATCCCTCGCGCTGACCACATGCTGTACTTTCTGAGGACTCTTTGCATATGTACCCCGGGTGTTAATGTCATGTTTAAAGTAAACAGCGCCAATGGTCAGAGCTGGGGGGTGGGGGGCACACCCTATTTTTGGGCTGAACCACCTCCAGTCTTTTATTAACACAGAAAATGAAATGAAGCAAGAGCCATAAAAGCAGTCTAGGCGTGTGACGCTTCTGCAGCGCTGAATATTCCTCCTCTGAACGATGTCGCCACAACTGTCCCCAACCTTCAGCATCGGGCATCGAGGGAGGGGGTAATTCCGCCATCATCACATGTAAATGACACGCTAACTAGATACACACACACAGCAGGAGCTCGACAACTACACAAATTACAAAAAAAGTGAAGACAGAAAACCATGAGGAGGAATCACACAAACTCTAAGCCCCGCCCACCACCTGTATTCAATTTGGTTGTGTAGTTGCACACAGTGATAGCAGTTGTGTTGATGCTAACTAAGGTTCAGACTGATTTAGCCCCGCCCTCCTGTCTCCTTGTTGGGACGGGGGGGCGGGGCTAAGTTAGTAACGTATGAGACACTTAATATTTATTGCACTCATCATTCATCTTTCAGGGAATATGTTGTGATGCTTTACTGCCCATCTGAGGGCGACTCCAGTGGTTTTAAAGGAAATCAGGTTGTACTGAAGTCTATGGGAAAATGTCCCTCCTCCTTAGTAAAAGTTTTCCTGATGACTTTATGGTCTCAGTCTCTACTTTACAGTCTTCCACCTCACAAGGCCTGCTGAGGACTCTCGTCTCCAGCTTGCTGCCTCTGGCTCATGCCCGCCTCCCACTCCCCCCACCATGTCAGAAGGAAGGAGAAAGAGGATGAGAAAACAGAGGGGGGGGGGGGTGCTGGTGAAATGTTAATGTCTTGTCCTGTTCGATACCTGTATCTTTGGTGGGGGCCGCTCTTCATTGTGCAGGTCAAGCATCCTCCCACTTCTCCTCAGCTCCTAACTTCACCTCCTTCCCTTTTACACATACTTGCAGTCTACCTGAAGGCGAGTCATAACTTTCTGAGACATCAGCTAAGTCCTCTCATGGGGGGGGGGCGGGCTGCTGAGGGATCTTCGAGGTTATTGTGTGTCTGGTCTGGAGTGGAGGTCACCCAAAGTTACAGGAAGGGATTGTGAGGACGGCTGGAGGAAGAACAGGGTTTGTGTGTGTGTCTGTGTGTGTGTGCATGTGTGTGTTGGGGGGGGTCTCGTCTGGCAGATGACAGATCTGTGAAGTCTTTCCTCGAGCCCCCCGAGGCAAAAGAAGCGGTGGTGTGGTGGTCACATCTTCAGAACACTTACAGTCTTTATCCCACTCTGCTTCCCCCATCCTGGGGGGGCCTGGGGGGCTTCAGCCTGCTGATTACTACACAGGAGGCTATTCAGCAGCCGAACCCCCCCTCCTTACACACACACAAAAACAGACTCAACCCCCCCACAGATCTTCTTTCTTATTCAGGGATGATCTGAAATCATATTTCAGTCATGAAAACGTAGTGGGGGGGGGGCGCAGACACAAGTCTGCGCTTTCCTAAAGCATTTTTTTGACACAATCAGTTCGACACCTCATGGTCTCACACGGCCTTTAACCCCCCCCCCCCCGCTGAGGCCTCGCCCACCTCCCGACCAAAACAACGCTTGGATGATACACAAAAACCACACAGACACACACTTTGCACTGAGCCTTGACAGGCCAGCCAAACACAAGCCTCCCTTAACACTTCAATCAAATTCTCAACCCCTGCAACGAGACAACCCCCCCACACACCCTCACCCCCCCACCCCACTTAAGACAGACGAGCTGGTGAATCATGGACAGTACAATGTGTGTTTTCAATCTCTGACCCTCCCCGTCTTCTGGAGCCCACACGCCTGCCTGACTTTTAGACTTTTAACTCTCGGACAGTTGTTGTGTATGTGTGGTGGGGGTCAGTGAGGGAGGGGGGGCAAGGACGAGGAGTAACAGAAAAAGGGCAGTCAACAAAACTCAATTGTTCTCAGAGTTCTAGTAATAGCATTTGATTAAAATAATGACAGGGTGTCGGGAGAGAATAGAGGGTCCCATTGGGGAGGGGAGGGGGTCACAGACTGAGGGAGGGGCTGAAGGAGAGAGAGAGAGAGAGAGCACTGTGCTGTTCACTGTCATGAAGCTGAACACTCACCTGTATCATCACGAGAGCAGGTCGGTCGGACGGCAGCGCATGGAAGAGAGAAAACAGTCACATGATCAGTTCAGTCGAATAATAAAGAAAGAAAGAAAAGTTTCACAGCAACGAAACAGAAACACTGAAAGGAACTATGACCATCATCTACTCTAACTTCTGCTGTGGCCGTTCACCAGAATCCAACAATCTAAACCACTTCATCCTCTGAGTCTTTCTGTGAAAACCAAACGTCCTGACGGAGCAGGTGATTCAGCAACAAAAACAAAAGCTCATCCGATCAGAAACTGCCTCCACGCCACGTGGCTGAAGCCTGCAGGTTGTTATCTGTCTGTCAGCCATCTTGCTCTTTTATGACCATATTTGGAGGAGAAGGTGGAGCTGACCTGCTCTGTGCTCTCTCCTGATTGGCCGGAACAGCCGTCTCCACCTGTATGCACCGACTCGTAATGGAAACTGTTTGCGGTGACTCGTTTTGAAGAGTCATCGAGAAAAGACCAACAAAAGTGTAGCGTGATCGGTCAGACGTTTGTGTTTGACGTTGTGTAACCAGCTCTGGTGTAGATTGTGTCTGACACCTCTGTGGCTGACGTCTGGTTGAGTTTAGTGAAGGCTGGGTGGTGGTTGTGGTGGAGATGGCAGTGTAAGACAAACTGAGCTGTTGTTGTTAAAGGAAACAAACAATGATGTCATTATTGGACAGGCTGTTAACAGCAGTGCGACCGTGACGCCGTCAGTCCGGCTCCACGACATCACGCCACTTCAGAGGGGACAACGGAGCCGTGACCCGTGGCGCCGTGAACTGGCCGCTGAAGTCAGAGAGAATGAAAGGAGGAGAGGCTGAAAGCCGCTGCAGAGAAAGTGTGTGTGTGTTACAGAATATGATAGCCGGTGGGGATGTCAGCAGCCTCTGAAAGGACGACGTCTAAGCTGGGCTCAGACGCTCATCTCCTCACACAGCCGCGCCCTTTTCCCATCATCCCCCTCTTTGTTTATCCCTTACACCTTAACAGGAAGTTCACGCTGGCCCCAGAGCGACCCCCCCCCCCCCAACACTGACACAGATCTGATTCACACAAAAGGAGAAGAAACCAGAGAGAGTTGTGCCTTCAGGTCACCAAGACATTAAAGTTGAAGATTTTAACACAAATATTCAAATGTTATCGAATGATGTTCTGATTCTTGGTTTTATTTGACTTCACAGAATTAGTCGATGAATGAAACTTTACCTGAAGTGTATTTATGTTGTTACGTCTTCTGAAATCAGCCTCCACCACACCGTCCCTGTGGACCAGTGGTCTGATACCCAGAATCACCGTCACTGATATCAACACTTTATAATCATTATTTTGAGGTTTATTGACGCTGACAGGAGGTCCGACTTGAGGAAGGAATCTGTGTGAGACGACTCGTCTGCGGTTCGTTTTGGTGTAAAAGCAGTAAACTTTCTGCTGGTCGTCACTTTGAACCCGATCTGATTGACTGTTTTTGTTCCAGGAGTGTGTGAGCGTGTACGTGGGCATGTTGATGTTTGGTTACCGGTCCTCCCTCGACACCAAAGCCCAGTGTGGGAGAGCTGAAAGTTCAAGGTCCTCCTCACTGGGCTTTAGTCCTGTCTCACCCTCAGTGTCCAAATATTTACTGTCCAGCAGGTCCAGGCTGCTGTCTATCTATTAACACTTGGCTTAAGATCGCTCACGTTGTGCAATGTGGAGGATTACGAGCAGAACGAGGCACAAAAAACAGAATTATGGCCTGGCGGCTCCATGCCTTCGCCAACCAGTCAGGTCGCAGGATATCTGGTCACAACCTCCACCTCAATTCCTGACAGAACTGCCATCATGATGTCACAGTGAAGCTGACCTTTGACCTTTTGGATATAAAATGAAAACTTAATTAAAGACGACAAATTCTTTTATTATTGCCAACAGCATGTTTTTAATGATTCTTTTGACCTTTGACCTTTGGCTACCATAATTGAATCACAAAAAAAGTAGTAAAAAAATGGTTTTACAGATTTTGTAATAGCTCATATTTGGATATACACTGTCTCATCCTCCATCTTTGATAGTGACGTCTAGACTCATGTCTCTACATCGGACGCTCCTATTGGCTCCGGTGGGTGATGTCACAGCCAATCAGAGAGTTTGTGGATCAGTCCTGCATGTTTCTGACAGAATAAAGACAATCAGATGTCTGCAGCTGATTTTTCATCATTAATGAGCAGAACTGATCAGATAAAGACAGAAACGACCCAAACACATGAGAGGAACTTTTCTGTGGAGAAGGAAATATTCAGTCTGAACTGATCAGAGAGGATCAGATGATTCTGATATTATTTGGACACATTTTTAAAATAAGAGATGAAGGGACGCTCTCAGAGTGAGCAGACTCAAATATCTGAGCTGAGATCAGATTATTTTTGTGTATTTTAGGACTCGTCCACTGGGGCTCTTGTCTTCAGACCAGTTCATTTATAAAACTAAACTTCTCATTTTAGCCAAATGTTGAAAATTATTATCTCAGGGTTTGTGTTCCTGCTGCCATGTTCAGTGAATCAGATCGACCCCCCCCCCTTGGTGTGCGAAGGCTGGGACGAGCCGCCTCTTGAGGCAGAGACAGAGTGGACGACAGTGTTTGGAAGTTTCTGGAGTGTTTTCCTGGCTGCAGCTCCAGCCAGACTCCTCCGTGTCCTTCAGAGTAAAAACAAAAACATTTGGAGTGTACAGCTCACAGCTAGAGCACATCTCTTATTTGTTATCACTTATGCTCCGAGCCGGTTTACATTCTCCTGAGTGTGTCCACTGGCGTGTTCATCCGGAAATTTGTCCCCCCCGCCTCCTGATTTAGATTTGGAGAGCAATAAAACTTGCTGAGCTGTTGCCTTGGACAAATAAACTGACCAAAGTGTTGATGCAGAGATGTCCGAGGAATGAAAAAAAGTTTGGAAGAGCGGGAGGGAGGGGTTAGCGGGTGAGGTGGGGGGGATAGGTGCCGGTCTCCAGCTCCTTCCTGTGAAAGTTTCCGGTGAGGCGGTAAACATGGCAGCGTCTGTCTCCTGTGGGAGCTGAGGGAAATGTGTTTGTGTGAGAGCGTGCTGCCAAGTGGATCTGTGTGTTTATGGATGTTTGTGTGTCTGTGTGTGGCGATGTACCGCTTGTTGGTGCACGCATACTTGGTCTGGGTATGTGTGTGTGTGTGGAGGTCAACAGTTCCTCTCCTCTCTGTGAGGGAGTTGTGTCGGAGCCAAGTGCCCAGCTGCTCATAGGTGTCTGTTTACAGGCTGATTCACAGAGCAAACAGGGCAGGACGCACAAACACACACACACACACACACATGCATGGCTGACGTTGCTTGACAAGAATTCTCACAAGACACACAAAGTCTGTCCTCATGGCTCGTGAGGTCATTTCATTTGTTGGCGTCTGCAGAAAGAATCACATCACCTGAGACACCGCTGGTGGCGACAGGGTTTACGCTTCATCCATGACCTTCGACCCTGTGAGTAAAACATGGCAGCAGCAGGTGGGAGAAGGGGAAAGACCCTCAACTGGAACTGAACATACTTTCTGTCTTAAAAATTACATTACTCATCTCAGAGTAGTTTTACGTCTCCTCCTCTAACGGCAGGCCAGCCAGCCAATCAGAACACACACAGAAACCAAACCCTGCAGGTGCGACTAAATGACTCATTAGGACATTTTTAATCCAAGACTGATGATGAAAAGATGTTTCCATGGTGACGTAGATGATGAGAGGAGCTGCAGTTAGTATGTTAAGGCCAGATAATACACACACACTCATATTTCACATATCACACACGCAGATTCAAAGCTGTGATGATGAAACTGCTCTTTAACAAAGTTAGAGCAGATAATCAGTTGGGACTGAGAACGCCGCTCTTCACATGAGCAGGAATTACTGCTTCCTTCCCCCTTTTTGCTTTTGAGTTAATATGATTTCCGGGAGGACATGAGCGGGATCCTAAAGGAGCGGTTAAACATTAATTAGAGTCCCGTCTTGTTTGGTGGGCTCTCGCTGCCAACACCAAACCTCATGATTCCTATCCATCTTCAATTAGAGCGTCGGCTCAAATGATGATTTGTGTGTTTAAATCAGCGGCATGCAGACAGCCACTGTATGTCGGAGATATAGACATCTCAGTAAACTTTGAATTTTAGAGGTCTGTGAGATGATTTGTTGAATTTTTATGCGACATAAAAGAACGATCAGTGACAGTTTCAAGATTCAGCAGGAAAATTAGCTTCTTTACAATGGAGCTTTTGAACTGTCGCTTATAGACAATGTGACCTGACCTGAACGGCCTGTCCAGTCCGTTGTCATGGTTACGACATGTGGTGAAGCACTAACGATCACATGGATTCATTCATTGAATCACTAATTAACTGTCCAATTATGTGTCAATGTTTTTCTGAAGTTTACGAAGTTCACCGGATGTCGCTGTGATCTGTGGAGGCGGGGTCTGATTCAACATGGCTGAGGGCGGATGACGTCAGTGAACTCTTGTTGCTAAAGGTGAGAGACTCTGTCACGCTTACATATGTCTAGTATGTGAAGTGACGTCACAAATGGCAAAACAGACTTTTTATTGTGGACATGTAAGTGTGTGTGTGAACAGCTGGAAAAGCCTTGTGTTTTTAACGCAGCCCTGAATCACTTTGCTGTTCTTATTTCTTTAAGCACATGTGACCCAACTCTGGTTTCTCTGACCTTTGACCTCTCAGGCTGACCTCGATTACCTCACAATTACATCCTCCAAATGTTTTTTCCCCCGGAGGATATGTGTATATGTGTTTGTGTGTTAAGGTTTGACTCACACCTACAGTGTGCATGAGGGTGATGGAGGCTTCAGAGCCAGAGCCAGAAACAAGGAGAGTTAAAGTTTTGAGTGGACCGCTCCGTCCCTGAAGGTCCCCAGATGGGACGGTGTCTTCACAGCCTCAACATCAAGACTCTGTTAGGATTTAATAGGATTTAATCCACATTTATGGATCCAGTTCTCGAAGATGTTTGTACTCAGTGTTTCATTATTTGATAGCCTCGTAGTGTGTGTGTGTGTGTGTGTCCTGTGATAGGACAGAGACAACATCACCCCAGGACACTGATCTGCTCTAAACACTGGAGGTCATGAGTTTTGACCTTTGAGGAGCAGTCAGCAGCGAGTCCACGGGGCCGCAGGTAGGCTTGGATTACACACACACACGCACACACACACACACACACACACGGGTACGACGAGTGATATGTCAGAGCAGCAGCACGTGCACGCACACACACACACGGATGGCCTGAGGGGAAATGAAGTGGTCGCCTCTCGATGACCTCAAACAAAAGACCCATTGAAAATAACAAGACTGAGCTCTCACAGAGAAAAGTTTCCCTTTGTTATCCACGGCAGCCTCTCACCGCCGCACCATTCAAACGCCAGATCCTCTCCGTGGTGCCAAGATGGTTTAACGAGTCGAGGATCCCAGTGCAGGAAAACTGACATCCGACGTTGGCATCTCAACCTGCAATCTGTCTCCACGCCGCCAATCACCGAAGAGTGCGAAAAAATACGACGCTTTAAAACGAACATGGTTTCCTTTCAAACGGCTAGGCAGATGATTTTTACATTAACAAAACAACCCGGCGGTTATTCTTGGGTTTTTACGCGGCCTTATAAAAGTCTGAAGCTCACTGGCGTCGACGCTCGGGCGCTTGCATGGGAAGTGTCGGCGGTTTGGCCGGCGTTCAACGTGCCACCACAATGTTTATTCTTCAATATCGGCCCAAAAGTTATGACATATAAGATGAACAGCTAAGAGGCGTATGGGCCCAATAATTTTCAAGTCCAATTCAGGCCTGAATGTGCAGAGGACAGGACATGATGAAGCTTCTCTCCTGGAGCTGCTCTCCCTCAGATCCACATTAAGATCTCCGGCCTGTTCGCAGCAGTTTTCCACCTCAAAGAAACTTTTGAGCGAAGTCAAAGATGTAATTTCAACATTTCAGGCGCTGGAAGGTGAGCAGCGTAACACAATACTCTCAACAGGCTGCTCTTGGCTCCAGAATAAGCAGCGTGCAAACCTTTATGCCCGACCAGTGATATAGATGAAGAGGGTCATCAATTCTTATTTAAGGCCATTTCATTTCATATGACACCCCCTTATTACAACAAATGGGCTGGCCGAAGCTGTTTTGCAGCAGATGTTGAGTTGCTGTGTAATTTCCCAGAGGCTCAATTTGAGATAATGGTAGATTGTAAGAAGCTGAAAGAAACAGAACCTTTTCGCCTCTTTTCGCCCGGCGATGTCCAAAGCATCCAGAAACATCCGAATCTGAATTTTTAAAGATGTGGTGGACAGAAAATAAACATCAGGGACGGGACAGGGGGTGAAGGAGCTCACGCAAATATCAATAAACACTCCTCTTCCGTCTCGGAAGCTTCCTGCTTTATTTGATTAGGGCGAGGACGGAGGGGGGGCTGGGGGTGAAAAACAGAGCAGTCATGCTCTTTTGCTTTTCTTCCTCCTTTCCCTTCCTCCGCAATCTTCAGCCTCCTCTTAATGGGAATGGGAAGTTTGGGAAGTGGAGGGGAGAGCGGGGAGGGGGGGGGCGGAGCAGGGCTGCAGCTAGCCTCAGCCTAACCTCCCCCATCTGGACTGAGGAGGGGGCGACTTGCCAGCCTCCAGGCTACTCCCAACCCTTCCCAGCTGTTGGCTGTTCAGGGGCAGAGGGTTTCTTCCCCCCACCCTCCCAAATGTGTGTTTTTGGTGGGCTTGAGAAAGCATTTTTTCATAAACAATTGCCATATCCTGCACCAGCTGCTGACCCCACGGCTCCCGTCCCTGAGCCGAGCTCGGGAAGGAGGCAGAGCCGAATGGTTTTCATTTAGGAGACTGCTTTGCAGGGGAGACTTGCTACAGGGGGCTCGGCCCCGCCGCTGTTAGCACGACAGTTACAACGCAGACGCTGGATGGGCTGCTGCCTGTGAGAGAGATGTTAGCTGATAGCAGCCGCAGTGTCGGCTCGGCTGCTATCAGCAGCTGGTGTGCCGGAGGACAGAGCTGGAGACCTGGACCGCTTCAAGGAGCCCCAACTGTTGTTTTGCTCAAGTGAAGCATTAATTAGCTTTTGAGCCACTTGAGGGCAACAGAACAAGCTGAAAACGGTTTTATTTACGTTTTACTGCCACATAAAAAGCTCACAGTTTAAGTGTGAGGAAATGGCCAACAATTTCCACATCGAGCAGACGTGAGACATCAGTCATAATGACTGTTTGAGTGTCGAGACGTCGCTAAATATTATGTTCTAACTACTGAGCTCCACGTTAAAGATGCCTTTTTGCTCAGATGTGCTGCGGCTCACTGCTTCAGGTTTACAACAGCTGAAGTGAACTGAAGTCATCATCATCACATCACAGAGGGACGTTTGATCTGCTGCATCATTCAGGGACACAACGGACAGAAACAGTGTTACACGATAAACCTTGCATTTATATTTCACTGAAACAAGATCAGCACAAGTCTGAAGGTTTAAAGAGCCATCCGGTCCAAAGGTAGACCTCCATCTGGTCTCTGATTCTAAATCAGCTGCAGGTTCCGTATTAATGCAGGTCTAAGTCCTCAGAGAAAAACTGTCTGGAAACAGAAACTGAACTTTAAAACCAGCCGTCAGGACTTCTGGGACTTTGTGATGTCACAACAAAGCAGTCACTGCCACCAGGCCCCTCCCTACCTGACCCACCAACCTTGGAGGATTTAGGATCACTCAGATACCAACACTTCAAAACAAGAGTAAATATAAAGGACCTTTGAAAACAGGAAGTTCTGAAGTGTAACAGAAAACACGATCCCCTGTCAACAAACAAAAACAAGAAACTCACCCCGCCCCCTGACCGTGTCCTAAAACAGCCGTCCCATTGAAAGCGTTGGTGCCAATTCAGTTTGTATATCATTTGATTGCATGTTTGTGTTCATGTTCTATGTATGAGTCGGCCGGCCTCATGCAACACTCAGCAGGCCGGGGGGGCGGAGCTCCGTCACAGCCGGTGGATCCACACAGTTAGAAAACACAACTGGGACGACGCTCACGCGACTGCCGACAGAGTCACACGCATTGTTACACACACAAACACTCACCTTGGCACAGCAGGGCTGCGCCGCACACAAAAGCTATTTTTTACTTGCATCATAAAAGCACACACAAACACACATACACAAGGAAATCCACACATGCAGACACACACACACTGTGGCCGGCAGACGCTTCACGCTCAGGCTGAACTTTCACCTCAAGTGTCCGGCGCTCGCACACATCATTCCGAACCGGTCCGACTCCAAGCTGCAGGGTAATACTTCATTATGGCAGCTCTGTAATTTGGGGGGAATGAGCACTTCAAACGAACCCACACAAACACACACACACACACACAGGGTTACTGTAAATGTGTGTAATCCAGAGTTCTGCTGGGACCAGTATCAGCTTTTTTTTTCCGGATTCCCAGAACAGTCCAAAATACACCCGGACAGTAATCAGAGGTTATAATTGTTGGAGCTGATTACAAAGTGAGTAATGCTTCAGATTGGAGACGAGTGCGATGCCAACTCGTATGCTGTGAAATGTGAACTCGGGGACACGAGGCGTCCGCAGGGTTCACGGTTTAAAACGTGACGCTCGGCGGCTCCTTCCGTCGCTCCGGGTTAACCGGCTGAACTTTTCACAGCTGGGTGGTCCCTGCTGCCAGAAATGATGCTCTGTGTTTTGATGTTGTAATAAGAATTTTGACTTGCTGTGTCGTTTTATGAGTTGGACATAAAAACTTTGCTCAGTTCAGCTTTAAAATATAAATGAGAAGCACATGAAAAATTACAGTGTAAAATAATGGAGGCCAACTGTTTACATCTCTGCATTAATCTGAGTATCCAACTGTTCACTTTACAAACAAACACTGTGATGTGTGGAAGTGGAAGCTGCCTTTGTGTAAATCTGCAAACAGACCTTCAATTCAAAAACATCCCGGCTACATGTTTTATGTTAAAGCTTCATATTTCAACTTCTGCACTCTTTTATTTCAAGTGTTTATCTTTATAACAAGCTACACCTGTGTGTTAGAACCAAACACCGTTCAGTGTAGTTTTTTATCTCCTCTGAGGCTTCTCTCTGGAGGAACAACAGGTCCACCAGCCAATCAGGAGGCAGGATCTCATTCTCTCTTCTGATTGGCTGAATGTTTACTGAGTTATCCAATAAAGATGAAGCAAATTTCAGGTCAGCAAAGTCGCAGAAGTCCTGACGGCTGGTTTTAAGGTTCAGTTTCTGATCCAGACTGTGAGGTTTCTCTAAATATAACACCTGGACCAGGTTTAGAATCAGAGACCACAGGGAGGACAGCAGTTCTGTCTGTGGGTGAAAAAGTAGATTTTTTTCAAGTCTTGATCTGTTTGCTGTTTCACCAGGTGCTACGTTCAGGTCCAGCGCCAGTAGTTTGTTTAACTAACACTGGTGCTTCCTCCATGAGCTTCAGGGAGTCTCCCCACTCAGAGGCCCCCACCCCGCCACGGATACTTATGCCTCTCTTTGAGGCAGCTCTTAATTGACTAACTGAGATGACGTTCTGAGGTCAAACATCGAAGATACAGCTACTCATCAACTTTCTGTGTTTTCAGAACAAAAAGCCGTCCTGAATGAGAGAAGATGTTCAGATCAGGGAGGCAGTGAAGAAGAATCAGTGGACCAGAGAAGGAGGAGGAAGCAGTCTGGCCCAGACCTGGACCAGACCAGGACCCACTGATACGAGCCCAGCAGGGAAACCTGAATGAGCTTTTGCCAAGACAGCAGCGTGAGCGGCAGAACATGATGGAGGGAAAAGAAATGATGCAAAATGTGTTGGCCCCTGAGAACAGGAACAACGACAAAAATTCATACTCTTAGTTATAAAAGATTTAAAGTATATTGTATGAAATAGGTGGAAAATTAAATTCCATTGGGTGTGTATGTGTGTGTACGTCCCACATCCAGTTATTTATTTAGTGTCAACAAAGACCACAAAGACCTCCAAACACTCATCCAAACGCATCAATAATACAAACAGGCGAACACCATCCTCGGCTCGCGTTATGTGGACACACTGAGCCGTGATGCGAGGCGGTCCCTGGTCCTCAGACAAGCTGGGACTGAGGGAGGTTGCTGCAGCGCCGGGCCGCGGCGTGCAAAGTCCAGACACGCCAAAAACTTCACACTGCTGTTGAATATTTGATGGGAACTTTCACTGGCACAACGCACACTTACAAGCACAAACACACAAAAACACAACTTTAACTGGAAATTAGACACAGTGAGCGTCTCAGTCAGTGGAAACCTCAGTGGGTCCATTTATTTCACACATATTTGCATCAGGAGGAATGAGAGTCTCAGATGAAAACACCCCATTAAAACTCCCATGAGCCCCTGCACTCCATGCTGAATGTTCAGCCTTAAGCATGCTAACGGATAGCAGGCTACATGCTAAAACACTCTATGCTCCATTTAGAGGTGGGTGTGATGTCACACTGGAGACTTATTAGAGCGGCCATCTTGGATTTTGAGGTTCGACTTAATGAGGTCCGTCCAGGTGACCTCAGGGGTTGCTGCACAGCGAGACACGTGCGTGCTCACAGATGATTGGCTGTTTGGACTTTTTGTCTGTTATTTCTAAAAGCTAGTTGGTTTTCTGTTTACTTCAAGTGTTGCAGGAATTTGGCCTTCAGGAACTCAGACCATAACCACATCACCCAGAGAGGGCAATTATTCCACTGAGGGCAGTTTTTCTGTCTAGTGTCGCAGCTTTTAGTTGACATGTTGGTAAAATATTCAGATTTCAAATGTTGGAATGTAGAAACTGGTAAAAAAAAATTAAATAAAAGATTCAGATGTTTCTGTTTTTAATAAATTCTCATCATCTTCAAACTCATCTGATTCTGTCTGACTCAGTTCAGACTGTAGAACAAAGTCTACAGAGAAGCCACCCTGAATGTTTCCTTCTCCTCCAAAGAAAAGTTCCTCTCATGTGTTTGGATCGTTTCTGTCTTTATCTGATCAGGAGTTCTGCTCAGTAATGATGAAAAATCAGCTCCAAATATCTGATTGTCTTTATTCTGTCAGAAACATTCAGGACTGATCCAGAGACTCTCTGATTGGCTGTGACATCACCCACCGGAGCCAATAAGAGCGTCCGATGTAGAGACGTGAGTCTGGACTTCACTATCAAAGATGGAGGATGAGAATGGACGGATAAACACACAGAAGGAGTCAGAGAGTCGGACTGATCCAGATCAGCTGATTCTGTTTAAGGAGGAAACAGGAAGAGCCAACAGGAGGAATAAGAGCTCTGAAGACCAGCTGATGGTTGGAAGAGTTTGAGCTTCTGTGGGTGTAAAGGGTTAATACAAAAGAAACAGACCAACCAGGAAACCCCGAGGAGAATCAAAACAGCACTCCCTCCCCCTCGGTGCGACCCTTTACCCCCCCGCTCCTCCTCCTGAGCCGGACTATCTGCCTAAAGGGCGTTCTCCTCCTGAGCCAGGAAGTTTGTCATATATTAAATTTTACTGCACAAACGGTGGATGTGGTCAAGTTCTTGTGTAAATGTATAAATGTGTAGCAGAGAAAAGGAGCTGTCAGCCACCGTGACCCTGACAAGGCCAAATAATGAAATGAAGTGAATCATGAGGAAGCTGTGAAACCAGGAACTTCTTTCTTCTTCTGCTCCATCACGTCCTGTCTCTCGTCACAGGACGGTTTTCTTGATGGGTGTTTGTAGAAACGGCAAAACAAATGACGCATTTGATATTTACAGTGGAGATAATACATGTTCACTTTGCCCCGCCCCCCACGCCAGCTGCTCCTGGTCCGGGTTTGGGAAAGATCTTGGTCTGGTTCAGTACAGAGAAAGTTCTCAGTGACTTCAGACTCAACTTGTTCATTATTTATACAAGCTACCATTTTTATGTAACTACAACAAAAGTGCGTTTGTTGTCTGAACCAAAGATCGGACTCTGGTTCTGGTTCTGGATGTGAATACTGGTCTCCTCCTAAATCCTCTGATGGAGTAAAGTTGGATATAAAGATCATTTTTGGAGACACAGCGTTTAATTTCATATCTTCACTGCGATTTAATTGATAAGAATTATTCACATGCTAAAACAGATTATCATTAAATTAAATGGACTCTGGTTCTGTATGACTTCTGTCTCTGAAGTCATACTTCCACAAAAATGAACAGACAGACACACAGAGAGACAGACAAGTCGAGAGCTGGCCATCTTCCTCTCTTCCTCCTCCTCCTCCTCCTCCTCCTCCTCCTCCTCCTCCCGCCTGTCCTCTTCTCTCTCTCACATCAATGATAAAACAATGAGCGGGTAGTGAGGGAGAGAGGGAGGGTGACGGATGGATGGATGGATGGATGGATGGAGGGGTGATGAAAATGAGAGGCGTGCTCGCGAGGAAAACAAAGCAGAAAAGGAAAAAAAAAGTTAATTGAAATGGTCATTGGCAGAGCGAGGAGCTTCGTTTTTTAGGAAAAAACCTGCAAGACACAAACAGGAAATAAAAGAAAAGATGTTGGGTTTTATTCTCTGCTGGTACAAA
This sequence comes from Echeneis naucrates, assembly GCF_900963305.1. Lineage (NCBI taxonomy): Eukaryota > Metazoa > Chordata > Actinopteri > Carangiformes > Echeneidae > Echeneis > Echeneis naucrates. Next base: position 24,833,950 of record NC_042523.1, on the reverse strand, counting down.
GTCAGGGTGTGTGTGTGTGTGTGTGTGTGTGTGTGTGTTTGTGTTTGGTCAGCATGCAGATCACGTGTGACTCGGTGACACATGCAGCTCGTCAGACACAGTGTGGTCCGGATCCTGGACCTGGATCCAGGACCACATGCAGAGACGTGTTAAACTCCAAACAGATACAAGGCTGAAGAGATGAATTGTGGGGAAACAGAGCATCCAGAGTTTTTGGAATGTGAAAACCTTCAGTCCGCTTCACGATAAAAACTATTTTCAGATCAACGACGAAAACAAAGGTTAACTGCAAAGACGCCAAAGTCATTTAAAAACAGAAGTGTAAATATGGAAATCTAAATCAGAGCGGAGAACATCCTGAACCTCTGATCCTGACTCTGGAGTGAGACACGTAAACCTGAACCTGAATCTGAACCTGAACCGGAACGGACCGTCTGAGGTCACATGACTCTCCGACCTCAAACATGACTAACAGTGACTGAGGCAGAGCCGCCGGCACTGCTGACTGGGAACCGCAGCCCTCTCATTTAGTCTGATGGAACTGTAAAGTAACACACGCAGGAACAATTGTGGCGTGTGTGTGTGAGTCCGTGTGCTTCATTAGTGTGCGTCCTGGCGTTGTGCGTTCCTTGTGTGTGAGTGTAATGGGTACCGTGTGCTTGCTGAGGTCTTGTTTGCCCATCTTAAGTCAATTAAAAGGAAATAAGGCAGCTCTGACCGGCCCATGAACCAGCTCCCTCAGCTGAGAGCATGTCTGCACAGACACACACTCAGACACACACAAGCTAATGCAGGGAGGCTGATAATGCTCCACAACTGGCAATCGACCTTGTGCCTTGCTGTGTGAGAAACAATGGCTCTGAGTGAGAGAGTGTGTGTGTGTGTGTGTGTGTGTTTTGTATGGCATGTCTGATGAGGCTTCAGAGGGAAACTGTTAACGACAACATCAGACACACATTCTCTTTGTTTCTGCAGCAACAACCAAAATCACAACACCACTCAACACACACATATAGACGGTGCTCATAATAAAATGGCAGCCTGAGCTCAAACAACAGTCTCATAACAGTGTCAAATGAGACAACACGTCACCGAACTGCAGCCATGAAAAACATGATGAGCTACAGAAACCTTCAGAGACCTTCAGCTTCCTCCTTAAACAGAATCAGCTGATCTGGATCAGTCCGACTCTCCGACTCCTTCAGTGTGTTTATCCATCTATTCTCATCCTCCATCTTTGATAGTGACGTCTGAAGTCACGTCTCTGATGATCAGTTCTGTATTTTTCTTAACTCAGTGAAGAGAAGTTGGCTGATTTGGTCCAAACATGTTAGTTGTGTGTAAAATAAAAACAGGCTGCTCAGGAATTTCTGGGACGAGCTCCAATAAAAGAGTTTTGGATCTGGCTCAAGTTTTTGTTTTTTAATCTGTGGTCACTCCTTCAATGTACAGCATCAATCCCCCGCCGTCACCCATCAGTTTGTGAGCTGCCGCTTTAAAGCCACCAGTTTGTAATTTGTCCATCGGCCATCTTGGTTTTTGAAAACCAGAAGAAACCGTCAGATTGGACCTGAATCCGGTTCGGTAAAACCCGAAGAGGCGGTGAGGCTTCACACTAAAATGATCTTCCTCCTTCAAACATTTATGCAATGTTAATTAACCTCACGTCAATAATTGGCCTTTGTTTTACAGATGTTCAAAAACATTAACTCTGTAAATCTTCTGGGATTAGAGAGACGCTTTAGAGAGTTTAAAGGATGTTAATAAAAGGAATAAAAATCTGTTTCTCTACTTTGTTGAAACGGTTGTAAAAACATGACAAAACAATTAATCCAGTTGACATTCCAAAGGTGAGCCAGAAACCGGTTCCAAATATCTCCCAGCCCACATGGTCATACATAAATAAAAAAAAAACTGTGTGAACAAATGTTCCATAATAACACAAATAGCGTCTTTACCCACAATTCCTCATGAGACACTGAACAAACAGCGTTGGCCTGTCAGTCACTGCAGATAATCCAGTTTCCTCATAAACACAAATAAACCAGGAAACAGAACGGTTGTTTTCGTGTTCAAAGCTGATTTTCTTCAGAGGAAAATGAAAAAGGACAGAAATCACTAAACCAACACTGCCATTTGTTGGATATACTTATTTCCTCTTTACTGTATATATTTTTATTTTTATTCTTATTCTATGTTGTTTGATGTCTCTGTGTGTAATGCTGCTGCTACACTGCAATTTCCCAGCCTGGGATAAATAAAGTATATCTATCTATCTAAATCCCATTTTAAAAGTCTGATTGTATGAATTGTTACTTTATAAATCTCTGGGTCAGAGTTTAGATTTCAAAAGTATATCTATACTTATATATACTATACATTTATAAAGTATTCAAAGCAGCAACAATCCCAGAGAACGCCGTTTGTGTTCCTCTGTAGACTGAGCTGTCTCTTTGGGGTTCAGCTGAACAATCCTGTCCTTATAGAGGTGAGGGACCTACATTTAATCCACAGAGCAGAGGAGGGCTAAGTCTTCATCACCTGCCACAGGGATCTCCGTTCATTCTCTCTTTGTGAGCATCATCATTAATGCTGTCGTTATAAAACATCGCCGGATTAAAATCTGGACAAGCATTCTGCTTTAAGATGGAGGAAATGAATCACCACTGCTGCCGAAGCAGAAAATAAAACACCAGTAATTTATTAAACAGATGTAAAGTAAAATAATATCTGAGTGACCGAGTCAGATCCTCAGGGGTAATATTCTACCGTGAATTATCTTCATTTCATCATCATTCAAACCTCCATTTGCATTGATGCAAAATGTGTCAGATGAATTAATTTAAGCTCCTTCACGTGTCCTGAATGTGCTTCATAAATGTTGATCATTTCCTCACTGAGCTCGAAACAAGCAGCTTTTCTTCAAGAGCCAAACAAGGATTATTACAAGTTTCCAGACAAAGTGTTGGTGGGAGGGAAGACACTTGGCAGCACACTTAGCATGATCGTGGACTCACTGGATTTTCTGCTAATTTGCAAAAACAGATCTTGTGAGAAACGAGCGTACATGTGAAAGAGAGAGCCAGCCGAGCTGATGTAAGCAATTTCTGAAGGAGAACTCAGAAACACTGAGGCCTTGATGCAGTTTCAGGCTTTTGGTTTGAATTTGAAACTATCAGCAGGAGCAGCTAATAAAAGTGTCCTGGCTGATTTCTCAGTTGGTTTCTGGCTTTAACCAAAACATCCTTCTGCATTTACTCTGAATAGTTTTTTTAACACATATATATATTTATCACTGTGAAGTTTGATGACGCTGGTGCTGGATTTGGGGTTTGAACTTGGTCTACCTGAGGTGCTTTGGTTTCCTTCCAGAGTTTATAATCATCTTCCCTCCTCTGAAAGGACGGCATCCAACACCGACCGAGGCTGCAGAGATCAACCCCTCCGTACGGGACGGGCCACATCATATTACCCCCCCGGGCCTGCAGCTCCACAACGACCTGCAGGATGTGAGCTTCTGGAGATGCTTAATCAGAAACATTAATAATGTTTCACGTTCAGAGGCAGCAGCCGTCCACTGGATAAAGACCAACTGTGTGAAATCACACACTGTGGAGTCATTCAGTCAGTCTGGATGAATAAATGATGAAGGAACGCAAAGAAATGTGTCGGCGTATCTCATACCATAAACTGATGTGCCTCAGAGCCCAGACAATAAATTCTACTCCAGGAAGAATCTCCCCGATCTGTCACACCAGGATTTCTCATTTCAACCACTTCATGGGGTTTCTCCTCAAAGTCGCCAAGAATAATGGAAGAAGGAATAAAGACTGAAGCGGTGCGTCCATGTCAACCTTTGGACTCAGCTGGAGACTCCCGCCCGTTGGTGTCACAGTGCAACCTTTAAATTGGTTTTTAAGGTGGCGCTGTTTCTGCTGAACTGAGCTGGAGAAGTCTGGAGATCACAGCTGGGTCCCAGTTCAGGGAGCGGGTCCTTTTCTTTTTTGGACCTGCTCTACAACGGATGGAGGACTTTTGTTCACCCTGACGGCCCCCACCTCGGTTTTATCAGATGAAGCACTGCAGTCAGAGCCTCAGACCTTCTGCTGAAGTTGTTTGATGACAGATGATTTCAACGGGTTGGACCATTAAGGAGGCAACTGTTGGCACCTTTGTTTCCTCACATAAGGACACATCTGAAGGAGCCTTCAAAATGAGACGCAGCCTCTGAGGGAGGAGACAGACTCCACCGGCTGATCTCACACTTTGGTTCACCTGCCTGAAGAAGTCAGAGTTACAAAGAGCGGCTCAGATTAAATGATGGTGACAAAATGGGGACAGAGCAGGAAAGACCTGAACTCCCCCCACAGATGTGACGGTGGTGTTGGCACTGATGAAGAGGAAGAGGAGGAGGAGGATGGGGGGGTCTACTTGACGAGTTGCATATGCAACGTTGGCATGTCAGCGTCCGGACAGCCGTGTGCACGAGCTCCTGTCTGTTTGCTTCGCTATCCGGCATTCCTGCATGCCGCGGCACCCGAGGACATGGCCATATGCCACGGGCCCAGCCCGCCGAGCAACACGGCCCCGGCCTCGCATGACAGCTCCCAACGCACACACTCACACACAATGGCTCCGACAGATGGGTGAAAAGGTGGGCCACGTCATGTGTGAATGAACAGAGGGCAGGGGGGTGTTAGCAATTATGGTCAAACAGACTGCAAAGAGTCAGACTGTGTGTGTGTGTGTGTGTTGGGGGCATCTACAGAAATACATGCAGAGCATCAACCGACACAATCCTGAGCTTCAGACAGCACACTGAAAACACAACAACAACTTCACCTTTAAAGAGCAACACTGGCATTGGCGGAGAGTTGTGTTCAGGAAAACTGACACTGACTGTTTGGCACATTTGACACAAGTCATGATTTCAGTGGGCGCTCATTTCTGAGCCTCAGACGGTGTGGACGAAATTACAGCCTGAAGCATTTACGATAAGAAAAACTGCAGCTTCTGGGATTTGGATGTTGGATTTGTATACATACAAAAATCTGAATATTGTGTAAAACAGCTTTGACCTTTTGAGTTAAAATGTAATAAAGACAGAGAGACGTGGACAATCAGATATTTTTCATCAGTACTGCTCCAAAGAATGAGCAGAACTCCTGATCAGGTAAAGATAGAAACTTCAGATCAGCTGTAGAACAACTTTTCTTTGGAAAAGAAGGAACCATTCAGTCTGAACTGATCATGAACTGACAGAATCTGTGGAGACTTTTTAAAAAATTAAAACCAGAAAAGATGGTTAAATGAATAATATAAATTGGGTTAGGGTTAATTACTGAGCTTGTCTTCTTAATAAATAAAACAAAATAATTTCACAGGAGTCAAAAATCAGTGTGTTTGTTTCTGGAGAGTGTGTGTTGGTGGAGAGAGAGAGAGGGATGAGAGGGAAAGTGCTGCTGAGAGTGATGAGAATAATCCTCTGCCCATGTATCAGAGATAAAGACACACAGAGGTTTTAGCTCCACATGGGAGATTGACCTCATTACCGGCAACAAGCTCACAAAGCAACACACACACACACACACACACACACACAGGCAGCACAGATGTAGATAAGTGGCAAAATGTAAAGTGCTTGACCAGGATTCTTACTGTCAATGAGTCACTGTGTGTGTGTGTGTGTGTGTGTGTGTAATGAACAGAGAACCTCCCAACCTTGATCAGAAGCTGAGAAAAGGAGTGACCCCCCCCCCCCCCCCCCCACACACACACACACACACACACACACACACACAGATTCATCAAGAGTGTGTGTTTGATCTCTCACCCACATCACACATGTGTCCTCCAATCAAGTGCTGCTTTAGGGCCTCCTCTGGCCTGCCAACACACACAAGCACACACACAAAAGGGAGAGTCCCACACAGAACCCATTAGGACTTTTGATTAAATTTGAGAGTGCAGTTCACATATAAAGTCATGGCCAGTGCAGCTCCAGTCAACTGTGTGTGTGTGTGTGTGTGTGCTGAAAAAGTAGAAATGTGACTGTAAAGCCTCCTAACCTTTGTAATATGGATCCTAACTGCTGCCAAGGGAGGTTAAAACCTAAAAGGCTCCATCGCACTTCATAACTCTGACTTAAATGAAAGAACTACAAGACAAGCCATTAGTGTGACACACACAGACAGACACACACACACACACACAAGCAACCAAGGTCATTAGGTTTGTTTCCTTTGGCAGAGCAGGATTCTGGAAGCTGAAAATCTGCCCGGCAACACTCAGGTTTGTCAGAATAAACAAATATGATTATTCAATCCATGAATGAATCAGAGAGAGCGACTTCGTCTTCATCGGTCCGACGAGTCGCTCTCCAGGATTCTGTCGTTACGGAAGACAAACAGGAGAAAGAAGCTACAGGTAATATGAACGTGGAGCCGCAGGAAATGGGAGCCATTATTGGTGACTGATGACACCTCTGCTGCATCATCAATCACACCTGATCAATAATCATGAACACACACTCCGCTTCCTGCTTCCTCTCTGAATTCATACCATCTATACAGTTCAACAGGATAATAATAATAATAATTCTAGATATGGTGGACTCTGAACTTTAGCTGCTTCAGCCTGAAACAGGGAGAGAAATGAGCTGCTTCCTGTCTAGTTCATGTGCTACAGAAACATCCAGCGAATATAAACGAGCTAATTGTGGTATTTTGATGTTGAACCTTTCTCACCCCCCCGCCTGTGTGCTGTGCTTGTATGTTATTCGTCTGGGCTCTTAAAGCCCGTCTCACAGTTGTTAGTCGGGGTTAGACAAAGGCGAGCCGGTCCGAGCGGAGAGCGGAGGATTAATTACAGTAAACGGAGAAAGATGCTGCAAAGTTTTCTCGTCGTCGCACATGTGCAGCAGACACACACACATCAGATCACCCAGGAACAAAGATGCTGCAGCCGTGTTACACTAATGTCTCATTGAAGATTGGACTAGTGTTACCAGCTCACCCCCCCAAACACACACAGAGCAGATGTCCAATCATCCTAATATAACAGCAGGAACAGAACAACACAACAGCTCGGACCTCAGATTAAAACTATCTGCATCACGGAGGATAAAGAGTCAGGTGACTTCCTGACGAGTTACTGAGCTTCATAAACACACAACACACATTTATATTAATGGAACAGTGTTAAATATAAAAAAAACATACTTTGTTTCTTTATCTAAATATTAGAGGAGCCAGTAGGAGCAAAAAGATGGAAGATAAACACACAACTTCCTTAGTGACACTCTGTGTGTGTGTGTTTGTGTGTGTGGGGGGGTAATCGGATTATTTTATAGGTCACACATGAAGTTGTGGATCTAATAGAAAACAGTTTTAAAGGTCTTCTTTGAATCAGTTTTGGCTGTAAATATTTTCATATTATTATTCTGATTTCAGTGTTTAAAGGTCCATGTTTGAATTTCTCCAGTGTTTCATCAGAGGTGTTTATTTCTGGAAGGAGATATACTTACTGCATTAATTACTTTTATTAATTTACTGAGCGATGCAGATTGTAGTCAAGCTGTTCTATTTTCTAAACTCTTTAAAACTCCTGCAGACGTTGACCTGTGATGGAGATTTAGCTCCAAGCTGCTTAGAAGAATAAAATCCTGCTCATGTCAGAGTGTTTTCTTTAAACGTCTTTGTGAATTTGATCTTCACTCTCAGTGTTTTCTCCACAGATGGAGCTCTGCCCTCGGTGGCCTTTGGTAATTGATTGACAGTGATTGGTTTCATGCAGATGGAGGAAGAGGATAGATCTTCTTTAGACTGTTGAGCAAACTAACAGTTTTAATCAAAACCAAAACCCGCGGCGGTCGGTCAGCTCAGGCGACAGTAGCTCACTTCTGTCTGTCGAGTTAGCGTCGGGGCTCGACGTCCAGCTGACCGTCTGGCCTGCAACAAAACGATGAGCTGAAGAGAAACATTATCTTCTCCTCCTTCTCCTCCTCTTGTTCGGTCCCTGACCTTCTCTGAGGAAGGATCATCCCACCGTCTGGCACAGTTCGCCAAAGAAGCAGGATTTATGAAGGGGAAATTGCAACTGGCAAATGAGCAGGGTAGAAAAAAAGCCACCCCTACCCCCCCAGGGCAGAAGAGAGAGAGAGAGGGGGAGAGACAAAGGCAAATATTTGATGGGGACTAATAGTTAGATTTGACCTCCTGGTGAACCTGCATTGTCTTTGGAGGCAGCGGAGTCCGTGATGAGTAGGCCTCTTACCCCCCAACAAATAGGTAATGAGTGGTAATGAGAGACAATGACTAAGAGCGGGAGAGAAAAGGGGGGGGGGGATACAGATAATGTAAGCCAGACGCAGACGAAGAAATTACAAACAGAGAGAGAGAAGAGAGAGCGAGAGCAGCTGCAGCTGAAAGTGAAGCTGAAGGTGGCGGGCGGCAGAGGGAGCATCCAGGGAGCCGGGTGACGAGAAACACTGTCTGTTTGTGGCCACTGATAATACTTTCCATTCTGGCTGCTCCGTGGGGGGGTCTGTGTGTGTGTGTGTGTGTGTGAGATGCTGATTCCCCTGATTGCAGGCTGGCGCCCTGCTGGCGTGCCCCCGTGCACTGAAATTAAATCCACTCTGCTCCGTTATAAATTATGATGCTTTACAAACAACACCCCCAACGCAGAACCCAGGAGGGGGTGGGGGGGGGGTGGATGATGTGAGAGAGGATGAGGGAGTACAAGAGTACTGGAGGTGTGAGGAAGAAAAATAAAGTGAAGAAGAAGGAGAAAGGAGGAAGAGGAGGAGGAAGAGGAAGAGGAGGAAGAGGAAAAGGAGGAGGAAGAGGAAGAGGCGGAGGGGGAAGAGGAGGAGGAGGGGGAAGAGGAGGAGGAAGAGGAAGAGGTGGAGGGGGAAGAGGAAGAGGAGGAGGAAGAGGAAGAGGAAGAGGAGGTGGAAGAGGAAGAGGAAGAGGAGGGGGAAGAGGCGGAGGAAGAGGCGGAGGAGGAAGAGGAAGAGGCTTAGGGGGAAGAGGAGGAGGAAAAGGAAGAGGCGGAGGAGGAGGAGGAAGAGGAAGAGGCGGAGGAGGAAGAGGAAGAGGAGGAAGAGGAGGAGGAGGAGGGAGGAAGAGGAGGAGGAGGAGGAAGAGGAGGAGGAGGAGGAGGAGAGGAAGAGGGGAGGAGGGGAGGAGAGGAGGAGGAGGAGAGGAGGAGGAGAGGAGGAGGAAGAGGAGGAGGAGGAGGAGAGGAGGAGGAGAGGAGGAGGAGGAAGAGGCCATTACTGCTGTTGACGCCTGAACACAAAGTCGGAGCAGTGATACGGGCTCGAGCTGTCCACACACACACACACACACACACTGTCCTCATGGAGTGTCACCTGCTGTAACCACGGCAACTTATGACCTGAAAATATGGTCTCGTGGTTCTCTTCCTCAGGTGTCTCAGCAGAACATTAGGATGTCACAGCAAAGTTGCCCTTTGACCATTTTAGACAGAAGACGTCTAAAAGACATTTCACCATTTTATGACATTTGTGTTACATTGGGTCCTAATGAGCCGTTGAGGTCCTGAGCTACAGTCAGAAATCTGCAGTGTGACCTCACAAGGTGACCTTTGACCTTTGGCCATTGGCCTTGAATCAGTTCATGCCTCAGGTCAAGTCAATGTGTGCACCAAAATGTGAATAAATTTCCTGACGTATCACATCCACAAGAGCATGACAGAGGGACGACCTGGAAACATCCAGGGTTAGAGAGAACCTTCAAAATAAGAGTTTCTATTCAATCCTGGAAGATTCTGCAACTTTTATCAAAATAAAAGGACGGATGAAAACCAACAGCTGAAATTCAGCATCAAAAGGAACTCCAGTTTATGTCTGTAGATATCAGTGGTCACCACACCATCAGAACAGAGTGTGGATCAGGTGAGTCAGCTGCTGAAGGATCCTGAAGTCCACCTGGTCCTTCAGGATCTTGATCGGAGCCCATGAATGGAAATTGTCAGGATTTCACCGTGAGGGGAAACAGAGTGAAGTACCATTGGCACAGGCCGGCATACCATCCAAAGTAGTAACAGTTAGAGCTCCAGCTGGCCAATCAGCTGGCTGCCCCCCCCCCTCCAATTACAAAGTGACGGGGGCTTGAGCAAACAAAGCATTACGGGCCGGTTAAGTGCTCCCCTCACATCCATGAGGCACACACATCTGCAAACACCTGATAGGCCTGACGGCGGCCTTCTGCCCCCTCCCGGGTTAAATTGTTACCACCTTTCTCTAATCCCACTCTGACAATTAACTGTATGGCCGAGCACTTCAAAGCTGGCGGCGGCCGAAGGGGTTAACCCCGACGCTCCCGGAGATTTGTTTTTGATTTCTGCGAGATCCCCAGACACTTTCATCTCGGGCCCTCGATCCGTCTTCCTCTCTGAGATCCCACAGGGCCACGCCGAGGGCAGAGGGAGGGGCCGCCATTCCGGCAAATTCAGTGTGATATTTGACAGCTAATTTTTCAGTTCCCCTCCAGGTTATCAATACAAACACAAGTTAAATGGTGTTAACTGTGTGTGGGTCCTTTAGCGCACGTTTTTATACTCTATTCCATCTTAATCTTATATAGTTATGCATCATTACATTTCTTATTCTGTGTTTGATTCTTAGACCAAATTAGAAACAGAATTGAGGTAGATGATAGTTTCACTTTTCTTTGTGCTGAATCATATTTTTAGAATAAAATATTTCATTTGGTTTTGTCTTTATCTGAGAAATCAATTTATCTTTCAATACATTTTCATTTCATTTCCATTACCCATCAGCCTCCAGCTCTCTGACAGCAGAGAACCTGTAGTTGTGTTTCATGTGACTGAGCTTCAGGTCAGTGAAATCAGCTGCGGTCGAACTTCTTGTTTCTGTTGCTTCTGCGAGGTGAAAGTTCATCAGAGTCCAAACGGACGAACGACCAGAAAGCTTCAGTGTGCCGGCCGCCGCCGCCACCTTTCCCACCTCTGAGCTGCACTACCAGATCGTTCCGGGCCAGTCGCTGCAGTGTGTGTGTGTGTGTGTGTGTGCGTGTGTCAGGGGTAATAGCGTGTGAACAGCTCGTCCTCCATGTATCTTGCCCCACCTTCGTCCCCCAACAGTCTCCCCTGCAGCACCTCAGCAGGAACTGGAGCAAATGCGTTTAAGAATTAAGACTGAGGAATGGCCTGAGGTGTGTGTGCGCGCATGCACATGTGTGTTTTCATGGAGTTGTGCTGCTCTTTTGCAGCATGCAGCTGCCTCAGGACGTGACCTGTCACTTCACATAGAAACTGATGAGCCACACAAGCGTCAGGAAAGGTGAAGATGGAGATAACACCATCACAGACACACACAGAGAGGTGAGGAAGCAGACAGACTCCTTAAGGTTTTGATGATTCATCGCTTGTCCTCACAGAAACACGACTCAGCAGAAAGAGAAAGGTTCGATTCCCGTCCCACTGAACTACAGCTCCGCCTACTCTCCTGCTTCTGATCGATCCTCTCTGGAGCTTCATGTCTCACTGAAACTTACTGTGATGACATCTGCTGTGTGTTTGTTTTATTTACAATGTATTGGTTGTGTTGAAAACCAAAGTTTCCCTCGGGGTCAATAAAGAGTCTTTAATCGGAGCAGTTTGCTGATATCGGAGTGAAAAATGGGGGGAAGCACATCTTCTTTTTTATATGTACACTTTATTTTATTTTTGTATTTGATCTGTTCCATTCTTCTCTTCCATGCACAGTTTGCACAGTTTGCTGTAGCATTTACATTTCACTGTGGATGCACCACATGTGACAAATGAAGATCTTGAATATTCACCCTACATTTGTCTCTGAATGTACAAACATTCTGATTGATTCTGATTTATGATTTATGAGCGCAACACATTTCCAGACTCACAATCCAACATACACACACACACAGGTCTCCTCTCAGCCGACTGACCCGTGAAGCATAGCTGATGTTAAGTGCCGTGCTATTAGCCATAGCAGCAGCGGGAAAGCGCCTGTGGCTCCTCGGAGCACCGAAAGGCTCCATATGCTGCTGAGCAACACCACCGAAGACAGACACACACAGGAAATGACCTAATCCATCACCCGCCCTGGGATCCTGATCAACACCTGCTGATAATTTACTATCATTAATAATCTGAACGAGCTGCTCTGATACAGTTTCATCATTAACTCCGTTTTACTGTCACTGCATGTCAAAGGAAAAGTAAAAACCCACTTCAGTTTTTTTAATTTGGAGTCCAGAACCAGACCACATCTTAAAAAAGGGAAACCGAGGATCAACATCTTTCTGACATTTCACTGACTCAAAAACAAACAAAAAGACCAAATTCATACGTAAATAAACAAACAATGAATAAATAAACCACGCCAATAACTCTCAGTCTATACTGCATTATCAAATGAAGCTGTGAAAGATCCCTGAATGATGAACTCGTTAAAGCTCCCAGTTTGTGGATCAGAGGTGGACTGAGCTGCTCCTATATGAACATGATCTACATGACAATAATCTGTGTGTTTTCATCAGGTTTCCAGCCTCCGTCTGTAATGTGCAGTCAGAGCTCTGCAGGCCGACCCACAGATCCTGATGTAATTACACACTGTGCCTCTTCCCGGCCCACATACCACTCTGTCCCAATTCCCTGCTGTTTGGAAATCAGGGCTATGCTGGTGACAAGTTACAGTACACATGCCCCAGTTAACCTTTGATGTGAACATGTTCTCTTCTGAAGGAATGATATGGAGGCCAAAACCACGAGGGGCTACAGACTATCCCTGCAAATCGTACGGCTTCAAAGTCCTGTCTCTAATTTGAACCTTTTGTGCCACTTAAAAAGCCCATGGACTAATTTGACTCTGGCATGTAACAACCGTTTGGAGGAATGTTTGTGTGTTGTGTGTGTGTGAGTGAGTGTGTGACCACAGGCCTACCTGCTTTGATCATGGCACTGGAAGATTATGACAACACACACGCACACAAAGACACACACAGAGGAGATTAATCAAAACTACATGCAGCACCACGTCTGCATCGCTGCTGCAGACAGACACATGAACTCTGGGATCAAACTGACAGACCACATTTGATTTTCTCTGAAACTTGGTTCAACCTGCGTGTCCAAATGACGGCAGGACAAGTGTTTGGATTGTTTCAGATTTAATATCTCAGTAACGGGCCGAGCTGACGGCCGACCGTCACAAACCGTCACACAATTTCTCTCTGCTTGTACGTTCGAACCAACTCTGACCAGCTTTGATTTTGTAGTGAAAACTGAGGTGCTTCGGTCTGAAGGTAGACCTCCATGTGGTGTCTGATTCTAAAGCAGCTCCAGTTAAAGTCTCAGAGGTCCCTCAGTCTGGATTCAGAAACCGAACCTTAAAATCAGCCGTCAGGACTTCTGCCACTTTGTGATGTCACAACAACACAGTCAGTACCCCCCCAAGCCACGCCCCCATGAATCCACCAACCAACCTCTGAGTGTTTACATGAAATCTGCTTTATTTGTATTGGATTACAAAACAGCCAATCAGAGGGGGACTCGTGTCCTCTCTCCTGATTGGCTGACAGAAAGAAGCCTGAGAGCGGAGATGGAAAACTACACTGAGATGGATTTTGGTTCTGAAAACCACAAATTGATCCTCTTATGAACATCAACACTTCAGAATAAAAGACTGTACAAGTTAAAATATGGAGCTTTAAGAGGCAGCTGATCTACGATGATAATAATATACGATATTTTCAGACTCCTGACAGACAGATTTTCAGGGAGAAGTGGTGGAGAACTCAGGCGGCAGCACCACAGATATTGTTCTCCCTCCTTGTCAAACCTTGTTGTCTACATTACCCATCAACGGCTCTTTGGGTGATTCATGTGTTTTATGCTAGTAGCAGCTAATGTGGTCTGGAGCCTCTGGCAGAGATGAGGAGCCGGCTACAGAGGTCTCACAGACTTTTTTCATTTTCTAAGTTGTAGTCGTCAGCCCGAACCAGCACTGAGTCACGTGTCCGCCCGCTTCTTTTATTTATTTTATCACAAACGCAGCTGAGCAATCGGACTGAGAGGTGTGAGATGGTCTGAGTGCTCCTTTCCGAATGAAGAACTAATTCTGATCACTTGTAGTGGAAAAAAAAAAACCTAACAGCTTCATGTATTTGGCTTTTGGGCAAAGTCATAATTATGTAAAAATCCAAAGGATCTGTTAATGTGTTGCATCAAACTCGACGGCTTCGTTTCTCTTTTTCAGAAACTGGTTTATCGTGAAAGGAATTTGTTTGTGGTGAACAGCAGTGAGAAACATTAAACATGTTGCGTTCAGCTCCACAGATATGTGTAATCCTGTCGGGGGGTCGTGGCCTGGCTGATGAGGCTTTTTTTTTTTTTTTTTTTTTTCCACTGTGACTCAAATGGAAACATTCTTGATTTTTCTTAGATGACTTTTTGAGCACAAATGAAAATGTTTTAGGCACAAATTGAGTGGTTATAGTTCCTTATTTTGAAAATGACAAGCTGAGTTTCCTCTCATATCAAAGATGAAGTGAGGATTTCCCTTCCTTTCTTTCCATCTCTTTATTGAAAGAAAGGCGTTTGATTCCAGCCAACCGTAGCCACGGCGGCCATGACATCAGCGAGAGGGAGCCACCTCTGGGGACCGATGATTAATTAACATGGCTGCAGCCGGCAGTGCTGCACAGGATGTGATCTAATTGACAGTGGGTAATTATGTAATGGCCTCGCCTTGTAAAAGGAGATGAGCTTGAAGTTCTGTAACCCAGAGTGGAGCATGCTGGGGAAAAAAACAAAAACGCACACACAGAAACTAATTGAGGCTGGTTTGTTTTCCTGTTGCTGCCCTCTTACCCGGCTGGTGCAGGGGCGGTGAGCTGGGCGTCGAGGGGGTGGTGGAGGTAATCATCATCTCGCTCAGTAACAGGCCTGTGTGAGTGTGTGTGTTTTGTGTGTTTGTTTACCCCAGATGAAATGTCATGAAGCAGCCGCCCTTTGATCCGGCATTAATGTCACCACAATATGTGTCATTATAAGGGAGCCGAGCACCACTTCACATCCCGCTCGTTGGAAAAAGAAACGTGACTAAGAAGCTGTTCGCTTAATATTTTGTACGAGGCGGGGAGGCATCGCATGCCAGCGGAGGCCTGTAATTGGGTTAGTGTGGAGGAAAACAAATCACAAATGCAGTCGCTAGCAACTACGTGGCGCCTATGAGGATTTTTACTATTTAGTCATGAAGAAATAAATATGATAAAGAGAAATAAAATTAAATCTGGAAAATGAAATTCAACACAATAGATGCTGACTGGAAGCATTTTTCAGCTGGAGGGGGAGGAGACGTAGATACCAGCGTTTTAGGATCAAACTGCTGATATCAATCAATAGCACGCACTTTAACGGAAGAGGATTTACGGCAGAGATGCTGCTTTTAAAATTAATGAACCAAAGTGTTAAAGTCCATCCGGTCTAAATTCTATATTAATACAGTGGAAGTATCAGAAAGTCCACAGAGGAATGGACCAGAACAATGTAAGTTTGAAATCTTTTTTATGGCGCCGTTTCCTGTAATAAAGCTTTTTTCCCTCCATTGTTGCTGTTGTTTATCTGAAGCTCAATATTAGTCACGAGAGTGTTATCAGTGTTTATCAGTGTGTTCTCCATTTAACTGCACATTTAGTGAGCAGACATGAGTTGCAACACAAATGATTCTAATTACGTACTCAGCAATTATTGCCGACATTAGTGGTGAACAGCTGTCAGCTGAGAAAATAAAATCAATCTGCCTTCATCGGGATTTTGTTTCTTTAATAATGCCGATCACATGGTCATTGTTTTTTATTTTTATTTCACTGTTGCAGTTTTTTCTCATTCTTCGGACTAATTTAAAATTTGAGACGTGACGTTAAACAAACTGCTGTGGAGTTTGAAAAGACGGAGAGGACAGCGAAGTCCCACCTGGAACCTGATTAGAAATGGCTTTGATCTTAATCTTGACACTAAAGGAAATGAAGGAGAAGCTGATCTGGTGTCAGTGGTTTTTAGGGATCCTTTGATTTCCAAATGGGAAGTTGTGTCGAGCACGAGGAGCGACCTACTGAACGCAACAGTTCCCTGTTCCCATGATGTAACTGCCTTCACTCACAACGTGCGCCGCCGCCGCCGCAGCAGCATCGTCTCCTTCAGCCTGTTTGGAAAACAAGAAGCGGCTCTAACTTGTAGCGAAGGCTGTAACACACTCAGATATTAAAGGCTGCCGTGTTGTGTTAAGGTCAGGAATTAGTGTCTGAATATGGAACACAGGCCTGAGAGGAAAAGAGAGGGCATAAAGTGGCTGTGCAGAGGGCTAAAATAACAGTCTCACTACACCAGTCTCAGCTCCATCTGCTTCTAATTACTCACTATCCTTGAGATGGAGGGGGAGGGGGGGGAGGAGGGGGAGAGTACAACAGGAACTCATGTCAGCACCGGGTTACATGACGAACAGAGGCTGGGAATAAACTGGTTTCATTTCAGGATGGTCGGCCCTGTTACCTGGGAGCTGTGTTTTCATGCATGTCTCTATTTGTGTGTGTGTGTGTGTGTGTGTGTGTGTGTGTTTGCTTACATGCACAAGTATTCCACCCTTTCTCCTGTGCTGTTATCACTAATTTAATGCCACAGAGTTTCAGGCGGACTTCAAACGGCCCTTGCATGCACCACAGACTTTCAATTTGGCTAAGTGAACACACACAACAACAAGCTGGGCCAAAGCGTCTCTGCACTGTGTGTGTGGGCAGGGTGAATGAATGTCAGAACTGATACACACAATCTATAAGCGCTAACACAAGCAGGAGGTCGGTGATGGAGTCAGTGATCCAGCACAAGGCCAGCAGGCTAGCAGGCTAACACATTCAGCTGTGACTCACCTTCCCATCAGCCCCCTGACTCCGCAGAGCCAGCCGGGATAAAGTAAGCTTAGCTAATGCTAACCAGGTATCGTCTCATGAATTTCATTGATTACTTCCTTCTTTAAAAACATTTTATGTCTCATTTTGAACAGATTGTTTAACTAAATGAAACGTCAGTCTTCTTTCATTTCTATGTTTATGCTCTTTCTCTGTCTGTGCACGGATGGTTATCAAGAGATGTCCTGACTCATCTCTGCAGATTAAAACGGCACCAAACCGCCTCCATCTGAAACTAAACAGACAACAGACGCAGATACAACGTGAATTAAAGAAGTTAAGAGCGAGTAAAATCCGGCAGATTCCTGTTTGTTCTTGGCCTTTAATCATATTCTGTTCATTATTTTCTGCTGATGGAGGAAAACAGAAGAGGGTCAAACTGGAAAAGTGTGACGTCGGCACAAAGGACTGTGTGCTGACATTTCCCTAATGCAGCAGTAACTGTGCCCCTCATTAACAGCTCTCTGACAGTGAAGTCTGATCCTGGACTGGTGCCGTGATGACACGCACACACACACACACAACAAAACAAATAAAAAACTGTGTTTGTGTTGTCAGCTCTAATCTGCAGAATTTTATCAACAATATATATATGAAGAAAAAACATCTGTCAGATGTCCAATCTCTTTTTTCATTTGACTTGGGATCAGATGTTGTTGTGTGAGGTGTGTATTGTTAAACCATGACAATGCAAGTGTGTTTGTGAGAGAGAGAGTTGACAGTATTTGGGTCAAACGAGGGTCTGGGAGCACAGAGGCACATCTGTTGTAAAAAAAAAGTGGCTTTTTGGGCGAACACCATTAACACAATGGTGGCTGCGGGACAAAAATGTATCTACAGTGTGTGTATGTGTGTCTTTATGAAGCCATTAGTCATGCTCCATATGTTTTCTGGTGAGGGACAGTGAAAGGGTTGGTGTGTGTGTGTTCAATGTGTCAGACTCAATGCCTGCTTGGGGTGTGAGGAGGAACGACTGACTGACCCCACTAAAATATAACTGACACACACACACAGTCATGGCTGTGGACACACAAAGGACAGAGAGAGAGCAGTCTATTCACACCAGCAGGGTCACATGAACAGTGTGGTTTGGTCATAAAGGGTCAGTTCGCCTTCTGCCTGCTTCACCTTGACAGAGTGCCTGACCCGGTTTCATACAGCGATGATGACATCACTTCCTGTCTGTGAAGATCTGCAGATAGCGGATATGGATATGACTTAATTAGCATGAGGACTGTGGTTTAAATGACCGGACTGGATTTGAACCTGTGGTTCATGGTTCACACTGGACCGGGCGCTGATGTTGGCGTGACGTTTACGTATCCTGCAGAGCATCTACATGCTGTTGTGTTCTCTGCTGGTGAACGGGGTTTCCTGTTGGCAGTCGCTTTACTACGAAATGATAATCCATCCTAATCTGAGCTACGTCGGTAGATTGGAGGCAACAGTGCTGAGACGGTTTGGAAGGCCTGACTTCAGAAATGGGAGTAAAATTTTATTCTATGGTGGCCTGGATGGGTCAGCACAATGCAAACTACAAATTATGCCACAACAGATTGTGGTGCTGATGAAGCAACACAAACATCTCCTTTTAGCAAAATTGTTTTGATTTCTCTGATGGATATCGGGATCTGATGTCAAAGGTCAAAGGTCATGAAACAAGACTGAGAGGAAATTCAGCCAATCAGAGGAAGATCCACAAGAGACTGAGGCTGTTTGATCCTCACAATTTATCTGAGGAAGGAACACATGCAGCCTTCACCTGTTAACCACATAAAGCTTCTGATTTACAGCCGCCATTCTGAGCTGCAGCCAAATGAAACAAGCGTCCAACTATCCTTCGGTTATGGTGGATTTATTTCCCCTGAGCTCATATTCTCAGGAACTGTTCACTCCCACGCACGACGCTGTTTGTGACACGGCTGAAATATTTCCACAGAGATGAAAAACTGATCAGAAGTACCACAATTCTTGCAAAACAACACAAAAATGCTGCCAATGTGCGTCGTCATTCTGGCACACAAACGTCACAGTGATGCCCTGGGGATCCTGGTGTTCGCGATAACACAAACAGGAAGTGGAGACTCACTGCAGTGGCATTCGCACACTGTTACTTTCCAAATATTCATCCTGAACGAAGACGAGGTGAGTAACTGAGCAGCAGGAGGGACGGACCTGGAACCGAAGAGTGAGAGGTGCGGCTGTGAAATGTGCTGTCTGTGTGTGTGTGTGTGTGTGTGTGTGTGTGTGTGCGTGCGTAGCCCGGAGGGTAGGGGTTAATTGGTGCTGCATGTTAAAAGGTGTTAACAAGGCAAGAGAACACCCACAGAGCAGCGAGACACACAGTCACATTAGATGTCGCCGGCTTCGACCTTTTTTGTAAAATCACGGTTCTTATTTAGCAGTAACGAGCTGGAAGCTCCCAACGGCTGAGTGTCCAGAACTGTTCAGCATCAGAGCCGACGCACATGAAGACCAGACAGAATAAATCTGAACTAACATCTGCTCCCTCTTTTCTGCCTTTCCTTCGTCAGTGGTGAGATCTGCTCTGAGAGCTGAGCCTTGTGAGACAGGAATCAATAAAATAACAATTAAATGAAAACTACCAAGGGACGAACTATTATCATCAACGGACTAAAAAATAAAAATATTTCAAATAAGATGAAACAGTTTGTAATGGAGGAGGATCCTCCTCTGAACTTCACCTGATGGTTTATATTGATTCATGAGAAGGTCAACGCGTAATGAAATAAAATATAATATAATATGATGGACAATCGATAGAAACCTTCACATTATGTGTACATTAGCTCCTCGAAACAGAAATAACAAAAACAAACGCAATAAAATTGTATTTCACCGTAACACAATAAATAAACACTCTACTGTGACCACAAGCTGTGTGAGTGTGTGATGAGCACACACATCAGAGATCTGACAAACTCACTCCCTGAACAAAGTGAACAGAGCAGCGTCTCAGACAAAGCCTGCACAAAAGTATTTGTGTTGTGTGACAAAACACTCCGCCACTGTTGTGTGTCTGTGTGTGTTGGCTAAGTGGCCGAGCTGCAGCCAGCAGTCATCCTGCGAGGAGGACGGAGGACGAGAAGAAATGAGGAGAACAAGAGAAAGAGACGGTCTGAGCTAAAAGGCCCTCGCTGCCTGCAGGCGCTTCGTACACTCTAATGACCGCCAGCAGCATGTGTGTGTTTGTGTGAGTGTGTGCGTCTGGACAAAGACACTTTAATCCATCTGAAGTGTGTGTGGAGCAGCAACACTGTCCCATCACACATGAGTGTGTTTTTTTTGTCTGATTCATCTTGTCTGTCAAACGCTCCATTGTCAAATATAGGCCACACACACACAAATCTTGCTGTGAGCACTTATGTAGTGTTTATCACACACGCACAGAGACACACACAGACACACACAGACACACACAGTGCTGTAGGAGCAGATTAGCAGCCATTGCTGACCAGGTGTCTACGGAGGTGACACATCATCACATCAACCTGCCAACCGAGGTAAATGGAGACGCTGCTCACAAACACACACACACACACACGTACAGGTGACAATCACACACAAATCTACAAACAAACACATTTACACATGCTCCCTCTCTGCGTGTGAAAAATGAACAGAGTCACATGAAAAGTGCATGAAAAAGGTGACACACAAACACTCAGAGTCCACATCTAACACACACACACACCTAAATGAGCATGAGTGGAGGCGACAGAGCGTTCACACGAGGTCGAGCTGGTCCTGGATGTGCCAGAGCCAGCAGCTCAACGCAAGTCTGGATGTGGAGGTGTCAAACTAGTTTGGTTATAGAGCTAATGTGGAGCTGCTAGACCGGGCCCACCTGGGGCTCACACACAGGTGTACACACAGGTGTACACACATGTACACACACATGTACACACACATGTCAGGAGGACTGTAAACACACATGCATAAACATATCACGTCGACATAAAAATGTCAGGCCCATGCTGATTCTGTATAAACACACACATGTTCATGGCTGCAAACCCACAATTGCACTAAGATATGCACACACTTTGTGTGAAGCACAAACACAGAGGCTGAAGTGTAAACACACACATGAAGGAGCAGAATCATGCAAGAGCAAACACTTGCGTACACGTTGTATGTAAATAGCCAAACACACACACACACAGACGCACACAGCAGCCGGAGACATGAATAATGTGAGCAGCCGTCCTCTGCCTCATACCAGGAGCTGCTTGTGTGACAAATAAACTAGCTTACACACACGGCGACGGGCTAAATAGGGCATGAAAAGGTACGCGCACACACGGCGACACACTCAACATCAGGTGTGTGAGGCCAACGCTAACAGAGACACATGTGGCCCCGATGCCCGGCGGGATCTGCCCGTGCCCTCTCTGTGCCCCCTCCATCGCTGACATCACAGGCCTCAGCCTTGGCGGCGGCTCCTGCAGGTTGAGATGTGCATGGCAACCAAGATGGCGGCAAGAATGGAACGACTGATTTAGATGTTTGTGTATTTTGGTGGATTGGAGCACGAGTAAGCACTAAAACTGAAGAACCTTCATTCTTTACCCCCCCCCTCCAAAAAAAAAAAGGAAACATGTAGGCTCCGCCCACTCCACGACAGCTTCCTTTTAAACTCTTCCAACCGTTTGACTGCTAAACTAGTTCTGAACTCATTTCTCTCTTCGGGTTCATAAATCATTCTGTGTAATGATCAGTTGGAGGTGAATGACCTCGATCGATTTCCCCAACAAAACGCCATCAAGGCGCCTCTGGGTGCATTATGGGAAATGTAGGCTCTCCTCTTTTTGAAGCTTTAACCAGGACTGCTCAGTCTCTGCTGCTGACACACATTATTAAACCCTGATGGGCTCTTCATGACACGACAGCGCTCCACTTCCTGGTTTGTTGACATCCAATCAGAGTGCGACACTTCTCTCTTCTACCATCTCTGGTGATTTGATTTCCTTAACTTTCTCTTTCCTAGCTACAAGCCTTCATCTTCCAGGAATCCCATGATGAGCAGTAACAGGGATAACAGGCCTCTTGTGTGTGTGTGTGTGTGTGTCTAAGTGTAAAGCCTCTGAAAAAACAAAGCTGGGAGTGAGCTTTTCTCTCATCTGTTGTGTTTTCTTTGTGGTGAATCACACTGTCTCTGCTGCAGGAATCACAGACACTCCACCTCTTCCTCCACCTCTTCCTCAATTCTCTCATCTCCCTCTAAGCTAAATGATCCTTTCATTTCCTGATGACCAACCGAGCCCTGAGGTGTCTGTGCGTGGGTATGTGTTTACGTGTGCGTTTGTGTGTATGTTGTGGGAGTGCGTGAGCAGCTCTGAGGCCACAGTCGCATGTAAAGTTCACAGTTGTTCTGATCCTGTAGCAAAACAAAGCTCTCAGAGAGATGTCTGGCCTGAGCCGCACGAGTGTGTGTGTGTGTGTGTGTGTGTGCTCATAAGTTAAACGTTTTGCATCACTGCATGTAAAAAATTCTTCCAAAAAATCTTTTGCACAGCTTCCAGCTTGTGTCCACACCTGCAAACACACACACAGAAACAAAATTACATGCACAAACAGACACACACACACACACACACACACATACACACACAAATCCGTAGAGAGCTGACTCCGGAAGATAGAGAGGAAGTTGTCTAATGGTTGCCAAACGTTTGAGTGGGCCCTGGCTAAACATGTGTTTAAAGCAGACAACATCAGCAATCACCACTTGACCCCTTCACACACAAGCACACACACACAGACACACACACACACAGCTCAAGAGGCCTTCTTCACCCACACATACAGCACTCACAAAGTTTGACAGTCACATGCGCACACCAGTTATTAGTTTATCATCTAGTAGGTGTGTGTATTTGAAGCCAGAACGTGTGATTTGTGAGTTCGCACACACACGCACAGAAACACACACACACGCACCAACAAGATAATATAATCAAGTCAGAGTGCAGCGGCTGCCGACTGCAGAATGCCCACTTCCAGATGTCCTGACGGAGAGAGACGCCACGCTTTTCCACCGGGAATTGGTCAAGGTCCTGAGGCTGCTGCATGTGTGTACCACTAACACACACAGACACACACAGAACAGACGTAGACAAAACCATGCAAACAGACACCCTGACACGGCATGAGCGAAACTGGGCCCAGCTGGAGAATGATTCAAAGGCCAAGGGAGGAAGAGGGGAGGATGGAGAGGGGAAGACAGAGAGGACAAATTGCTTTTGCCTGCATCTGAAGACGTGATGTGCGAACGAGCTGTTAAAAGAAAACAAAAGCGGAGTCATGCCTGCCAGTTCCCACGGCTCCCACCAGGCTCCTTCGTCCCTCCTTCCTCCCGTGCGTCCATCCATCACACTCGCTCGCTCTCTCCCCTCCTTACAGTAAGTGACCCGACACCTTCGTCCTCCTGGGACGAGTTAACAGAGTGGATGAGTCGAGGAGGAAGGAGCTGGTCTGTTCTGTATTCACACCGTCAGAATGAACCACATGGTGTGGAGATCGATTGTACCTGATTTTGTTATTTAGGTTTCAGAAACATCTGCGCTGATTCAGGCCGTTAGAGCTCGTTTCACTTTAGTATCTAAAAAAGCTTGTAAAAGTGTCATGTTTATAAATGTCTGCACATTTACATTCTTCATGTAATACTTTATCCAATTCATTACTGAATATAATATTTGTATTTTGGCATTTTAAATGTTAAATGTTACGGGATAATGAATAAATTTAGTGGCAGCATGGCGGCACGGAGTTTCTCTCTGAAGGTCCCGGTTCGATTCCCGGCCTGGGGCCTCCAAAGACGTCCTGCTTGGGTTCATTGGTGACTCTAAACTGTCCGTAGGTCTGTCTGTCTCTGTGATGGACTGGAGACCTGTCCAGGGTGACCCCGCCCCTCGCCCACAGTGAACCCCCCGTGACCCGGAAATGGATCAGAGGTAGAAGATGAATGAATGAATGAATGACATGGCTGCTTGCTCCTCTTTTCATGATGTAAATCGCAGCAATTATCTTAAAATAATAAAGTTCCCAGAGGGAGTTAGATAAGATGAACTGATCCCTCGTGGAGGAAACGTAAGCTGACACAGCAGCAAGGGGAGATGCAATAAGAAGTAAAATACAGAGAAGTGCAGGATCAGACTAAGATCAGAAAAAATATTATACACAATAATAAACCTATTGTAAAATAAATATTAATGCAGGATAAATGCAGTCTGTTCTGTTCAGGATCAGGAGTCTGTAATATAAAAATATTACTGAACATACTTTATCTGCTCACAATCAGCGCTGTCACTTTCTCTCACGACCAAAAGCCTAACAGACATATTTTATCAAAACAAGACGATGTTAATAAGTGAAACGTCTTCTTTCATTTATTAATGAATAAACTTCAACAGCAAAGACATTTTTTAGGACAAGTGATTGGAGGAAAAGAGGTTTTCTGTTAAGGTACAGAGGGAAGCTGAGAAGGCTGAGCAGTTGTTGAATATATGTTTCCTACTTGTCATTTGTGGAGACAGATGGAACTTCAGTTTCTGCCCTTCATAGCCATCAAAACATTGGAAACGTCTGTGGAAGTCGGGTTTTTACCTGCAGGTGACTTTTCAAACTCAGATTGTTTTTTTTTAATTCACCGCAATCAAACTTCAGCCCATCGTGGACGTCAGGTTGTGCTTTAATCTCGCTCGACATTTTTGTCGCCCACGAGTTTGTTTTGATGCTCGAGGATGCTCAGCTGACGGACACGCACACAAATGACAGTTTATTTACTGCAAAAGTTTTTGCTTTGACAGCTGAATGGAAAATAGCTGAGAGTCAACTGGCAGCAACTTTTTCGCCCAGTTCTGCTCTTTATTAGCTGAGCTCCTGATTCTCAGACGGAGACGGTAAAACATCTAGTGCCAAACAGACTGAGACGGTCATGTGTTCGTACGTTTATGAATTAAATAGGACAAATTAGTAGGTAATTAAAGCGACAATTAAACTGAAAGGACGTAAAAGGTCCATCCGGCGTTAACATCTAAAGGTCCACATGGTCTAAAAGTCCAAAGGTAGACCTCCATGTGGTCTCTGATTCTAAATCAGGTGCAGATTCTGTGTCAGTCTGGATTCATAGACTGAACCTTAAAACCGCCCGTCAGGACTTCTGGGACTTTGTGATGTCACAACCATGCAGTCAAACGCCTAAGCCATGCCCTCATCATTGACTGTTCGACTGTGTGAGTGTAAACCTGAAATCTGCTGTATTTTTGAATTGATCAATCAGAAAACAGCTGATAAAGGGAGGCTCTCATCCTCTCTTCTGATTGGCCGACTGCCCTGTTGTCCCTGATAATACTGGAGAGAGCTTCAAGGTAGATGTATTTTTTGTTGTTTTGTTTTCCATTCCCGTTATTCCAGGACGTCTATTAACCCCCCTCACCCCCCTCAGCCCCCCCATTGTCCTGTCTGTCTGTTAGGGTTGTGCTGGTAATTGTGCTAAAGAACATAATGTCTCTATAGGATCCAGTGGAAGCACACTGAGATTAAACATGAGTGAGCTGAGCACTCAACGTGGACTCCCCCCCGCCCCCCCACACCACCACGGCAATTACCCACCTTCCCCAGCGTGCCCGGCGCACTTTAACAGCGAGGGCTCAACATTTTGTGCAAAGTGCTCTTCAAATATTTTCACCATTGCCAAACAGAAAGTTCACATTGTGACAAAAGAGCGAAGCTATGCCAGCAGCCGCCCCTTCCAAAGGCTAATGATGGAAAGAATCTCCCTCGCTCCACCACCCCCCCCCCCCAACAACTCTTTTTCAGAGGTTAAGAGTAGACGAATAATCACTCATTTGCAGGGCAAAAAGCGAGGGAGCCGAGTGTGCTGCATAAACATTTTCCCGGATGTAATTTTCTCTGCCGGTCTTTTGGCTTTTCCCAGTAGGACGGAGCCCAACGCCCAGGAGGAAATCGTTTAGGCTTCATAAGTGCCAAATTGTATCCTGGTTTTCCAGAGTTTTCCTGACTGTTCTGGCTCAGGGCTTTTCCTGTGGTCACATTGTGTCATGTGTTGTGCCCATGTGTGTGTGTGCGCCGGTTGTAGAAGTCGGTGCCATCAAAACTGTGACTTCATCATCTGAGAAGTCGGATTGGCAGAGGATAACAACACCTTTGTCCTGCTGGACAGAGAGAAGCAGGAAACAGAGCAGAGAAAATGAAAGGCTGAAATAAAGACAGACAAAGAAAACGAGTGTGAAATTAATGTGAGAAGTTCCCACTTCCTCGGGCGCCTGTGAACTCACTGAGCTGTGTCTGCACACAACAAAAAGCCAGAGAATCTGCGCCCTCGCTGGCTTGTGTGTCATCAGTGTGTTCATGTGTGCATGTATGTTCGTGTGTCGGGCCATGTGTTCCTGATTTGCAGAGAAAGACTTGAGCTGCTTACTGCTTCATTAGATCATATTTGTTTATCAGACATCGCACAAAGCAGCTGCTGTTCTACAAAAAAATAAAATAAAAATACAAAAATGAAAAAGAAAAGATAAATTACAGCGTAAAGAAGAGAGCTGTGTGCAGTTCCAGCAGTGAGCCGAGAGGCTGCGCATCCCCCCCTCGATCCAACACTTCGCACCAGGTGTCGTCCTGATCGTTACCTCACCGTCGCTGAGCCATAAAACGTCAACATGTCATTGACAAATGAACTGTGTGTGACTCAATTACGGTAAACGAATGCGGTGTGGCGAAGGATCCCAGCAGCCTCTATCTCGTGCCAACGGCACCGTTAATGCCAGCGTTCAGTAAATGAAGTCCACATTTCCCATAAAGCCTGCTGCTTCCTGTGGCGCGGAGGATGTTGATTCTCTGGTCAAAGGTTTTTTTTTTTTCTTCTCTTTAACGGTTTAAATATGTTGGAAATGATTTTGCCATCAGCTTTTGTTAAGAAGTTTAAAAACGATGCTGAGCCTCCGATGGGAACCACAAAACATCCCATAATAAGGAGCCTGATGTTGTTAAGTTTAGTGGGATTTGATTCTGACTCACTGTGGAAGTTTTTCTCATAATCACTTTTCTAACAGAAAATAATGTGTCATCATACACTGAAATAAACGTGTTTAAATGATGTCCCTGTAAATATTTAACTTTATTTCATTTTCTGTGATGTAAACTAAATCCATTAAACGAAGCATAAATTCAACAAAGAATAAACACATTTGATTTTGTCTCGGAGGAAAATGAGACGTTCAGTAAAACTTGAGGCAGAAGATCAGAGGACACCTGATCCTGATCCTGATCCTGATCCTGCAGGTCTGGACTCCTCTGGACCTCTGATCTGGACTGAGACGTTAGCAGCAGATCCTTTTAGTCCTGGAAGTTGTGAGGTGGAGCCTCCGTGGATCTGGACTCTTTGGTCCAGCTCATCCCACAGATGCTGGACTTAATTGAGATCTGGGGGATTTGGAGCCGAGTCTTGAACAGCTTGAACTGATTTTTGTTCCTCAACCTTCCTGAATGTTGTTCAGTGAGACGGAGAGAGATCCTGGTGGAAGACCTGGACTTGGTCTGGACCAAATCTGGAGCCATAAACCTGATCCTCACCTGTCAGTGTCATCATGATGTGGCTGATGGCTGTGTCGCCATGACAACAGCATCATATGGCGGTTTAATAAAGTGCGTCTCTGTCGATGTTGAGTTCATCTGAGCAGGATGTGACGGCCTGAATGAACTTCCGGATCTCCTCACTGTGACTCCTCAGGACCTCACCTTATTGCAACACGTTCTCCGAGAGCCAACGGACCCCCCCCACACCCCCCCACAACATGTCTGCCGCAGAGTTTGTGAAGTAATCAGACGGGTCACGCTGCTTAAAACCAAATTTTAAGGTCAACCTCTAAAAGCGAACGTAGACTTTATGCAAAAACTAATTTCAAGCAAAAGGGGAGTGAAACATGAAGAGAGAGCAGAACAGAAGAGAAAACATTAAAACGCAACACGCTCACAGACACACACCCACTGGTTGAGGAATTTCTCTGAGCCCTGAGGTGGAGGAGACGAGGACAGACAGAACACAATTAGAAGCAGCTTGTCACAACTTTGGTCCTCGAAATGTGTATCTGTGTGTGTGTGTGTGTGTGTGTGTGTGTGTGTGTGTGTGTGTGTGTGTGTGTACAGAGTGTGTGACACTTGCCCTCCTGCTCAGCTCATTTATTGGATTAGTCCAGGACTGACCAGTGGGGATGTGGCTGGCCGGCGCCAGGGCCTGCTCTGAGGCTCCACAGCCTAGTTAGCCATGATGCTAAGCTAAACCTCCCACTCCCTGCACCTCAGGGGGCAAAGGGGGGGGGGGGGGCAGAGCCAGAGCTGCAGGGGGGGAAAGGGTGCTTGTTACTGGGGCTGAGGTGCCATGCTATCAGGCCTCTCCTGGAGGGGGGGGCAAGGATTGACTAATTATAAGCGAAAGCCCCAATTACAAGGAGAGGAAGACAGCGATGGGGGGGGCACCGGAGGGGAGAATGGAAATGGTACAGTGGAAGCCAGGCGTGGAAATGCCACAACTAGCTGCCAGTGACAACATCCCCACCTCTCACACACATACAGACACACAAAGACACACAGAGAGACAAAGCGACATATGAGGTGCCGCCTGTCTCCTTTTCTTGTCCATGCCAACGGGAAATTCTATTAAGTGTGTTTGTTAGCCCAGTGGCTGACAGCATGCCCGCAAACACACACAGACACACAAAGTCAAATATACAAACACACAGAGCCAGGCAGAGCGTCTAAAAGCACAGCCTTCAGATGAAAGGCTGCAGGAGCTTTAATAGAGTCTAAGCAACACAAGGCAGAACTGCTGTTGATGGCTAAGACCAGAAACATGCACCCAAACACACACAGACACACACACACACTGCTTCAATAGTAGCCTGTAAGTGCGAGTGTGTCTCCACTCCCACAGATATGTACAGTGAGATGATAATTCAGAGCACTCCACAC
Source organism: Echeneis naucrates (assembly GCF_900963305.1). Classification (NCBI taxonomy): domain Eukaryota; kingdom Metazoa; phylum Chordata; class Actinopteri; order Carangiformes; family Echeneidae; genus Echeneis; species Echeneis naucrates. Next base: position 24,804,959 of record NC_042523.1, on the reverse strand, counting down.
AGACACACACAACTGCCTGCGCACAAACATCCATATGCCAAACCGGATGACCTCATACTGTATGGCTGACCAGCTCTCCCATACACTACCTTCATTGGAAACACATGTTGGATGTGTGTGTGTGTGTGTGTGTGTGTGTGTGTGTGTGTGTGTGTGTGTGTGTGCAGTGGGCTCTTACTACGTGTTATGCTTCTGAATACATTTCCGGCCTCGACCAAATGCTGCTCTTTTATTTTAACTCAATCTCAGGCACTATATATGAGCACACACACAGATTGGGGGCTGGCAGGTAAAGTTATGCTGTGCTGCTTTCTGGCCTGCGGCCTCCTGAAGTCAGATTAAGGACTTGGTGTGCATGCTGCAACACAATCACACAGACAGGCCAAGTATGACAACACAGTGCGACACAGGTGAAAATGAACACACACACCATGTGAGGGTGTGCGAGACCAGAAGCTTTTTAAATGATCACAAAGACAAGCACTGACAGCTGATCCTGTATCACGTGATCATGTTCAGGTCAAAGGTCAAAGTCTAAAAGAAAGTAAAGACAAAGAAGAAACAAAAGTAAAAACGAACGATTCCTGAGTGTCACAGATGATCTGAGTCTGTCCAGGTCCCCTGGATGGGGACACAGATGTGGTCTCCTCTTGGCTTCGGCTCCCGGTGAAGCGTCAGCTGATCAGGAAAAACATTTCTCTCCCCCCCAGCTTTACACTCATCAGTCTCTGAAACCATATTTACAACACCGGGCACGGAAACCACGGATACGACAACTACGTTATCAATCAAGCTGCCCGGAGCAGATCTAATCTGGACTAACAGGCCAGAGCTGGTGCCAGAAAGTGGTTCTAACCATCCAGCCTCATGTCTAGACTGAGCAGCCTGTTACTGAGACACCGATCTCTGGCTGAGGCCAAAGAAAGAGAACTGAGAGAGGGAGGGACGGAGGGAGAGCTGTTCACATCTGGACTCTTTCCTCTTGTCATCAGATAGATGGATGTTAACTTCCACTGTGGAAACAACAGCTTCCTGTGCGGCCGATAACAGCGATGGGGAGACTCGCAGGGATGGAGACGAGTTGTAGAGGAAGAAGAAGAGGACGACTGATGACGAGAGACAGACACAGAAGAGAGAGGAGAGATAAGAGGAGAAATATGGCAGCATGCAGCTACAGCCTGCAAAAGTTGCAGCACTTCCAAAAACAACCCCCCACCCCCCCAAAAAAAAAAAAAAATAAATAAAAACGGCAAAAAGGCGTTCTGAGCTACCTGCTCATTCTAGCAACACTGCAAAACCTACAGACGCACAATCTGTGAAAACACAGTCAACAAAACCAGAGCAGCAGCAAGAAAAGGACAAAGGGAAGCAGCTCTGTCTAAGAAAGCTGTCACTTCGCTTCTGCCATGATCCGCAGCAAAAGATGCAAAGCTCTGCAGCCACAACATGCTAACGTGCGCTAACGCTGCCACAACCACTACATGTCAGGGACAACGAGGCTGCGCCTCAACGTGTGTGTCTGTGTGAGAGAGGGGGAGAGAGGTGTGTGTGTGGCCTGTCTCAACCTCTCAGTCTCTTTTCATACATAACTTCTTTTTGCTGCAGATTGTTGTCCTTTTGTTGTTTTGCTGATGCATCTTCCCTTCATGTGTCTCCACTTTGTTTTTCTGTCTTCTCTTTAAAAAGTGAACCAGGAAAAAAAAAACACATCTGTAAAACATTTTAGACAAAAAGTGCAAATTAAACAAGAAAAAAGAAGCAACACAACAAAAGAAACACTAACTGGACTTTAGAGTGATGAAAGCCGAGGAGGTGAAAACTGCAGATACAGAAACACACACACACAGACACACAGACACACGGACAGACAGACAGGAAGTTGGGGAGGAATTCCCAAGCGGACATTTCTCACGTTCCTGCAGTGATTGGAAACACACTCCAGTAAAATGGAGGCAGGACATAATTTCCAGGTGAAGAGAGAAAGGCTGTAACCTCTTCCCCTCTCGCCCACTCCCCCACCCACTCCGGCATAAACAATATCCTCCTTGATATTATCCTCCGACACACACACACACACACACACACACACACACACACACACACAAAACACCTGTTGTCACCTGGAGGGGGCTGGCCCTTCGATGCCTAGCATCAATACACAATGGCTGCTTCTGTGGTGAGACGAGAGCAGGTGAACAGATAGCATCTACGTAAATGTGCACTCAAACTCAAACACACACACACACACACCTGCTGAGGAAATGAGCCTGCAGTGGCCTCCACCTGGTCAGCCCTGAGGTGACACCAAGAAAAACAAAAGGAAGGAAAGAGGCGATGAAGATAAAGAAAGACGCTTGAAAGCAACAGTGAGCTTTTGTTTTCCAGATGGAGTAAATTGCATTAAATAACATTAATATCTGCACATTAAATACTTTTTTTGCTGCCACAAATAGAATCTAAAAGTGGTTGTTCATGTTTCCCTCCAGAGGAAACAGCTTGCCTGTGGCTGAAACTCATCAACAGTCCGGACAGTTTCAGGGTCCAGAATCTGAGATTATTCAGCTCCGGACATTTCAAATGAATCCATGATGCTGCATCTCCATGCTGAAGAAAATTCACTCAAGTTAAAGTCTGAACGAGCTGCAGAAGTCTGGCCCAAAGCTCTCAGCAGGTTCCTCCCCATAAGACACTATTAAATAAAGGTGTAATATAAAAACATGAAAGACGTTAAAAACAACATCTGCTGAGACAGTGAGTCAGACAACTGTAGGACTGCTGTGCCGCAGCAGTTTCCTCACAGTCAAACAACTGAGACAAAACAAGAAAGAAAGAGGAAAGAGAGAACAAAGTGGGGGGGTCTTTATGTTTTCATCCATTTTGACCTGACAGTCTGATAAGATTGTGATCTCTCCCTGAATGAAATTCACTCCTGTTCCAGAGTAGCTCTCCCCTTCAACGTCCAGCTATTGTCTCGGCCTTCGTGGTTCCCGTTTCAAACAGCTATTTCACTGAAAGTATGAATAAGTCAAAGAGGTGGGTGTCCCACAATCTGAGGAAACTTGTTTTTCTCCACATGACAAATTTGACTGTTTCTTTTTGCTGCTGTTAACTCTCACTGCACTTTTCTGATAGTTTCTTTACGTTTGTGCACAAGAGAAGCAGGAATCACTGAAGCAAATGTAAACCTTCTGCAGGATGAAAATACCACACAGCAACAAGTGTGGCGGAGCGGCCGCCGACGTCTTGAACACGGAGCTTTTAGCTTCTGAGAAGATTTCCATGAAACCAACAGAGTGGCAGCAGCTGGTGTTTCCTCCTCCAGCTCAGAGAGGAGCTGCTGTTTGAAAAGACTCGTCATTTCAGCATCACACTCGGAGAAATGGAGCGTGTGTGTGATGTGGAGATGGTCTGAACATCTGTGACATGAGTCAGATGTTGAGGGAATCATGCACACGCTGTGAAGTGCAGTCTCCTCCTCTGTCCTCCATTCATTTTTCACCACACTTGTCAGTGAGGCTCAGCCACTTTCAGTAATTATCTGTGTGTGTGTGTGTGTGTGTGTGTGTGTGTGTTGTGAAGCGATGTATTAGAGGCTTTTTCTGATGCTTAGGTGTAAAAAATCCCATTAGGAGTGAACAGGACGGTAGATCGATACCTTACGGGATCTAGAGTGATGCTGTTTCTGTGTGTGTCTTTGTGTGTGTGTGCGTGTCTGAGTAAGTGCTTTAACACCTCTCAGAGGTGGATTAGAGTGCGACAGAATGGAGACACTGTCAGAGAGTGTTACTGTCAGAGAGAGGAGGAAAGTGCAGAGGGAGAGCTGGAAAAGGAGAGAGAGAGCAGATGGAAAGAAGTGGGAGGATGGAGAGAGAGATAGGGGGAGGGAGGGAGGGAGAGAGAGAGAGAGAGAGGAGGGAGGGAGGGAGAGAGAGAGAGGGAGGGAGGGAGGGAGGGGAGAGAGAGAGAGAGAGAGAGAGAGAGGAGAGCGAGAGAGAGTGAGAGGAGAGGGAGAGGAGAGAGGGAGAGAGAGAGAGGAGAGAGGGGAGAGAGAGAGACGACGAGAGAGAGGAGAGGGAGGGGAGGGATGGAGCGGACGAGAGAGAGGAGAGGGAGGGAGGGAGGGAGGGGAGGTGAGAAGAGAGAGAGAGAGAGAGAGAGAGAGGGGGAGAGGGAGAGAGAGAGAGAGAGAGAGAGAGAGAGGGAGGTGATGTGTTGTGCTCGTCCTGGGAGGTTTCGGGTGGGGAGAGAGCGACGTGGAGAAACACTGAGAAGAGGAGGAGGAGGATGGAGGCAGCTTTTCCTAATTCAGAACAGAAAGGTGTTTCCTGTCCAGGCTGATTGGAGCTAAAAGTGGGCGGAGCCACACACAGGACTACACAAGGTCACAATAATGACGAGAGGCCACCCCCTCAGAGCCCCGAGACCATGAGAGCACGACGCAGCAGTGGCGTCAGCTCAATCTGGCTCTATTAGGGGAAATATGTCCATCACAGGCTGCCATAGAAGAGACTCACTAAGCCTACAAATGCCTCATCTGGTCAACAAAGTGGGGTCATCAAACAGGGGAGGCGGAGTCAGTTATTTAAGGTCATCATCATGAATATCAGTCAGTCTTTGTTTTTAGAGGCAGCAGCTTCATTAACAGGTTTATGATCAATAATTAATATCCATTTATTATTGGGAGCTTTATTCTCCATATTTGGTCAGCTGTGTGCGTGTGTGTGTGTTTGTGTGTGTCTGTAATCTAAAGTGCCACGACAAACACGCACATGTTTGCATGTTCAGCTGCAGCAGAATTAATGGACTGAATCTTTTTCCATCATCACTAACAACCAGTGAAATGAATCAATGAATCCAAATATTATGGGCATCAAAAATCAGCCAAGATCAATAACCAAAGAAACGGAGCAGCATGTTTTATACAGATCCTGAAGAAGAGTTGTGTTGCTACGGACAAGCCCCCGAATCTGAACTTCAGATCAGCTGTAGAACAACCCGAGCACACGAGAGGAACTTTTCAGGAAAAGAAGGAAACATTCAGAGTGAGTTTAGTTTCTATCCCTGATTACAGAGAACAGAGTCAGACAGAATCAGCTGAGTCTGGGCACCCCCCCCCCCCCCGATGGGTCACCCTGCCTATTCAGACGTGTAAGGTCAGTGTACAGCTGTTCTATGACTTCCTTCCACGTCTTGTTGGTGGAGGCGGGGCCTGTGGCAGACGGAGGGCCGGCCGGCCTGGCGTGGCGCCCGCCGCAGATTGAGGTCAGGGGAATGAATGATGGGGTGGCACCGACAGAAAGAGCTCCTCAGCCCGACGCTCTGTAACGTGTCAGTGTGTGTTGGACACAAAACATCAGCATGATCCTCTGCTCCAGCAGCTGGCCCACACAGACACACAATCCACATTCACAACCATCATGAGGTTCTCAGTCACTAATAAAAAGCACATAAATCTTTATTCCTCTACGATTTTATACTTTCTCTATAATAATGAAATCAGTGGAAAAGAGACTGACACACACACACACACACACACACACACACACAGTGGGGTAAACGTGTGACAGATGCCCGACACATTGGTGTCCGTTCAGTCACTATAAAGAGCAGCTGCTCAGTCTTCACTGCCCTCTGGCACCGCACACACACACACAGTCACATGGATGCACAGACACACATGCACTTGCTGTATAACACTAATGCTGGAGGACATTCCATCGCTCACAGATTATAAATGTGCCAACACAAAAAACGGGGGGGGGGGGCAGAGAGAGAGAGAGAGAGAGGCATAAAGAGACAGAGAGACTTGATGAGTCTCAGATCAGCCCACGTCACTCTGAACTGTGCCACTATAAATCTGACACACACACTCCCTCTCTCTGTCTGATTGATCTGATGGTTAACAGGAAACATGATGTTGTGGCTGTGAAGTAAAATAATAAAAACAGAATTGGACTCCCAGATGATTCCAGTTCTTCAGTGGTCCTGAGTCCAGGTCAGACCAGCTCCTCCACCTTCCTCTGCTTCCTCTTCCTGCCAGATCGTTTCCTCCCTCCTTTCTTCTCCAAAGCAAAAAGGGGTGACGATGACCGTTGTGTTCTGTCACCAAGCACACCCCAGGGGCAACAGGAGGGGTGGGGGGGGGCAGTGGGGCAGCAAGGTGACAAAGGTGCCTATTGATGAAAATACCATCGTGAATGGTAGTGGGGGGGGGTCCACGGGAAATGGAGGCATTTTTCTTAAAGGAAGAGATCGGATGGCCGGCCATCTTTCTGGCCCCCAAAGTTACTGTTGTCAGGGGGGCCGCCATGGGACAAAGACACAAGGGCCCTTTATGAGGCTGAGGGGTAATTGTGGGGTGTAAGTTACTGTGGTATGTGTGTGTGTTGGGGGGTGGGGCAGTAAAACAGCACAGGTGCCTGCTCCTTCAAATGGCTGCTCAGGTATGAAGAGGGAGGGAAAGATGGCAGGCTGAAGTGGGGGGGGGGCCCAGACACTCACAGTCTACTCTTTCTTCCTCCTCGTCTCAGGGTGGGGCTGGTGATGGTGACGGGGGGGGGGGCACTTTGTCGGCAGGTGCAGTAACACAGAAAGACCGAGAGCAGGTCCACAATCAGACACACACACGGAGCTGTGATAATGGGAGCTGGATGTGGCTAATAGCTGATAGCTGCTGATCCTTCACTGATTAAACCACAGCACACATCTACACTAAACAAAGCACAGTGTGATCAAAGCGCTCTGAAAGTTATTATTTTGGACTCCTGTATTAACCCCAACACACACACACACACTGTGATAAGCTGCTCCCTGATGTCCTGCCTGCTCCGCTCCGCCGCCAGCTAACACACTATCACTGATTCACCGCCACAGATAAATCACACTACACACAACAACAACAACAACAACACACACACACACATAAAAATGGAGACTAACAGTTGAGGCAACAAAGACCAGACATTTGTCCACACACGCTGAGGACGACAACAACAAACCGTGCTAACACTAAAGAGGTTGTTGTTTCCTGTTGTGGAGCAGGGTGGCTTTCTTTGCAGAGTCAAAACACAACTGCAGCACCATGGAGGGGGACGGGGAGATTTATCAGCGCGCACACACACACACACGCACACACACACGCAGACAAACACAGGTAAGATTAAATACTCTTTCGTTCAGTCTTGCAGTGTTATCTCTCTTTCAGGTCTGTCTCCTTTTCTTTCTTTAGTGATATGACCTCCTGGGCCACAAAATGCCACTGTGTAGTCTAGCTGTGCCTGAAGCTGACACACACACACACACACACACACCACAGTGGGAGGTGGGACGGGGATATTGATAACAGCTTCTTATTGATCCTTCTTGTTGCAGATGGAGGAAGTCAAAGAGCAGCGTTGGTGTTAGACTCCTCATAGAGAAAATTAAGCTGACTCAAAAAACATGACTGTGATCATCCCACAGTGTGTGTGTGTGTGTGTGTGTCACCTCAGACGGCGTCCCGTCACTTCGGGGGGGGGGGGGCAGAGATAACGGAGTGTATGGGCTGAGATAAGCTGCAGCAGACACTGGGGAGACTGACTGACTGTAAGTGAGTCACTGCAGCAGCTTCACACAGGAAACACGAGTCGGCCTTCCAGACTCTGCTGCTGGTCCACCTGGAGGACCGGACAGCAGGTCTGGATGGACCGGGTTCATCTCTGAATCCTCATCCTGTGACGGTGAATTTAGGCTCCTCCTCCTCTAATGGAGGATTGGGGGCGCATCGTCAGATGGAGGACAGAGCAGGTCAGATCCAAATGGGCTTTCTACGGGTCACGGAGGGGTGACACTTGGTCACATAAAAATGTCATTTACCATTATTTATTATTATGAAGTGCAAATATTTTGTTCTCCAAATGTATCACTGAATTTCATGTTTCAACTTTTATGCATTTTATCCATTTCACTAAATATCAGGACATATATTGAAACTGATTCCAGACATTATTCCTAGTTTTAGTGTAACTGACTCATTTTAAAATCTGTTATTATCTCACATGATATTTATAATGTTAGAGATACAAACTGACCACAGATCAGTCTGATCAGACTTATTCAGCTTTCCTTATAAATATGAAAACTCATATTGGCGAGTTGTGCCACACACAGGCCTGCTCCTCAGAGAATGAGACAGAGGTGATGTGTGTGATAAGAGGCGGCGCCATGGCAGCGGCAGGACACAACACTGCGCACGCACACACACACAGGCCCTGATAAGCATCACCTCCATCCCACGGCCAGCCTCCGCTCTCCTGAGCACACAGAGGACACTGGAGACAGAGGAGCCTCAGACAGGAGAGTGAAGGTCAGAGGCTCATTTCACAGGTGAGAGTGAAGATACAGGTAAAGACTGAACACGGCGGTTAAAAACAATAAAACAGACGACTTCAAACCAAAGGATGCTGAAAGGCTCATTCTCACATTTGGAAACCTCACAATCATGCTCTGAAACTGATTTAAAAATATATAGGAAGTGTGCCAAGAAATCAACATTATACAAATATAATAGATACAAAAATATATGTCTGGAAAGGTGTTTTAATTTCCCATGAAGGGAGTTAAAACAGGCTATAATTCATTTTCTGATTTATTTTTTCTCATCCTTCATTAATCTTTTAAATACAGTTAAAAAAATATTGAGTATGCCATGTTTTTGAACGAAGCTGCACTGAAATGTGTTTAAGATCCCATGAATGAGGAAAAAGAGAATAAACCAGTTTCACTGCTTCTCTCTTTCTGTGACGATGAAATGTAAACTATTTAACATTATTAGTAATAAAAAAAAAATTGTGACAGATGTATAAAGAATACTTTATATGTCTGACAGTTCCATCACAACTCACACTTTTTGTTTTAACACTTACAGATTAAAATTAAGATTCTTATTTCATTTTCTAACTGTATCATTAATCAATCTTTCAAAAAGAAAAAGAAAATTAGATGAATTAGCTGCACGTTTATTTTTTAGATATAATCTGTCTGACGCTCTTCAGGTGGCCTTCAGGTAGAATATTAGACACCAACACATCTATAAATGTGAGGAGGGAAGCGTGATAAAAAACAAGTTGAGGTCAGATCATATCTATGTGCATCTGTTTACAGTCATGTGCTGGTATGTGTTGCTGACACTATCAGACACGTCAAAGTATTTGAACACACCTTTTGGTGACACGAGCGGCACATATTTGCCGACACCTGAGGCAAAAGGCGGGAGCTGCTCTGTGAGTGCCGATCAGATGAGCGACGTCCGTCACAAGACGCAGCAGGTAGATAAAGCTGCAGACGCCACAGTTGCCGCTCTATCTCTCACGCCAGACAAAAGGCAACAGGATATAAGGTCACGCAATAAGTGACAATTCTTTCGCCTGAATCAGACGCACACACAAACAAACAAAAATCACAAAACTCGTGTCACAGCAGCACGAGTGTGAGAGCTCGGGACATATTTTAAAGAGAGAATCCACTCGTCTGCGTGTGATTGGATAAAACAGATTATACCATCAAATCCTGTCTGAGGGATGATCCACCTTTTAGGCCTCAGACAGCAGAGAAGGAGTCACACAATCAGGGCACGCAAGCAACAACAAAGGGGATGCAACACAACGATGGCTAAAAGTCTGATAATCCACTCATGTGGGATTGTGGAGGAATTCTCGTCATTTTGCTGCCATTTCTGTCAGAGAGCAGGTGAAGAAGGACGAGCCGGACGATCAGTAACTCATTTTTAAATTTACCATCCAACGTGTTTAACCCTTTTAAGCTCGTGTTAACTTCGTATCAACTCCAGAACAACCCAAAAACTTTGTGTGTATCACGTAGAACATCACAGATGGAGAACAACAAGGAATCAACCACACAACTGGTTTTGGCCCGAGATGGAACAACAGTAATAATCATAAACATTTTACTTCCACCTTAAATCAAAGTGTTGAATATTTAACATTCAGCACAAAGTCAGTGCCAAAACTGAACTCAACTGACAGCGCTGATGGAAGAGACCAGAATAAAGACGATTCAGTGAAGAAGACTGAACTGCATGAGGATGAAATGAAGAATAACAGCAGAAGAAGGAGATATAAAAACAGAGCTATAGTTTCCTACCAGTTCCTGCGTCCATGATGTTGGACTGTCCTCGACGGTCGGCCACCAGTCCGGAAGAGCCGGGCATGCTGACGGGCTCCGAGCGAACAGGCTGGATCCTGAACGCACAGAAGACCGTCATCAGAAATACACGAGCCACAGTGTCCGGCCTCTGACTTCAGTCAGACAGGACCTGGACCGGGAACGAGGGGGAATCTAAGGCTGTTTGATGAATATTGTTCTGACCAAACACTTCTACCTGAGGCTGTGCAGGTCCAGGTCATCAGTGTCAAAGTCCAGGAGGGGCTGTGGGACGTCAGCGGGGCCGTGCGACTGAAGCACCGAGGACGAGGAGGAGATGACCGTGGTCTGGCCTGAAGGGTGGATAGTCTTGAACTGAAACTGGGGGCCCATCCAGAGGCGCCGGTGGGGCCCCGTATGGGTGACGATCTCCACCTGAGAACACAAACACACAGGCATCAAACACAACAGGCCAAGACAGAACCTTTGGTACTGCAGGGATCTGGTTAGAAACCCAAGAACAGTCATGGCAGAGCCACAGGGATCAAAGGTGAAGGGTCGGGGTGATCTGTATCAGGAGGCGATCGCCTTTTTGTGCCTCGAACTTCATTTTAAAAAGCTGAAACTGAAAAACAAAACGTGTTGTCCTTGTGGTGACACACACAAAACAAAGACGCATCACGCAGCACTCTTTAAAAATGAATCAGCTGTTAGTAAATTACAACGCCTCAGTTGCTGTCAGCTGATTGGACGCCGTGATTTGTGCCGACACTCAGACACGCCCTGTGAGGCCCAGATGAACTCAGTTATGTGACGTCTAACTAAAAGCCTGCTCTGCTCGGGCACCACTCAGAGTCTGAGGACGATGTCAGCTCTCGTCAGTTGGTGGGGGGCTCTCCTTACTCCTTCCTGGGGGGTTAATGGAAGTGTGACAAAAGCACCAGTGTGGCGGTGAGGAGGAGGAGGTGAGGCCTGCTGGGACGTTCAGATGGAGCTGCCATGGCAGGCGGTCCACAGGCGCTCCACCTGAGTGGCACTAAAGTAGGATGGGAGAGGACAGCGGGGGGGGGCTCATAAACATCGTACTATTACTGCCTCTTCTGTTCTCCGTCTCCTCTTTGCCTTGAATTAACCCACGAACCATCTCCTGCCTCTGACTCTCCCACGTTAACTCCGACTTCTTCAGCTCCCTGCAGCACTTAGCACGTCTCCTAATGTCTCACCATTCACATTTCATTATCCTTACTGTGTCCACGGCCGTCTCTCAGCTCTGATCTCACAGTCTCCAGGTGCTGAGCTCACACTCCTCTGTGTGTTTTGACACATGGACTTGGATATATACAGTCAGTCTTTGCAATTCATCTCAAATTGATAAAATTAACATTGAAAGACTGAAATCTTGCGCCTGGAACCATTAGAGTTAATTTTCCATTTTCCAGCAACAGAAAAACTGTCAGCATGGCCAAATGATTTGGTGTAAACACACCTGTCACCTGATCAGGTGCTGTCAAGTAGCTCCGCCTCCTCTGATTTTGGTGGGAAAAGCTGTACTTTTCATTCTGAATTATTACTCATCATCAGTTTGTTGGTCATTCTTTGGGGGACAGCAGCATCACATTGTGGGTGATGAGACTGGAGCAAAGCTTTTCAGCCCAGAATGACCTGAAGTAAACAGGCAGGATGAGGACGGAGAGACCTGAAGACAGCAGCTCTCATATCCTCTCAGACCGGACGGAGACAAACTGACGCTGCATCTGCTGGCAAAGAGGCAGCTCTGAATTCATCGTCTGAGGAGAAATTTCAGTTCAACGCAAATGTGCAAAAAGAGATGAAGTGGGAGTCGATTCTGAAGCCACCGTATGTTATCCATCACAGCTGTGCAAATTAGGCCACAGAAGGAAGGAGGATTGTCACTTTGTGTGTGTGTGTGTGTGTGTGTGTGTTTTTGTCAGTTAACACCATCAATGTCACGCCCAGCCGCAGAGCTGAACAGCTGTCTGGCTGCAGGATGAAGGTCCAGATGTTACAGTCCAGCATCAAGCCCCCCCCCAGTCTCGTCAAACAGAGCCGGTGACGTGCTGCCTCAGATTATGTTTCTGAAGTGACGACAGTCAGCGCTGCCCCAAAAAGACGTCCTGCTGATCTAAACCTGCTGCTGGTTTCACCACAGAAAATACCTCAAACGAACCACGTGGTCTCAATCCTGATCCAGACCAGACCACCTTCTGCTGGACTGGGGTCCATCCAGGACTCCCTGACTGTCCACAGCTCTGACAGCTTTCTGTCAGAACCAACATGAACTTCTTCAGCAGCTCTCCTGGTCCTGGTCCCTGCAGACCCGACTCTGCTCCTCATCAGTGTGTTTCTTCTCAAACTTCTTCACACTGGACCGTTTTAATCACCTGCTGCCTGAGAGCTCTATTCCTCAGATATTTTCCTGACAGTAGAAATACTCCAGTGAACACATCAGTCCTGCTCGGTCAGGAAGTCACCAAAGATCCAGGTTAGTGCAACGGATAGTTTTGCTGCTGGCAAACTATCATGGCAGATATGAACCACAGCCTGGGCAGCTAAGTGAGCTGCATTTTAACCGATCAATTATGCATGCGGTGGAATTATTGATGGTAAAAATGTAGCAGGTTACCTGCCGGCACCAGAGATGAGTGCTGAGGGTTAACCAACCTGAAAGCTTCCTGTGCGTCGAACTTTTTACAACTCAGATTATCAGTTTCTGATTTATGCCGGGTCCAATGGAACTGGCTGACTCAAACTGTCGCTGTGATGTAATGGCGGTCTCTTTCTTACCTGAGACAGCCACTCCTCGTCCTCCTGGCCGCTGTGGTCCGACGCCAGGCTGTCTGATGACTCGTGACGCGTGATCGGGCCTGGGCTTCCTGGAGGCATCGCTGAGAAAACACACAGACACATACACACATTTAGGAACGCTCAGTTGCCAATATTTTGCGTTGGTGTCTGATATCATCACGAAGTGCAAAATCCCTCCTGATTATAAACTGTGACATTAATGGCGATCAGGCAGGAAATCAGACAGGGTGGTGAATCACACTTGATCAGCTGTTTACAGAAACGGGCCAGTGAAGGAAAACGATAAGTGAGAAACAGTTTATGAGAGCAAAGTTTTCACTGACAGCTGCATGTCAACAGATTCTAAAATCAAACACAACAGATTCACATTCAATGCTAAAAATATCCCCTGTTGGTCTTTTTATCACGAGAGCGGACCAGTGTGTGTGCTACAGAGACACTCAGAGACACGTGGGGCTCAGGCAAGGAGAACGAAGCCGAACGTGTAGAATCTCCTCCTCGAGGATGAAGTTGGTTTAAGACAGAGGCAGCTAATAAACTTGTCAAGTCCACATCTGGAGGACAGGAGGGGCTCCTGTCCTCACACACACACACACACACAGAGCTACAGATGTGCCAGGTGTCCGTACACTCCTGCTTAAGATTGTTCTCACAGAAATAAATCAGCACATTTCTTCCACCTGCTCCGGCTCCTTACTGGTGTGTTGTTTTGTTTTGAAAAGGTAAAAATGTTTAAATAAATAACTCCTCTTCTTAATATTAAAATTATACTGAAGAAGAACTGATTAACTGTTGTAGCGTGACATCAACTCAGATTTTCTTCTTTAAGTTGTCACCAAGTTTCCACACATTCCTCTCTCAGCTCATTAAATATGTGACTCCATTCAGACTTCAAACTTCATTCGTGAGTTAAAGCACTAAAATCAGAGCTTGTTTCTGTGTGGCGGCTTAGTGTGATAATAATAATTATGAATCACGTTAAATAATAACAATAATGTTCCTGAAATGTCTCCTGGTGTTTTTAATGACAGACTGGTTGATTTGTAGATGAATGTTGTGCTTCCTTCTTCTGCTGACGGAGATTTCTGTTAGTTTGTGTGAACTGACCCAAACTAACAAGAGGACGAGCGAGCTTGAGTTAAAGTCAGAGAGAGAGAGAGGGAGGTAGGATTTCTCATGTCCCTTTCAAATGGGAGAGAAAAACAAAGCCAGTGCTGTGTTACTTATTAAACAACCCCCCCTCCACCCCCCAGCCAACACCAGCACCACTAACTGCACTCCTGCTGCCTCCCAGTGTCTCTCGGCCTCCCTCTCCCTTCTTGCTCTCTGACCCTGGGGGCCAATAGCTGTTCCCTAATTAATTATTGATGTTCTGGAGCAGTTGGTGGACTGGCTGGATCAGGTTTCCGGCGGGGGGGGGGGGGGGGGGGGGGGGGGGGGGGGGGGGGCTTTCAGTGGCCGGAGCTGTGGCCGGGCTCCAGCGTGGGGAGCGAGTGGTCATCTCCACGGGCCAGCAGAGACACAACCCTCTGTGTGTGTGTGTGTGTGTGTGTGTGTGTTAGTGTACATGTCAGGAGCCAGACTGACCCCAGCAGTTACAGTCATATCTGTTGTTTTAGTGTCCGGCCAGTAGCCCCCCCACCCCCCCACCCCAGCTCGGCTTTTACAACGCTCATTACTGGCTCTTAAGAGAAACAACGTCGATGCAATTTCACAGACAGCACATTTTTTTAAGTGCAAACTTATTGCGATGCACTCAAGAGGAGTCTGAATGTTTGAAGGACGAACGGCCTCTAAACAAACAACAGGATCCTAACTGAGTCCGCCCGACGTCTTCGTCCTCTTCAGGACAAACTGGACTGATCACACATTCTATCGCCATTCTGCTGCAGCTGTTGGTGTTTCATTTAAAAATAAAATTAGAGGGAACTTAATAACCTAACCTCTAAATTTCAGGAACGAATCAAACTAAGTGTAACATAAATCTAGAAATATAAAATATAAAGTGGACGAGATGTATGATTGTAGTTTTATTCTTGATATAAAATATATGAGCAGTCCAATAAAATAATCAGTAATTATTCTGATTATTAGAATTTATTGAAATACAAATGTCAAACTTTTTCTGGTTTCCTTCTTTTTAGCTGTGCAGCTGGTTTTTTATGTTCAGACTGTAGACTGATAATTTTATAATGAGTCAGTAAATATGACTTAAATGAATCTCAACGTGTTTGAATAAATTACACAAATCAAGAAGAAGAGAAAGTGTGCTGACTGGTATTTTTATAAATTTATTTATTTAACCTTTATTTGTCTTAATTTTTTATGTATTTCTTTATTTAATCATCAGACAATATACAGGATTTTGATAGTATTAATGTTAAAATATCGCTCCATTTACAATTTAATGGAATGTTTTATCAATTGTTTTTGATGAATCTGTATCACGATATAAAAATAGATTAATTTGTGCATGGTTAATTGCTATTTGCTTTTTGTTTATTTAGTTTTCCCTTTTATTAATTTTCTGAAGAGTCCAAGCAGTGATAATCACTTAAAAAAATATAACAAGCTTTAACTTCTTTCCAGCAGCGGCAGAAAAAATAAGAATAAAAAACTGATAATTCAGAAAATGTGATTTTGAGCTGGTTCATAAAAATAAAAGCCTCGACTGAATAAATCAATGGGCTGTAGTTTGTTTTGTGTCTTTTATGACCGTCCTGATGATTACACACCAACACATCAGCAGAGCAACAATCTTCCCTCCAGCGCCCAGAACAGAGTCGTCTGTGTCACAGTCTTTACTGACTGTGGAGAGAGTGTGTTGTGTTGCGTTGCGTTGCGCTGCGCTGTGTTGAAGGCCGGTAGGCGGTGGCCTGTTAGTCAGAGCAGTGAAGCAGGGAGTCAGAACAAGAACAAAGGCTGCCCAGGTATTGATGTGGCCCAGCCTCCTGGGGCCTGGGGCCAGGGGCCGGACTGGCCGATCTGCAGCCTCAGATAAGGACTAACGGTCTGATGGAGCTGCAGAGATGACTGCTGGGCCGGCGGGGGACAGCCGTCTGGTCTGGGCTTCATTTGTGTTTTTTACAGATTCATTTTGCCGGTCTTTTATTTCCACTCTCTCGACTTCGACCTGTCGCGCTCGATCTCGACCGCCCCACCGGTCTCTGCTCTCACGTTCCTCTCCTGAGTAGCGCTCTGGCAGATCGGAGCTGGCACGCCGTCAGGCCGGGAGAACTTTGTCATTATATATCATTCAAGGTGTATTTGAGTGACAGTTGCTTCTTTTGCGCAGTGCAACGCTGACCCCATCCTTTCTCTGCCCCTCTTTGATTACTGACCCGGTCATGGCGCCGCGGTTTCTCTTTACCAAACGCCTAACGCTCCAAAGCCTTCACCGCGGCCCTGCTCTCAGAGCAATTAGATCTATTGACGAGGCAACTGTGGCCGGTCTGTCATGGGCCTCAGGGTCCCAAGAGAGCGGCCAACTCAGCCAGTCAGTCAGTCAGTCTCCACAATTAGCACATTATATGACAGGTAGGAGGAGGGGGGGGCAATTGGGGGCTGCCAAAAAGCATAGCTGCCATTGCTGCCATCGGCAGGCTCAAAGGAGTTGGCCAGAAACCCCGATGGTAAATTATTCACTGGTTTGCTTCAGAGCAGCTCTGCAGTGAGAGAAGAGGTGTCAGGAAAAATGCTGCGAATAGCCAGGTACAACCCCCCCCCCAAAAAAAACGTCTGAATAAAGAGCCTGAATGTTGCTAATGAGGGTGTGAAAACCTCCCATTCATCAAAGTGAGCAGCGTGTTATGATAAGGATTAGAGGAGCCGCTCCATTATGACCCGGCTCTGACACCTCTGGCTGGAAGAAAAAGGGCCCATTCACACACTAATGGGATCCTGTGATCCTGCCTCGCCCACAGAGGATTCCCCGAACGCTCAGACTTTGGCTCCACGCCGCTCTTACGAAGCCAGATCGTACTACAGCATCTCCTCTGTTGGTGAGTGCATTGTGTGCTGCGTCTCCTCCCCCCTTATCTCTCACAGAGCGGCGCTGTGCGTTGCCGTCCTCTGCAGGGCTGAGTGCTGCCAAAAGCTGCTACAGATGGACAGGTGGAGATAGTGACCATGAAGTGGCGCCACCGCTGCCTTTTATCATCCCTTCCTGGAGGCTCCGGTCTGGCCTGACCCCGGCCCTTCCTCTCCCCTTCCTACTCCTTTCCCTGCATGCTGCATTTTTAATCAGCCTGGGTCATCCAATATAGAGCCTCGAGACCGGAGACCATGACCTGTCAATCAGGCGCTGCCACCTCTTCGCCTTGCACCACCTTCGCTGTGCCGATCACTGAAGACGCTTCTCTCCCTCCTTCTTCCACTCTTTCTGTTTCCTGTCTAATAATAAGATTTTCATGTGATTAGCTGTATCAGCAATGTAAATTAGACCAAGATAGCACAATTTGTTCTGCCAGTACGGACTGTCTTTTCAGTTTCCTCTGCAGCACCCTGATCTTTCTGCTCGGCGAGATGCGGCCGGACGGGCGGCGTGCAGCTCCTATGTAATTCATCCTAAGGTCAAATCGACTCTCTCTCCTGGATCACTTCTCAGCTGTGGTGCCAAGCCCTGGAGGGCCGGCGAGTAGCGGGGAGGGCGTGCTGAGAAACAGGATGTGGAGCGTCGCAGAGATGGAAGGTGGCACTCCAAGAGCAGCCCGGTTGGCGGCGGCAGTGGTGAGTAGGCTGCTGGGCCCAGAAGGCAAATGGCAGGAGCCCAAGGAGTGGGTGGAGCTGAGCAATTATGTTTATGGCGTCTTGATCTTGCATCAGTTCACACTGGGCTGATTTGGGGAACAAAAGGACGCGGCGACGCTATCTGGCTTTCCTTAATTGGGTATAAATGTTAATGCAACGAATCTCCTCTCATTATGCAGCCAGTTCTTTTGCCTCGGTTGGCAGAGGGAGTGGTGGAAAAGGCCGATGCCCGTTCCGGTCACTACGACGCGTCCTCATCGCTCTGACACTACGAGAGACCATTAGCACTAATTTGAGAAAATATCCTACCAGTTAGACCTGGAGCGCTGCAGAAGTCAACAGAGACGACTGCAGGGATTAGGCTAAACACAACTACCAAAAGCCCCAGAGCACCCGCAAGAGCTAATTACAGATTTTTGTGTGTTTATAATTACGGAGTGGACTCAAAGCGGCCTGTTCCAGGGGGTGGATTGATTCCGTGGGTGGCCATCCGTGTGCACTCCGTGCTTTCACGAATTGGCCTTTCACGGCGACCTAAAGTGGACTTGTTATTGAATTAGAGGGCGTTTAGGGTGTCAGCTAATTGGTTCGTGTGTGGCATCTTGTAGCATCGTGCTAGCGTGTCCTGGAGCAGGTGTGGAAGGCGTCCAGCACAGAACGGACTCAAAGTGGGAGAAGCAGGAATAGAAACATCTTCCCGCTCAGTGTTTAAGGACAGAAATGTTCCGGCTGCTGAGTGAACACATCCCGTCTCAGCATGTGGCAGCAATAAGAGGCTGAGCAGCTTTCAACATGGCCAAGATGGAGAATCAGCGGGGAACAGAGGTCACTGCCTCGACTAATAATGCATACAGGACGCACAGAAAACATACATGTGCAACCAAAACATACAGAGACTTGGATTTTATGATGCATCCATTGTGTAAACACACACTGCATGAGGCCCGAGCAGTGAGATCTTTAAAGTCCTGATCAACCAATTTTTAGCATTGAGGTAAAAAAAAAACAAAAAACACAAGTTTGGAGATCCTGTGTTTCCTGTACTTCTCATACATCACCAGGATATTTTGAAATTTAAAAGGGAAATCAGCCAATTTCCTGATTCTGTGTCTGAATTTTTGTCTGCTAATCGTTTTAAATCTTTTTAAACACAAATTCATCAGATTCTGACGATGAACACGTTCAACAGGATTCAGTGTGCATTTTCCCGTCTTCATTCATGTGATGCTTGTTTAACACAAACACAGAACGCAGAGCTCTTACCAGCCAGAAGATACTGATGATACTGCACCAGGTCTGAGGCCAACACCAAGGGGTGGTTGGAGTTGAACGGCGGCTGCAGCTCGTTCCACTGCGGCGTCCTGAGAAGAAAAGCAGGTCTGAGACTTCCTGTAATGGAGACTCTTTTTATCTGGATGGATTCAGCATGGCGTTACCTGGCCAGAGTCCAGCAGGCCCTCGGGCAGGTGCTGAGCTCCAAAGGTGTGTCGTCGCTGATCTTTTGGGCGGTGCTAATCGGTCGAGGCTCCAGGACGTGCTCCACCAAATTACCGTAGCAACTGATGATGTACAGTGAGTCGACAACCGACTGCCTGGACTGGTCTGTGAGGAGGAAGAGAGAGGAGGAAGTGATGAAAATACTGTTTCAGCCGCAGCTAAAGGTGAGCAGGCTGAGACCGAGCGGGATCGAACCTTTGTCCCTCTTCATGTTGGGGTTGGTGAGGAACCAGGAGCGGGATGAGGCGAAGACGGTGGCCACGCAGAACTCTCCTCCGCTGGACTTGCTCGGGGAGATCTGAGGAGGCGGCTTAGCTTTGCTTCAAGAGGGAAGAGAGTGACAACATGAGATAAAGCAAAACCCGCCCTGCAGCGTGGGGGTGTCCCAAAGGTGCTCCTTTAGTACTGAAGACCACAGACAGACAGAGACTCTGTTTGTCAGCATTACCATCACTTTTCTACCTTTGAATTTGCAGTACAGGCCTTTACAGCTGTTTGTACACAAGAGTTCAAATTCTAATGAAGGAAAAAAACCAAAATCTGGTTGAGAAGCAGAATCCCAGGAACACCTTTGGAGAAGAGCACATAAAGACTACAGCAGCAACATCTGAGAACAACAAACATGCAACGAGCTCAGCGAGGGGGGAACTGAAATGCCTGCAAATAAAACAAACACCTCAGCAGCAGAAAATGAGAAAATTAACTTTGCACTGGCACAAATGTAGATGCATGAAATATTCAAGAGGAAAATAATCACAATCTGTCCAGAACTCAAAAGAAAAACGTGCACCGTCTTCCTGCCTTGACAGGAAGGTGCAGAGTCCTCAGGTCGAAAGCCACGGCTCACAGGAACGCACAGAACGAAGAAGCTCCATGTTCGAGTCTGCACATTTTCACTTCCCTCTGATATCAGTGGCACACCTGTTCCTCCATATGCCAAAAAACAATAACCCTCACATCACATTGGATCCACATGATCGAAGGACCTTTTCAACAATCCAGCTCCTCGCTGCAGTGACGTCCGAGCCGCCTTTCCCTGCCGCCTGGCTTCGGCCACGGGAGAAAATTTATTAGAAGTTATTGGAATTTTCAGCATGGCAGGATTTTTTGAGAGGAAGCGGACAGAGAGAGTTTTCAGCTGCAATAGGGCTCCCCATATGGTACTGATCAGAAAACAGTAGCGAGGTCTGGTATATTGTCTGGCCTTATAACCAGCCTGGACAGTAAAATGTGGTTACAGCAGATCAAGTATGAGGTAGGCTCCAGGTTTGAAGACCCGCGGATGTGTCCCGCACTCCCCGAGGGCTGTTTAACCTCGACCTTCAGAAACCACAATTGGTCTGAAAGCAACTGACTCACTTCTGTCTACACTGAATACAGAGCTGGACGCTTTTCCAACTGTGTTTCCAGTTTGGGAAGCTTCTGATACAGAACCCTCTACAGGTGGTTTACATTGATGTGGAACAAACGCAAACAACACACACAAGTAAAAACGTAACACACAACAGGGAAACAGCTTGTGCCATCTACAGGCAGGTAATCAGAGTTAGGACCCCATTTCTTTTTCTTCCATAGCTCCTTTTTGTGTGTGAGGCATGATGGGAAATGTTCCAGACATCACTAACTCTGAGGGCAAAAAGGAAACTGCAGATTTTTGACTTGGACGACACAGTCGACTTGTTTCAGAGAGAAAATAAATACAAGGAATTTTCCTCAAATCTTCAAAAGCCAACGTTTGGTGTTTTTAGAGGGACTTGTGGTTTTAAAACACTCACACACAGTATTTCTCATCAATAACATTCCAGACTGACTCAGTGAAGGTGACGGGACGGCCGTTCACACGAAGGTTTTACTCCGGTGACAATGGCGACAAGCGACGTGTGCTGCTTTTGTTGTCGAATGTGCAAAAGCAAAACATGAAACCAAATTAACAGGTGACCGAAAGGAGCACATGGCCCGACGGTCCGTGAGGACGGAAGGAGGGGCGTCACAACAAGTGTCATCTGAGTTTTGCCTGTAAGATGCAGCGCTGACACTGTGCTGTTACTTTCCCAACAAACATCTGTCGACTGCTGCGACCTTACCACGTTCAGGTTCGCTGCGTTTCCTTGGCGCTTTCATAATGTCGAAAAGATTTACGACAGAGAAATTTTGTCCTCCTCGCCTGCCCAGAAATCCATCCACAAGCAACAAGCAGAATTTATGACAGCTTCACAGCTTTTCTGAAACTCACAGAAACTTCTCTTTTAGGTTAAAACAGCCATCTGCCTCATTTCATTTCATTCATCATCCAACTCAGCTGATTTTGGAGCCCTCCCCCACCCCCGTCCACGCCCCTCCCCGGTTTTCACCAGTGACAGTGTGCAAACAGTTGTGGAATTATCTGTGGACATCACCCCAAACCAGAAACTTGCCCCCCCATCCACCTTCAGGCTCTCAGCGCCTCATAAATTACTCAGGGGAGGAGGGAGGTGTCAGGAAAAAGGAGAATCTAAAGGTGTTGTTGTGTAGCTCGTATTTATTAGTGCTGGTTGGGGGGAAAAGGCTGAATGGACAAACATCCACACTGAGAAGAAGAGGCAGATAAACGCTCACTCAGGATATTTCCTTGTCTGCTCTTCAATGCTCATCCTCGGGCCCATTTGTCTGTCAGTGTGTCCACAAGATAAAGCATTTAACAAACAGGTACAGTTAGCTATTCTCCAGCTGCAGGAGAGTTTCCTCTGCTGCGAATGGCCCCCTCCCGCCCTTTCCTGGGCCAGAGACGGTGAATTGAAAAGAAAGAGACATAAAACATGTAAAGTATGTGCACTCTTTAGGCTTTCAAGCCCCCTGCTGGGGTCCTTTACAGTATAACTGGCTGCAAGCACATGTCATAGGACGGGAATGTTTATGGGTCAGGAAAAGAAACAGTATTCCCGACTTTAGAGATCTGCAAAGTCTAAGTTCTTCATCTGTGAGGTGTTTAATTGCCCCAAACCCCGGTTCCCTCTCTCCTGCTGTTGGAAAATATGTTAAATCCTCAAAGCTTCTCTGTGGTTCACTGGTTTCAATAACCCAAGAAAACACAAATCCCATTTGAGAGCGAGCTGATGTTGGTTTTTGAGGGTGCTGAGGAATATACCACACAGCGACGCAGGCCGCGTCCTGGAAGATATTCTAACCTCCTCATAAGTCTCCGTGTTGACTTTGGAGCGTTCGAAGAAGACCAGAAACAAATCGAAGGAACAACATCGTTTAAAGCCGACAGATTTCCTTGAAGGGAGGACGATGAATCGGCCAAAACACAACTTTATAGATTAAGATTTGGAGCCATTAAGGAAATGACCTCACTCACTTTATATCCCGTCCAGAAGTCTGTGGCCAGTTTTTGTTTTTCACTCTTCTTCAGATATATACATGTGTGAAATGAACACTTACGGCCTGGACCGTATATATGGTGCCATAATCCGGCTCGCAGCAAAAGCAGCTGTATGCTCGAGCTGATGAGCCGGGCCTCCTAAGAGGCTGGTGGTTGCCAACAGCAACGGGAGATCACAGCTCGCCGCTCGTCTCCTCCGGGCGCAGCGACCGCTGAAGTTTATTCATATGTGTTTTAAATCATCAGCTCCCTCTTGATCTCACTTGAAGTGGCTTAAAAGTGTTGAGGTTTCCACCCTCACGATAGGAGGCACAGCTCCAGCAGACGAGGGCCTGATTCTGGAGGGCGGGGGGCAACTAGTTTTTGCAGCTTTTGCAGCAGCCTATTGTGGGAGAGCGAGTTGGCAAATGGGACCATGCTACAAAAAAATGTAACCTAATATCAATAAATTATGAAACATAAATACACTAACAGGGAACTCAGAGCGGGGGGGCGGGGGCGATGTCACTGCAAAGGCAAAGCTCTTTTTTTTCTCCCTCCCTCGTTCCTTTTGTGCTATTGCCTTTTAGCAGGAGTGGAATCCATTTTCTTTGCAACTTTAATTCACTGAAAAGACTACTCACATGTCATTTCCACTTTTAATTTAACAAATGAGGACTCTTGACTGAGCTAATAGCTTTTCCTCAAGGGCATAATTCAATCTGTGACATCAACCATCAAAGTCCCTTCGCATTACTACGTCCAGGGCTAACGTGAGGCGCCTCCGAGGGGGGATGGAGGTCAAGTGGCAGCTTCCATTTATTTCCAGGGCCCTCACAGTAAACAAATATGACCGGCCTCGCTTCGGCCAGGCCGGTGACAAAGAGCTGGCCGGCTGTTACTGTGCTGACTCTGATCCACACGGATCATTCATATCGGACACACAGCTGCATCAGGACTGAGAGCAAGAAGCAGAGAGGATGTATCTGACCACTGTGAGCAGCGGGCATCAGACCTCCAAGGTGAAAGGGACGTTTGGTATTTCTACAATGATCCTAATTATCAGGAGCACGTTTCTAAACTCTCAGAGCTCCGCTTGTCAAAGCTCACGTCTCAACTGCAGAAACAACACAAGTCTAACTGGTTCAAATTGGAGTGGAAAGAAGTTATTGTGAGAGTCCAGGTTCTGACGCTAATGATGTGTACCTTTGAAACGTATACGCATGGAAATCACTAGGGCCCAAGATTAGGCAGGAGGTGGACGAAGACAGAAAGAAAAAAAAAGGCTTCAATTAAAAAGTATGAGTGACTGCCCACAACAAAAGATGTAACCCAAGACTTAGGGAAGGCACCACATGCTATTCATTTCTCAAGTAAATGGAGTCAACGGGGAGGAGAAAAGTTCCCTCCGCTGAGCCACTCGGTCTTTTAAAAGCCTGGAAGCGTCGGATTCCACGAGATGCTGAGTGACGGGAGACGTGACTTCAGCTCCAACGGCCCGTTCTTTGGTTTGGAGACAAAAAGAGCTGAAATTAAAAAGTGAATGACTTCCTGACTCTTGTTTTCCCTCCTCATTCAGTCTGACAGACGTCAGCCTGTTGGGGAGCGTCACGTCCGGGACGGCTGTGTCTGTTTAATAGACCGGTTAACGTCTTCGTGATCGAAAGACAATCCAGATTTGGGGTTGAAAAGGAAAAATTCAAAAATGTAACTTCACTAAACTTAAAGTAACGCTGATCTGCTGTGCTTTCTCTTTCTCTGTTTACAGTTCAGATATCTCAGTCTCCTTCCTGAACGGACCATCTGCCCCCCGAAGGCCTCCGTCCTTTCATTCAGATTAAAAATAAACTGACAATGTTTCTTCATCAGACATTTTGTGATGATCAGTTCCAAACAAAGACAATCCAGCAAAACCATCTCAGCAGGACTGAGTCAAGAGGTCACTTTACTATTTTTCAATGATCAAATATTAAACCTTATTAAACCTTTCAAGAACTGACACTTCAGCAGTTCCGCAGAGTTCAGCTGGTTTAACTCTAAAGAACAACTCTATTTTCACCTCCAACTATTCTGAAGTTCTGAACTGTCCAATCAAATCGAGCTGAAAGACTCAAGCTTCATCTCTATTTGTAGATATTAACTACTGCAGCTTTTCACCTTCAGTTCCCGTCGAGAGGAGAGACAGTTCTTTACCCGCAGAGTCAGACACGGCTCATATTAGGACCAGAATATGGACACTGCGTGCAAACACACATCTGACAAATTTTTTAAAAAGATGAAACCAAAGTGGGTTTAAGGAAAATCTGAACAACATGTGTTTTACACAAAGGCGTTATTCTTGGAAAAACATCATGGAGGGTCTGAAACAACTGGAAAACAGAGATGTCATTTTTTCATGGGTGGCTCAAAGGAACCACATGGAGAGCAAAGAAGAAGAGCTACAGCTCTGTGTCCACCGGACCGAAGGCCTCTTTAGAAAGCCGGCAGTCATTTTATTTTACCACATCTACAAATACAAATAAATAAAAGTACTTGAACAGAAGAAAACAAACAAATAAATGCAAAAGAAAGAAAGAGAGAAAATATGGAAGTCCTTTGTGGCTGCACAGACTCTGCTGTGCTGAGACAGAAGAGGAGGGTGAGTGTACAGTTGCATGCTGCTGAGGGGAGAAGCAAAACTCACCATGGAGTTTTAATGGCAAAACATCCTGCCCCAAAGAGGTAGGGTCTTCATGGGAGGGTGGAGGAAGGGGTGGGGGTGGGGAGGTGGAGGGGGTTGGATACAGAGATAGACGGAAAAACCATTATTAAACTCGCACACTTGAGCAAACACACTTTTCACATTACATCCTCTCTGACGTGTCCCGTTCGAGATGGATCTGAAAACCTGCAGGACGGCGACTCCATGATTCATCGGCTCCGGGCCCTCCGTAAAGTGTGATTCCATATATTTTGCAGATGGAGCATGTCCACAGACTTTCTTCAGACATCTATCATGATTTTTTTTTTTTTTTGCCCCCCACCCCTCCCTTCACTTTAAAGGCAGCGGGTACATGTGTAGAAACATGTTGGCCTGAAACCGGCCGTGACAAACGATGAGAAACTGTTGTGATTGTTGAGATTGAGAAAGAGTAAGAAGAGTTTATCCAATTTGTTTAACAACCAGGGACACCAGTCAAACTAACAGCACTCAGGCGTTGTTGAGACGAGGAGTTGTGTGTTTGCGTGCAACTGTTTTGTGTGTGTGTATTTATGACTAGGCATTGTCTTGTGAATGTGTGTGTTCGGGTGTATTTCTGTCTCTGCGTGTCTCTGCTGTTTATAAGACATTAGGAGTGGGAGTGTGTTCCTGTGTTTATTCTGCATGTCCAGAGATAGTGACAGAGCTCCGTAAACAGTTTACAGTAAATAAGCCTTTTCCCTACAGCAATAAAGGTCCGATGAGACTGAACTCTGTCCCCCGCCGGCCAACCTCCCCCGGTCATGAAAAAACAGAGTCCCTGGCCAAACAAAGCACTCCGCAGCACTTCTTTATTTTATCGCTTTTTGCTGCATCCGTCCGGCCCTCCCAGCGATAGCACACTGTCTCCAATTAGTCTTGGTACAGCGATGTGTAGAACAGTGTTCCTCGGAGAGACGAGGGGGTTGTGCTGCAGTGGTGCTGATGTGGGGGGGGGCAGGGAACAGTTTTGCCCTAGAATGTCTCACTCCTGGAGCGCGAGTTGACAAATGAACATGCTGGTTTGGTGTAATGGAGGCTGCTGGCAAACTGCAGAGGGAGGTGAGCGGTCTCTTTCAGCCCTGCTGGGCCCCTACTCTGGGCCCCCAGCTGGGTAAATGGATGGACACCAATGGAAGCCGGATGGATAAATAAGAGGAGGGGGTGGGGGGTCTCTGAGGTCGGAGCAAAGGCTAAGTAAGCTTTGGGGGTTCACTAGCTGTGACTTTAAACTCAGTTTCTTTTAACTTGTTGTTGACTGAGTTTGTTAAACTTCTTCAGAGCTCTTATTCCTCCTCAAACAGAATCAGCTGATCTGATTCAGTCCGACTCTCTGACTCCTTCTGTGTGTTTATCCGTCCATTCTCATCCTCCATCTTTGATAGTGACATCTATAGTCACGTCTCTACATCAGACGCTCCTATTGGCTCCGGTGGGTGATGTCACAGCCAATCAGAGAGTCTGTGGATCAGTCCTGTCTGTTTCTCATCTCAGTGAGAAGTCAATCAGAGTTATGTAACTTTAACCCTCCAACTGTCTGCACGGCCCTTCTCTGGTCCTCATGTTACACAAATGCTACTTTTCAACTGGATGACAAAATGCTCCTCCAGCAGCTGCTGCCGTTTGTACGGCCGGCTGTCAGGAGCTCACAT
Source organism: Echeneis naucrates (assembly GCF_900963305.1). NCBI lineage: Eukaryota > Metazoa > Chordata > Actinopteri > Carangiformes > Echeneidae > Echeneis > Echeneis naucrates. The sequence goes on along the minus strand of NC_042523.1, from coordinate 24,778,036 downwards.
CAGATGAAGTATCTGAAGTATCAGCTCCTGCTGAGCTGTGTTCTTAGGACTGCTGGTCACACGGTGTGACCACGTAGATTAACGGTCGTACTCGTACGGTCCTGATTCTGCACCCACGTGAGTCGGATCTGTGGATGCAGCCGGCATCCGGACTTCCTGTCTGGTAAAAATATTGACCAACATGCAGCAGGCTCAACAAACATTCTGCGGTCGGTGAGGAAGAATTTTTGGCGTCCCTACGATCTGGGATTTGAACCTTAGACCTTTGTTTCCTGTCAAGCTTCTTCTGTTTAGCTTCATCTGCCAAAGGCCAAGAAGATCTCTATCTGCTGACAGTTGGGAGTCACTACCAGAAAACAGTCCAGGACGGTGATCAATGATGCAAATCATCTTCACCACCAGGAATATCAAAGACCAGATATTATTCTGGTTTGGTCTTTTTAAGGTTGCTGTTTGTTGACGGCTTCAGCACGCGAGGAGACGTGATAGAAACAGGACTAAAAGGTGACTTTGTCTGAACTTAACAGCTGCTAATGCTCGTTATTTAGCTACAGCAAAAAATTACAAACAACACACAGCACACCAAAAACATCCAATGTCCCTCATCGACTGTAAAAATCTAATAATATTATCTTATCTTTATATTTGTACTTTATTCAAATATTTGATTGTGACATTTATGAGTTTCTTTTGATTGGACCGTCCATGAATTTCCTCACAGATGGATTAATGAAGCATTATCTTATCTTTATCTTCCATTTGAAAAGGACACAGATGACGTGTTTTGCTTTGAAGAATAATTTACTGTAATAAGTGCAAGTGTTCACAAATCAAAGCGGCTGGCTTAGTTTTCATTATAGCATAATTGCTGCAAACCATATGAAGTTGCAGTACAAATAAAAATGTCAAAATTCGACACAGCTTGGTATAAAACACAATAATGAGGTCATGCTGGGAAAACCATTCATCATTTTGAGCTGACGGCAGCACGGAGAAAAGGCCCGAACCAGGAAGTTCGACGGAGGAGAGTCCCCACTGGTCGGCGGCGTGTCGGGAAGCACGAGTTAAACGTGGGTCACTGGAATAAAAGGGGCGGGCAGGGGGGATACGATGGGAGAGGGCGAGCCGCTGAGAGGAGAAGAGCGAGTGTAGTCGACCTGTGAGGCGACCCCACTCCCAGGGCAACATCATTCACACATTTATCTCTTCACCCGTTGGCCCTAATAGCTGCTCCGCCTGGGCTATTAACCGGGAGGGAAGTGAGGTTTAGCTTTGCGGCCATGTGGCGCTGGGCGCTGCATTCTTAAAGCCCCTTTCTGCAGCTTTGGGTCTGAGTGACAATGGCTCTTACGTTCGTATTACAGTAATCTGATGGCACATCTGCGGCAGGTCACCGGGTCTTCCGCTATTTGTCTTTCTCATTACCTCTCCTACGCTCCAGCTGCATTTGCTCACAAAATGCCATCAGAGGGATTTTGGTCAGCACCGGCGTTTTGTTTTCTGTGTGACAATCTTTCCATTTGGATTGAACTCGGACTGTGAGTAGATGGGATGAGTGTGCAACAGTTTGTCCGCTTGCAAATCCCAAATTTGAGGCTGACGGTCATTTCGACAAGTTAAATCTATCCGTGCAGAGTGGCGACTTTACTGAACCTTCCTCTCAATCTTTTTTCACAGATTAAAGTCTGACCGTGACGTTTCACCACCAGATAATCATTCGGGTTTTATGGCGTTCTTTAATTCATCTCCGTCCAACTGTTGGTCAACAACAATGTCTCCCAGGAGACTTTGAGGACTAGCAGGAGTTTGGCTGAGCTCCTTCACTCCCTGTCCTGGCCTCCAGTGGGGGGGGTTATCAGGCGGATGCTGAGCCACATCCGAGTCTACCTCCCTGCTCTGACAGAGGAAAACACCAAAATCTAAATGGAGAGGGGGGCAGGCTGTGTGTGTGTGTTAGTTTGTGGGGGGGCTCTGCTTGAACTGACTGAGGTTTTCTTTGATGTTTAAACTCTGAGGCCTCTGAAGACAAACAGCAGCACATTTTGCACACTGGTGGTCCAGAGCTGCTCTGAGGTCTGTGAAGGCATCCCTGCACTCAGCCTGGTCGCACAAATTAGGTAAAAGCTCCATCAGAGTGTGTATAGGTGTGTGTGTGTGTGTGTGTGTGTGTGTGTGTGTGTGTGTAACGGCACAGTGCACACAATGTCAGTCTGGTAGGGAATTTAGATCAAGCAGCTGGTGTGTTGCTGTGCTGCCCTGCCAACAGGGATCTGCTCACACAGGTGTAAATACAGCTGCTGGATGCTCTTCTCACACACACAGACACACACAGACACACACAGAAACACACAGACACACACATAGAGCAATGGCTGGCTGCAGAGACAGACAGATGGTGCCTGGGCACTCCTGTGCATCTATAGCGTGAAAGCATTCAATATCAACCTCCCCCCTCCCACTCTGGGGGGCAAACCTGCTGCCTCACCCCACATGTGTGTTTTTATTGTGTGTGTGCGTGCATACAGGAGCAGGCCGCACAGCTGCATGTCCTGTTGCATTAAAGCTGGCGTCGCCTCTGGACTGGACAAGCGGCGGAGCGAAGCGGCCAGCAGGCCAGACGTCGACCTGCGGAGCTGCTGCAGCTGTTCAGGAGGTCTGAGGTGCCATCCCATAATACCTCCCTGTCAGAAGGTTTTTCATTTGTTCTCCCTTGCTCTGATACTTCGTGTCCCCCAATCGATGGAAATGGACCAGACCTTTGTCGCCGTGGTTACAATAACAACAACAACAACAAACATCTGGTGAAGGGCTGAAATCTACTCAGTCAGATTTAGAGAAACATCCAAAAGTTTGTCCTGAAGAATGGTGGACACTGGTCGCCATGGTTACGACAATGGGATGGTGCTTAGTAAATAATAATAATAATAATAATAATAATAATAAAAAACAGGAAGGAGGTCAGTGGAGACTTTATCTGTGTCCTGGTTCAGGGTGTCATCCTTCAGAGTCCCAGTCTGAGTGTCCAGACTGGATCATTTCCCAAGATTCATTGTGTCTCTGATGAAAATAATGTGGCGGCAAAAAAAAAAAAAACACCAGCAGAGTGCCGGTGACCAAACTGTTAAACATCAGTGTTGGGTTTCACCAAACGGACCGCTGAAACCTGGACCGCAAATCCTCAGGAAGTCCCTACACAGTCGACCAGACCTCCATAGGCCAGGTCCTCTGAAGGATCCAAACCCCAAACAGCATTCATTGTCACATAACGGCGTCAGACAGAGGTCACCTGACCATAAAACCAGAACAGACGACATGAAGGACGATCCATCAGATGTGAATTAATCCACCGTTGAAAGAAGTTCCTGCAGCTCCAGTTAGAATATTAAGAATAATAATCAGATTGAAAAGAGTATTGACGAAAACTAAACTAAACTGATTTATTTGGAACAAACTGGTGGTGGTTGTTGTTGTTATTCCCTCCCTGACATAAAAATATTAGAAACATCTTTGTGACTAATTCAGATTCAGAGATTCAGTGGGGGCCGTTAGAGAAATACTAATACATTCATTTATTTGACTATGAAGTTTAAAAATTCAGGATGAACTTCATTTTTACTCCCCAATTTAAAAAGAAAAACTTTTATATTTCACTGACTGAAAAGTTGAAAGATGCTGCACACGACAGCAGAAATAGAACTAAAGAAAGAAAACATGAACAACTGATTATTTTACACAAATACAACAAGAGTGTGTCTGACAGATTTCTGATCAGATCAGGCTCAAATCCGTCTCATTTATTTTGAGAGGCCTCTGCATGGTGTGACGTTAAATATTACAACTGCAAAACCAGGTGCAAACCACCAGGACCAGGACATCATCATAAATATACCAAAGCAGGAATAACAAAGTTTACAAGCCAAATTGTCACCTTAATGATTTGGAAATTGGCCTGATGTTTACTTTGACCACAGGACCAGGTCTCTATTTTCATCCTCAAAGCTGACTTATCAAATATCACGGGGAAATAAATCCCTCGCCATCTGCTTGAATCATTATAGCATTTCCCATTCAAACAGGGCATGAAAATTACATTTAAATGAAAATATTAAAATCTCTCCATATTTGTGGAGCCACCTGTACTGTATGTAAATACACTTAGCTAAAGGCCTGTAGTTACTGATGGTCTTAAAACTACATCATTTCAATGTATGGCCAACATCCAAGTGAGAAAAACAAAGAGACAGACAGAGACAGAGGTCAGAGGTCAGGGACAGAGGACAGAGGACAGACAGAGAGCGGCAGAAGACAGGGACAGAGACAGAGGACAGAGGACAGACAGAGAGCGGCAGAAGAAAGAGACAGAGGATAGGGACAGAGACAGAGATCAGACAGAAGACAGAGGACAGAGGACAGACAGAGAGCGACAGAAGACAGAGACAGAGGCCAGAGGTCAGGGACAGAGAGAGAGTGACAGAAGACAGAGACAGAGACAGAGACAGAAGACAGAGACAGAGGCCAGAGGTCAGACAGAGGACAGAGACAGCTGAGCTTTTGTCTCAAAGCCCAACAGGTACACGCTGCATTTAATGCCCCATAAATCCGATTGATTGATTATTTTTGGCACCAGCTGATGATGCGAAGTGGCCGCCGGTGTTTTGCTTCATCAGTTTATGCAAAAATGGTGGTGGCCTGAGACAAAAGACGTCCGAGAGCATCGGATGGACGTGTGAGTGTGGACGCCAAGCAGTGTTTTCACAGTCGGACTGATGGACAACGGCAGAAAATCAGACACTGAATTCAAGCTTCGATTTCCCTCGACTACCAACAAAATGTAAATCCAAGGAGACGGAGATTAACCCTTCACCACCCAAACCTGCCTTTTATTTAATTAACTGACTGATTAGATGTGTGTTCGTTTGTCAACAGCTCCTGGTGGAAAAAGGGGGGCCGTTTATGATGATAACAGCAACAAGGAGGTGGACATTTAAAATAAGATTGTATCTATTTGCTCTTCACTCCCTCCGCTCTGAGTCATTTCTTTGAAACACAGGTGGAGGTGTTACCTACCCGGATCGTTTGGTGATGGTTCCCAGAGTCATCGGCTGCTTGATCTGGGCCAAAGGCAGCACCACGGTGAGGCTGGGCAGCGGAGACAGCCGCGGGTTCCCCATGTTGTTGTTGGTGAAGTTGTTGTACAAATCCTGGTTGCTCAGTTTGGCTGAAAACACACAGACAGACACACACACGATTATTCTTCATCGAAGTCTTTCCAGTGAATAGTGCCTGATGTTCCCCAGAGAGAAGACGAATTTGCTGTCTTATGGCGTATTGGTGCCACAAAACGTCCTGCAATAACACACAATAAACAAAAAGATGTTGGGGGTTCTCATCGTCAAGGTCTTGATACGATACAGAGTGAATGTGAAGTCATTTGGATGAACTTCCTGTGTCCAGTAGGTGGCGCTCTAACGCCGACTCATTATTAACACAGTCGTGCTCACAGCGGGACGCTGGACCTGACTGGACTCTGTATGCTGGAGTCGTGAAGACTTCCTTTTTATGGCGAAGCATCAAAACTCGCATTTTGATCATTTTATGTCTTTGTGGTCTTGAGACGATGACCTGAAAGCTGTAGGAGGAGTTTGTTAAAGAACGGGGCTAGAAATGGCCAAAATCAGCTAAAAATCACAAAATGGCTGACGTCCTGTTAGAGTGAGGGTTTGTGCACCAATTTTCCTGAATTTACACCAATCCTGAGTGAGGGCCAGCTCATGACGTACACTTCTACGCCCGATGAAATAAGATTTCACACAGTCCTGACATGCTGTGAAAGGAATCTCAGAATCTTCCTGCCACTGAACCTGAAGGAAAAACACAGTTAGTTTAGCTTTTATTTGTTGGCTTTTGGGATGTTTACGCTGCATTTATTCCAGTTCAACAGAGCCCCGTTTACCTCTATTGTCCGGGCTCAGACCTCAGAGAGGCCTATTTCTGAACCCAGAAATAATAATAATGAGAAACTTTGCTTCCAAACAGGAGAAAAAAAATGTGTGTTAATACAAAGAGGAAACATAAACATTTAACTCTGGGGGAATAGAAATGTGGATAATAAAACAAATATGTTTGCAATCCACTGACAACGGCCACAATAAAAAATGGATCCTGCTAATTCAACGGCAGGCCGACTAAAATTCCAAGTTCAAGTGCTTTCAAAAGAAATAAAGAGCAAACCTGTGCATGCCCCACAAAACACTCCTCTGAATGTTTTCCTTCTTTCATTTGTTGCCTTAATAGATGAGTGACAGCCGCGTAACATAAAGGAATGAAAAGGAGGGGGGGGGCGCCGGGACAAAGAAAACAAGGCGCACATCAAAGGTTACAATGGCGGCGGAGGAGGAGAGCGGCCCGTCATTATTTGGAAGGAGCGATCAAGAGGAGGCTGAATGCGAGCGGAAAGAGACGGCTGAGTGTTTTGGTCCAGTCTGTTAGATCATTAACGTGGAGCTCTGAGTTTCATTAGTCCTGCCAAACCTCGGCTTTGTGGTCCGTCTCTTAGGCCTCTGCAGGCCAACAATGCCGCGTGACCTTCGGGGGCGTGGTGATGGGGGGTGGGGGGCATTACACAAACCTGTCCTTTATTTCCTTCTGCTCGTCTCTTGTCGGACCAACAGACGTCTCTCCTGAAAGCCCTCCACCCCGAGAGCTCGGCCAGCCGCCTTTTGTGCAGACGGAGAATAAAAAAATAAAACACTCTGTACAGGAAGCAGCCTGAAAGACTGTAATGGTGCTTCAGGCTTCCATGAGTGAGGGGGGGGTGAGAAGTGAAGATAGGGGTGTCGCTGAATTTGACATCTTCAGCTCAACTTTATTTATACAGCACCTTCATTACAAAAACGCAGCTCCCAAAAGTTCCCATCAGCCCGAGTGTGGACGGTGGAACAGGTGTGACCGGACCGAGATCATCACTGTTGACCAGACGGTCACATCGTGCTGTCACTCAGGGGCCGGGGGGGCCAAACTGTCAACCCCCAGACGGCGAAGACGAGTTGGTGTGAAACGTGTCGGAGCTCACGTCCCGGCAGAAAACGATACGTGACGAGACAGAACTGATGTCTGAGCCGTTTGTAGTGAGTGCGTGTTTGTGTCAACGCGCTCTTGATGGACGGCCGACGTGAAAAACAGTACGAGGAGGAAGGGCGGGGGTGGCATCGATCACTGAAGTTTGGCCTCTGTCACGTCCATGTACTGATATTTAAAGTGTTTTTGATCTGCTCAGAAACAGAACAGTTACATTCCAAGTTTCTGTCTCCAACTTGTTGCCTCATTTTTTCCCTTAAAAGCTCAAATCAGTTGGACAGAACAGAAATACAATGAATGTGATTGTTATTTCTCAGCTTAAAAACACCTTTAAAGGTTGACTGTTAAGAGCAGAATCAGAAATAATAATAAAAAAGATTTTAGTTTTCAGTTTAAACAGATTCTGTCTGAGGGACAGAAACTAAAAACACCTTCTCCAAAGAAAAGTTCCTCTCATGTGTTTGGGTCGTTTCTGTCTTTATCTGATCAGGAGTTCTGCTCAGTAATGATGAAACATCAGCTCCAAATATCTGATTGTCTTTATTCTGTCAGAGACTCTGGACTGAAGGGTCCATCAGTGACTGACAGCAGCAGGTACAACTCACTTCTGTCAAACTGAATTTCTTTGCTGTTATTTTCATAAACAGAGTGGTGGAGCAAACACATGCAAACGACTGATTTAAGGGCGTGTCTGCAGAAATCTGGCCTGTGCATGTGTCTGCAGTTTCACAAAGATAGCCATGAAAAAAAAAAAAAAAAAAAAAAAAACTTTCTGTGTGTGTGTCGGGGCTGAAAACTAATTTCTAAACATTGTCTTCTTTCATGTTGGAGTTTTTGGTTTCATTTTTGAATCATCTGCTGAAAAACAACTGCACAGACTTTTTGGTTCTTCAACAACAATCTATAATCCTAAACAAAGAAATCAGACAGATTTTGAGGAAAAGGCTGAGCAAGGTGAAAGACAGAGAGAGAGAGGAGGAGGACAGATGAGAAGCGTCTGGCGGACAAACAGCTCCAGACAGAGGCTTTGATTTGATTAATGACTGAGGCGTGATGTGCCCGGGCACTGATACATGACATCCCCATGGAAAGAAGATCCATCAATGCAAATCCAGCCGTCGCTGTCGTCAAGAGAAAAAACTCTGACTCCACCAAAAACTCACACTGCCACCTAACCCTCATCGCTCTTCCTCCCTAATCCATCCATCCGTCCATCCGTCCGTCCGTCTCTCTCTGTCTCAACAGCATTTGCATCCTCTCCTCACATTGAGCCTTTCTCTGTCTATCCTTGGCTTTATTCCTCTCTCCTCAGCCTCCCCATGTCACGCTCTCTCATGTTTCTCTCCCCTCTCTTAATACCCAATTTGCATCCAATACAAGCAGGCGGCTTCCAGCGAGAAGCAGACGTGCGAGAGGACAAGCTCTGAAGACTCTGTGTGTCCACACAGACACCGAGATGTCGTCTTTGGCAGAACAATTCAAATCAGACGTGGTGTGGGGAGGAAAGGAAAACAGGCGGGGGGGATTAGCAGGTGACACATTGAGCGATGCTCTGGGAAGAAGAGGTGACCTGAACCTGAGGACGATCCAGGAACTGTGAGATGAGTTTCAGAGACAGAAACAAGGACAGAAGAGGAGATTTCTGCTGCCGACTTCCTGTTTTCAAGGCATGAAAACATAAAACCTCTTTCTGTCAGCAGCTGATTAATGTCTGCAACGTTTTAGAACAACATCAACAAAACAGGTTTGAAAAGTGGGAACTCTTCCAACCATCAGCTGGTCTTCAGAGCTCTTATTCCTCCTGTTGGCTCTTCCTGTTTCCTCCTTAAACTGATCAGATCTGGATCAGTCCGACTCCTTCTGTGTGTTTATCCGTCCATCCTCATCCTCCATCTTTGATAGTGACATCTACAGTCACGTCTCTACATCAGACGCTCCTATTGGCTCCGGTGGGTGATGTCACAGCCAATCAGATTCTCTGGATCAGTCCTGAATGTTTCTGAGTTTATTGTGTTGACAGAATAAAGACAATCTGATATTTGGAGCTGATTTTTCATCTTTAATGAGCAGAACTCCTGATCAGATAAAGACAGAAACGACCCAAACACATGAGAGTCCCTAAGAGCCCAACTTGCTGTAAATAAATCTTCAATAAAAAAAAGGATGGGTGTTTTTTGCTCCAATACTTATTACTCCATCATTTCCTGTTAGAGCACTGATGATAAAAGAGCTGAACAGCTATTAATTAGTACACACACCCTGGAAATTAGTCAGAATAAACTGAAAGTGCCCAAAAGTCACGTTAGCTGCTGCAGAGAATAATCACTCAGCACACGTTTTTATTATGTGTCAATGAAACCTAACTTTCATAACTAAAACATGAATATTTCAGTGTGACGTCCTCATTTACGTTATGCTTTTTTTTTTTTTTTTTTAATTAATGGTAAAGTTGATTTACCGACAGACTAATCAGTTCCCTGCCTCCCTCCACTCATTCCTTCAGAGTCCAAGTTTCCCAGACATGTTTAAAGAGGGAGGGATTAAAGAATGGGAGAGGAGAGAGGGAGGGGACGGTCGTCTTTTCTTTGAGAGGAAGAGAAAGTTACTCTGCCGTCCGACGTCCCTGAAGTGTCGTTATTAAAACAGTCACTTCAACAGGACGAGCAGAGAGAGAGGAAGACAGTGAGGAGGCTAAAAAGGGTCAAACACAAAGGCGGGGGTGGGGGGGCAGGGAGCCCCCCCCGGACAGAGTAAAAACAAATTAAAAGAGCCCTTATAAAACACAGATGCTGCAAAGAAAATAAACTTCACAAGATTTACTGTCGCACAGGAATCGGAAGACGTGGAAAAGCCATCAGCTCTTTTCTTTCCCCTCCTCCCGCCTTTATTCTTTCTCTCTCAGGTAATCCAGTGGCAAACGGATGGGGGTGTCTCACTGCCCCCCCACCCCCCACTCCCATCCCCACCAACTCCCCAACTACCACTCTTTTCTCTTTGGTGCAGCGATCTGGCTCTTCTGCTATTTTCAGTCAGAGTTGGGAGCGGAGGTCGGGACGGCCTGTGTGAAAATGGCTTCCTGCCCGGTCCCCCACTCCCACATCTACTGCTAACGGGGGGCTTTTTATTAACCGCCCCTATTTGGGAACATTTTTTGAAGGTTCTGCGTTCACGTTTTTATTGATGTTTCTCATGTCGAGGAGCTAAAAAAAAAAAGGCCTGACAACAGCCAAAATAAATTCCCAGAACATGATTCTTCTAATTTCAACATAAAACTTTAGAGTAAAAAAAAAGGAAGAAGAAGATGTTGGTGTGTAACGAGCTGTATATGGCCATCAACCTCTGAGCTGTGTGTGTCTGTGTGTGTATGTGTGTGTGCGTTGTAATGAGGAGGAAAACAGCAGCCAAGAGGAAAAAAATACAGAAGCAGAACATGTCTACACACAGAAAAAAAAACACACAACACACAACACAAAACTGACACACAACCAAACATAATCATGAGAAAACACACACACACACGCACACACACAAACACACACTGAAATCAGATCTACAAGTTTACAACATGTCAGTATTTACAAGGCTTCATCAGACAGGACTGAGTCGCCAGCAAGAAGAAGGTGGGGGGGGGTCAGACAGCTCCACTGGATCAGATGACACCCACACTCCAACCATATGTGTGTGTGTGTGTGTGTAGCCATCATCTGATTTGGGTCAAGGAGCTCGTACCTCACAGTAAAGAGGGACGGGGGTTATGGCCAATGACTGGATGTTTGGGAAAGCAGGAGGGGGTGAAACGAGAGAGAGTGTGTTTCCTAACCATTTTAGAGAGAGCGAGCGAGCAGCAGATGTTTGAGGAACATCACTGACTGAACACAATGACAATAAATAAATAAAAAAACTGCAGAATCTGAAGATGTTTTATTGTTTTACACTGTCAGACTGATTCTGCTTTTATTTTTAAATTAAATTTAGGAAATTACATTCAAGAGTTTAAAATGTCAGATTAAAGTGAAGGAAGAAAATCTAATTTAAACCAAAACCATCTGATTTCTGATGGATTCAATTAAGATCTAATTAACAGAGACACCACTGAGGTAGACTCGGCTGAATAAAGGTAATATTATAACGAGCAGCAGACAGCTCGTTGTGTTCAGGATGTTTTCTGGAGGCCTGACGACAGGAAGTTAAGGGAGCAGCATTTAATAACATGCATGTACTCAGGAAGAGACGAGGCCCATTTATGGGCATGATTAGAGGAGATGGTCGCCAAGACAACGCCGTCACATGACCAATCTTTATTTTTTTAAGTGTGAGATAATTGCCTGAGGTGTGTGTGTGTTGTGTCATTTCACAGATTTTTTTATGTGTTTAGTTTAAATCTCCTGTTAAATGTGATGAAATCAAATAAAGCTTTTATTCAGAATTATTTCACCTACTCGGAGGATTAAAGAGTAAAAATATAATTAGAATCTGAAATTTATGAGTATATTTCCAGGTTTTTTTTCTGCAAACGAGTGCAAAATAATTTTCTTCTTCAGCAACAAAACTGAGGAAATTAATTTAGCTAAATTTCTAACTAATGTTAAATATTGAACATGATTATAATTTAGGACACTCTGACGTTTTATTTTTTAAATGTCTGTCATAGTGTGTGTGCGTGTCCTGACAGGAAACAATCAGAGGAGATAATGACACGGGCCGCCGTCTGTCACGCTCGGCTCTGCAGGTTAGAAACAAGAGGGTTTTATTTTCTTAACTATTTCATCACAGCAGCCTTCTTCCATCTGCACGCACACACACACCTAATTTGACGGCTCCCTCTAAAAAAGGCCCTGATCTAATGCAGATTGATTGACATCGTGGCTGAGCTCAGCCGTGGTGCGTTGGACCAGGCCGGGGCTTTGATCCCAGTTCAGCCGGCTCGGTTTTGACAGCATCCCAGTCTAAATAAACACAGTGTCAAAGACATTTAGACTTGATGAGAGTAAACAGGAAGTTTCACAGTAAAGATGGATGAGGTTTCTTTTCGGGATATGAGACAACTTTGTTTTGTTTCTTTAAATCATCATTTAAATCAGTGAAATATAAAAATATCATCACTTTCTATTATCCATAAATTTTCTTTCACTAAATTTAAATTTTCATTGAAAAAAAAAAAAAAAAAAAAATCAACATGCAGGTGCAATAAAATTCTTAATTGATAAACAATTTATGAAGAATTTAAAGCATGATGAGGGTGTGAATGAAACCAAAGTGGGGGGGGATTGTAAAGTCCAATTTCATGGTCCAAGATTCTTCCAGCCATAAAAATGTGAAATATGTATTACATTTATAGGTCACTGGTTCCAGTTTGGGGGGGCTCCAAATTTTAACCTCAGGGTGTCAGACACCCCCTCAAAAAAAAAAGCCACCTCCATATTTCCCCTCCAGCTGAAAGCAGATCAGGGGGTGTGAGGTTTTATACTCAGTGGTGTAATAGAGACACTGCAGCAACACAAACAATGCAAGTGAAAAAAAAAACAAAAAATTACAGATCCTCTTTTTAGGTATATCCATAAGAAGATCCACTGTGTGTGTGTGTGTGTGTGTGTGTGTGTGCGTGTGTAGGGGGGTAAGTCCATTGGTTGTGTGACAATGGGAGGCTTTGGCTTTTCAGAGTGTGCACTTTTCACATGGCAGGCAATAAGCTGAAAGCCACAAGTGCGTCTGTGTGTAATGGCAAGCCAGCTTTATTTCTTTATCTCTACCTTACAATTTTGCAAATCAAATAATGATGAGTGCAGCGGCGAGCGGCCGGTGTTAAGAGGGTTTAGTGGTTGTGGAGATTGAGTTATTAGGGTTCACGTTTATATATATAAATATATATGTATGTATAAAAAGGACAGAGTCCCTGATGGAGCCCGGATAACAGCCAAGATACATATTTCCCTGCAGTGTGTATTTTTGGTCGCTTTAAAAGCCCTAAAAGTACAGGGGAGGGCTAATTTTCAGGGTAAACAGCTTGTTCGATTGCCGTGTGGTTTCTGCGCTGAGCTCTCTCTCCGTTCACCGACTCGAGCCGAGCCGGGCTGGAATCAGAATCAGGCTGCTCTGCCGACTGCAGCTAACGCCAGCTCACCTTTGATGGCACGCCGCCGTTAAATCAAACGGAGGGAGCGATGGAGAGAGCCTGATCCTCCGACCGTACGGCAGGTTGGGGGGGGGAAAGGCCTTTAAAAGAACATCTGCTCCTCCTAGAGAAGCTATTTCCTACTTCATGGATTTAAATCTGATAAAGAACATTAATGAGTTACATTAAGAGAACAATTTCTGCTTTGGGTAAAAAAATTATGACAAAAAACTATTGATTTCTAAAAAGCATGTAAGAGAAATCTGAATGTAAAATTTAAAAAAAAGGGTTTTCAGTTCTTTCTCTATCTTCTAACCACAACAATAAAAAAGGGTTTCTGTACTCAACAGAAAACTTTTCAAACTGCCTCTTAAAAAAAAAACAAAAAACAAACACACAAACTCAAAACGAGGGCTGTGAGTTATTTTAGCTGGAGGAAGTGACCATTCATAAAAAAAGGGGAAAAAAAAGAGGAGAAATTACCCCGCTCCGTCTCTGTTGTTAGATTTGTATCAGGGCAAAGCCTTCGCACAACTCAGGCTTTACAATCCTGTGTGTGTGTGTGTTTGTGTCAGCTCCTCCCTCTGCTGGGAATCCTGACCTCACAGCTCCACACGGAGGACGACAGCGGTACTAAAAATATGACGGCGTCTACAGACTGTGATGATTCAGCTCGTGTTTACAGAGAATAAATCAATAAAGTGATGAATTTGCCGTTTTAATAATCTGACGTGTTTCCAAAAGACTATGACTGCTGCTGTCTGTTTGTGGAGAAGCACAAGTTGTTCTCCTCAACTAGAAATAACGCAACAATGGCATGTTCGTTAACTGGAATTACAATAAAAATGAGCCTTTATTAAAAAAAGAAGGAAGAAAAAATAAAAAAACTTCATTGTGCTTTTTCAAAGGTAACAAAAATAAACCCAAAGGAAATATAAAAGTTGTTATTATTAAATTTTGGGCAGATGTGAGCTGATTGATTCTGAACATTCAGCACATTTTCCTCTTCACTAAATTAATATCCAGCTTCTTCTACAGGTGCTGAACAACAACATTCATTATCTCATTTTTAGAGAAACAAACCTTTTTTGAACTTATTGAATGTTCACCACAAAAATTAGAACCGACACTGAAATCAATAAAAAGTAAACTAAATGAGCAAAACAACTTTAGAAACTAATTAAAACCAAAGAACGACATAAAAACTAATGAACTATTAAAACTCAGATATGTCACATCAAACAACATCTTCTCTTTAATTTGACTTCATCTTAGTCACTTTTGGGAAAACAATAAAGTTTAAGTTTGTTTTTTGTTTAGTTTTTTAAAAATAAATCCTTATTTTTCTATTTTGCTTCCAGATTTTTTATTCGTTTTACACGAAAAAATAAAATTAAATTTGACACACATGGCGCTCAGACATGAGCTTCCCTGCAGATGAACAAAAGAGAAGGGAGGTTCTGATCATCCCGGTCCTGTCAAAGTGACCCCCGGGGTCCTGAGGAACTCAACTGTTTTCATCTATATATCACAGAATATGACAACAGTTTGTTTCACGGCTTTCTTTCCCTCAGACTCCCGTCTACGTCAGGTCACTTTAGAGTCCTCGGGGAGTCTCAGAGTAGCCTGAGGTCCGGCCTCAATGTCTTCAAGTTAAAGCAACAAGAACAAAATAAATATCTACATTAGCACTTTAATTTATGAGCTGAAGATGAAAAGCGGACATCAGAACTAAGACCTGGACCTGTGAGTCCGGACCACGATGAGTGAAATCTGGAGCAGCCATCCATCTTGCCACCTCAGTGTTTACACCATGTTTGAAACGAACACGGTAACCGGCTCTGTTGACCCCCCATCTGTGTAAAACTCTGTAACTGTTTAACTTACAGTAACGGGGTCAGGCCGCGGCCAGCAACATACGTGTCACACGCCAGCAGTTATGAGGTCATTTTTCCTTGGCATCGACCTCCGCACGGCGTTGGTGTTTTTCACCGCAGCATGATGACTGACGAAGAGAGAGCGAGAGGGAGGAGGGGGTCGACGGCGGGAGGCGAGATAAACCAAAAAGGCCAAACCCAAATAAGCAAGCCGTCAGCCTCTAATAGCAGAGAGGAAGTGTCCCTTTATCAACAAGTGAATTAACAGTTTCCCGTCACACCTTGTTTTCTGCCGTCCCTTCTCCCTCTGAACAAGCGCCAGGGCCCAGATGGCCCCCGCACCCCCCCCCCACCCCCGGTCGGACCACCAGGGCTTCTGCCCGGTGAGGAAACAAATCTGTTGCACTGACTAATAGCCTCGTGTTGATGTTTTACAGTTGGGAGGTGTACGGCGCTGTGAAAGGCGTTTGTGCGTGCAGAAAAAGGCCACATGTGACGCCAAGATGGATGCTCAGGAAGAAGCTTTATCTCGGAGCGATCCAAGGCCGGGTCAGATGATGTTATCGGAGCAGTCCGGACGATCCAGACGGTCCGAGCTGAAACGCATCTGAATGTTAGAGTGCTGGTGACCTCTGAAACTGAGCCGGGCCGAGACAGGCGGCAGCTTTACAGCGTGGGACGTTCACACATTGTGGCTCATCACCTCGAGCAACAATACATTGATCACACGGAGGGCAAAAAAAGAGAAGGAAGGGGCAGAAAAATGTTCTGTGTACGGGGATGTAAATAGCCCTTCCAGATTTTAACAGTGACAAGACGACGTACAATTGCAGCTTTCTATTTTTAGGCGCGTCGGCGGCCTGGGCTGGCAGTTTTGAGGAGGATGTGTACTTTTCTACAGTTCCTTCCCAAAAATCAATGCTGTCCTCGCTGGCGACAATCACAGAGCAGCTGTTGTGGCTAGGTGGCCCGACCCCGGCTCGCCTCACCCCGCCGCTCTCTGCCAACCCCGAGGAGAACAAAAAAAAGAAGGAGAAGACGAAAAAAAGACGGATTTGCTGCCCAAAATTCACACCCCGCTCAGAAAAACAGGCGGAAGGCAAAACACAAAAGCAAAACATGACTCAAAGTGTGTTTGCATCTTGTAAAAAAAAAAGATGCAAACAGTGGAGTTTTTATCAACGCTGGTGGCGGCTGCGGTGGTGGTGGGGGGGTCGGTCTAAATTTACATGTGGCAGGATGCACTGGAGCAAATTTATCTTCCACACAACAGACACCAGGAGACCTACACCCCCCCCGGTGAACTGTAAATGACCCGCCGGGCTTCAGGGAGCTGATGCTCTTCAGGGTGAAGACCCTCGTGTTGTATCTGACAACTTGGAGTTATTGTTGAATGTATAAAATCAAATGTTTCCTGAAATCTAGAAAACTGTTCAGCTCTTAAGATGAAGAAGACTCTGAACATTAAAACTGAGATAAATGGCTTCAAAAATCAGCCTGGTGATTTCCATCTCAGCAAAGGAGAATCATTCAGAATGTTTTTCCTCCCAGAAGCTTGGAGAAAGTTTGTTTTTGCTTTCTTAAGATCTGAATTCTTAATTTTATTTTTACGTTTTGCAGAATGTGAGTCGGATTCTGGTTCCACTTTACACCAGAAGATTCACAGAGAACATCACATTTTATTTAAAGGGCTTTAAAGGGATCAAACCTCAGACCTTTTGTTTAGCGGACATTCCACTCTACCTCCTGAGCAAAATATATTTCAACTGGACTGTATGAAAAGATTCTTTCTTTTTTTGTTTTGTTAAATACAGCCGTCACTGTTACAACTTCACATGGAATTTAGCAAAATACTGTTATTATTAGATAGTGAAAACTCCAATATATCACATTTAACTGTACTGAAACGATTTACTGAGGGGAAATTCTGAAAAAAAACAAACGTATTTTCGTTGCTCTAATTGCTAATTGATGAGGTGGTTTTAGTGAAGTTTCTCATTTTAAAATGTTCCATAACTGCAGCAGGACTGAGCAGCAGCCGACCACATTATCACCGTCACTACATTAGAGAGCTGAGCAGTTGGTGTAAATCACAACATGACCCATAAGGGCCGCACTGAACTCTCAGGATAAATGTAAATATTGACGTGTGCTGATGTGACACATCATTGAGACATCACTGAAGAAAGATGACATCGTTGTCATTGGACCAAATGCACTGAAAGTGCTGTAACACAACATGTGACCCGGGTCGCCTATCGGAGAGCAAGCCTTGTACGGCTGGCATGGATTAACACCGTGATAAAAACCTGACCTCCATTTCCTGTGGACAACATCACAGCCTGTGAAGAATCCGAGCTACGAAAACCTTCAATTTGCTCCCGAAGAGTCGAGTGAAATCTTTGATTTAACTGCTGAAACGGCACCGCACACACTCGGCGAGGTATCACTGAGGACTAATTGTTGACAGGTGGCCTTAATGCTCCCCTTTGAAACAAAAGTGTGATTTATGACAGCGCTCCCAGAGACCCCAGCTTTCAGCGCCACTACTACAAACTTATCTCCCCCCCCACCACCACTCCCTTCTTCTTTTATTCCCCCTCTTCTATCTCTCCTTCAGTTTTCCTCAATTGCACCTCATTACTTTGCTCACCCACTTTCACCTCCCACGCCACTTTGATGTTGCTGTCGCTCTCCGTCTCTCATCGCAGCAGAGCGGCGACTCTCCAGAGTCAGACGTCCTTTTAATGTTTCATGACCTATTTTTCACAGCCTGGAGGAATGTGTGTGTGTTTGTGTGTGTTTTAGGGGTTACCAAAGGGGGTTTGGGTCTAGACGTGGAGGAAAGGATAGGAAGGAGAGAGGAAGTAAGGGCGTAGCTGGTTGTGAGATTTGACCCTGACGTGACCCTGATGTCCCAGAATTCCCCTCTATCGACAGTTTGGACCCAAATAAGGAGACGAAGGTGTGAAATGAACCTGCAGCAGAGAAAGTTTTCTATCGGTGTGTGTGTTCTATTTGTGTTATAACAAAATGGCATCGACACGGACAGACGGGATCTGCTTCGTTCTGCTGGATGGAAAGTTACAGAGCTGTAAAAGATTTTCATCCAATAATTGTTGCGATATTTCACTCCGGACAGAATTCCTGAATCAGCTGATTGATACTGGAAATATACAGATTTTGATTCATCCCAATCCTAACCATTTTCTCCAATGTCTCAAATCAGGAACAACCAAGTGAGGAGCATCAGAATTTAATTACTTTCAATCACGAGGACTGAAGCACATCAGGTCAACACACACTGCAGCACAACTTTAGCTGAAAAAGCACCAAGTGTGTTTTTGGAAGCCGGTCTGAACTGAAGCAAAGGTAGATGCTGGATAAATCTAACAGCTGCCTCCGTGATGTTCATTTTACGAGTCAGTGACTTTCCACAACACTCCCACGTCCTAAAAATGCGATTTCATGCTGAACTGTTTCAGGATCTTGATGGTCCAGAGATCTGGTTTCCACTCCAGTCGGCCACAAGCCATCTTGTGCAACACTCTTTTAAAAGAGGCTCTGAATTACATTCTGCTTTATTATGTAAATTCAGCCTCTGGTTCTGTGAAGTGTTTGTCCGACCTGTGGTGAACTGTCAGAGCTCGGGGTGTTCCTGGAACCGTCTGATTAATGAGAACCGTGATATTCGACACTGAGTAACACCTCTGGGGTCAAGCAGTGCAGCTGACACAAAGTGTGTTTATCAGTGTGTGTCTGTGTCAGTCAGGGACACACACAGTGTGAGCTGCCTGCAATGAGGTTTGACAAACAAGAGAGACAAGGTTGTGTTAGAAGGATCAGAGTCCGTCAAAAACAGCTACCGACAATTCCAGTAACTGGAAACACACACACTGTATACCTGGAATGTAGCTAATGCTAATGAATTCATATTTAACCTTCCAGAGCCAAATTAAGACTTTTCTGCTTTTTCATCTTTTTTCTAATGAAGCTGTCATTTTTAAAAATGCCTCCAAGTCTCCACAAATAATGAGAACCAAGTCAACCTGTAATCGAGAAGAGAAGCTCAGAAAACAAGAACTCACTAAAAACACTCTGAAAGTTTCCTTCTTCTCCACAGAAAAGTTCCTCTCATGTGTTTGGATCGTTTCTATCTTTATCTGATCAGGAGTTCTGCTCAGTAATGATGAAAAATCAGCTCCAAATATCTGATTGTCTTTATTCTGTCAGAAACATTCAGGACTGATCCAGAGACTCTCTGATTGGCTGTGACATCACCCACCAGAGCCAATAGGAGCGTCCGATGTAGAGACGTGACTCTGGATGAGACACTCTGATAAACTGTTTCCTGACATTTTGTAGCCCCCCCCCAGCTCCTCACCGTGCAGTGGAGACCCCGAGGGGCTGCTGGACAGGCCTGGTATGGGACTACAGCGGCCTCCGATGCCTCCTCCTCCGCCAAGGATGCAGCTGCCTCCCCCGATGCCGCCACCTCCTGCTCCCCCGAACGCCGCCGCCCTGTTCAGCTCCTGCTCGATCTCCTCCAGGCCGGCGCTCTTCTGGAAACGGGACATCCGGTTGACGACCCGCGGGGACATGTGTGTTCGGGCGCACGGAGCGCCGCCATAGGGGTTGATGGGAAAGACGTGGGTGGTGCCGCGCAGGGTGCTGATCGCCACCCAGCGGCTGTCTTGGCTGAAACACATGTCCTGGACCTGGATAGAGACAGAGCAGGGGTTAGAGGTCAGAGGTCAGAGGTCAGGTTGCATCACTTTTACAAGTATTCTCCAAACAAACACAGACAAGTGGAACCAAAGCTGAAGGGCCTGAAACCTTCAGTCTCTACTGACCGTCAGGGGGCCGACTCCTCTGGATGGAAAAACAAGTCAGTCAAAAAAACACACGATGGATGAAAAATTGAAACTGGAGGTTTCAAAACATCAAAGTGGTTTGACTCTTGAATGCACCTTAATGCTTAAAAGATAAAAAAATAAATGTTTGAAAATGTAAAAATGACTGTGCATGTTCCTGAATACATTTAGAGGTAATACAGCATGCAACAGATCTGTCTTTGTTTTCTCTACAATGCAGAATCATACAGTTGGGAAAAGTTGGAAATAGGAAGAATCTTTGCAGAATAAACAGCGTCAAACTGCAGGCCACCGGGAACATTAGTACAACCAGGGTGAACTGTTTATCACACAGATAAACATCAATCTGAGCTCACAACCACAGAGAGAGAGAGACGTCAGGCCTTTGGCCGAGGTGACAACACTATACGAGCTGCTGCTAAAACAGAAGACTTCTCGGTTGGTCCTCCTTCCTCAAACAGCGACTGACTCAGCGAGCAGACACTTGAGAAGATAGCATCTCTCTGGGCATGTCAGACATGCAGGAAACCAGACAGATAGGCTGTGAGAGACAACAACAAGTAGAGGACAGCGAGAGAAAACGAAGAAGGACAAAGGAGTGAGGTGACAGACTGATGAGGTGATAGTGTGATGAAGCAGCATCCATCCTTCGGTGTTTAACACACACAAAAATGGAGAGAGTGGAGAGGAGAAAGTGATGGAGGAGGAATGTCTCAGTGTTCAGTCAGAGGCAGCTCTGTACCTGCAGGCCTTTCTAATCTTCTGCCAGGTCAGACGAGGTAATTGCCCCCAGCAATGACAGTTAATGGGGTATCCTCCGCATTCCAGACAGTTACTTTACTTCACAAAGATGAGTGAAAGAGGAGGCCTGACCTCTGCTGTGGCTGATTAGAGATGCCTCCCAGATGAGAAAGGGCGACTTTGTGTGTTTGGTAAATTGGTCATAATAGACCTGTCAGAGCTCCAACTGTAAACGGGCGCCTGGACTTTAGCGTCAAATCCATTTTATCAGGCCGGGGGACGGGGGGTTGGTATTACCTGAAGGATGGCTGTGGCTGTACAGTCACAGGGCAACATATCAAACTGTTTGTCCAGTGTTATCTAAAAAAAGGTGGAATGCAAAACCATTCCTTCACAAGCTGGACTCATAATGGAGGCGGCACATTCCACAGGAGAGGGAGCGGTGCGTTTGATGACACTCAGGCTGGTTTTAATGCTTCTGAGCTTTTCTGTTTTTGAATCAGTGACACCTTTCAGTGAGATCAGACGGCTCAGCTGAGAGGAAACTCTAAAGGAATGACGGGAATGTGACCAAGATGGACGGAGGGATAAAACTGAAGACGCACAAGACAACGCCAGTCACAGGGATGAAAATAAAAGATTCAATGTTTTAATCCTGGACTGGTCATTTCATTCAATATGATGTGAGACTTAAAAATCGAAGGCTGTTAAAGAATCTGTGGAAACTCTGTAAATACTATTTTAATCATCAGTAGGTGACCAATGTGGCTCATGAAGACCTGAGCTGAAATCTTTAGGCCTTAAAGATCCAGATTTGACTATTTTATAGTGTTTTATCTTCAGTGTTGGTAACAATTAGAAAACATATTTGTGGTTTAAGAGCCAAAAACTGAAACGTTAAAATCAGCCACATTGAATCTGATTGAATCATCTTCATGTCAACAGGCTCATCGAGGCACTTGGAGAAATTAGGTTCCAAATAAAATGTTTAGGGGTCAGACGTGAGATTTCTAACTTCCCCATTTTAATCTCAGCTGATGTTTTTGAAGTTCAGCTTCTTCCAGATGTTTTTTTTTTCGTCCATGACTGGAGGCACAGTGAGAGGATCTGTTTTTTTAATTTCAGAAACACTGCAAAAAATCTGGAAACCTAATTGTTACTTGTTGACATATGGACATAATGAGTCTAAATGAATTTGTTTTGAATAAGAAGATGTAAGTATCTTTCCTTCTCTGCTGTCGCAGTGAACTCTCCCTCAGGTCTTTGTCTTGTTCATGTAAAAATCCCATCAGTGGCTCATTTCCTGTGCAAACGGCCAAGAAATCAGCAACTAGAGGAAATCAGGTTTCGGTAAAACTCTGATTGTGTGGAATCACAGTGAGCGCCATGCGAGCCCTGAAGACCAACGCGCTCCAGATCCTGGTCCTCCTTCAGCCCCCGCTATCAGCCTCAGGTCTGTTTACCTGGCCTCAGGTCAGTGGCAGCCAGCCGCATGTTTGGCCAGAGGAGACAGATAAGGCGTCTCTCCACCCACCTCACCGAAGACTTTATCGCGCTCTGGAGTGTGTCCAGGAGCGTGCGCGGTGGGTGTGTGTGTGTGCGTGTGTGAGAGTGTGTTGATAACCTCTGGCCCGAGCGCTAGGCTAAGGCCGGCGTTCATTGTTTACAGCGGGCGGGATCAAAGCCGGCTCAGTGTGCAGCCGGTCAGCGGACCTGCCGTTTGGTCGTACATTAACTCCAGGCAGCCTGTGAGAGTGTGTGTGTCGGTCAATAATCCTGAACCCAACAAGGCCTGAAGTGGTTTTGTTGAGTAAGCACTTCCAACTTTCTGCATGTCACATTTGAGAATACGTTGGTAGGTTCAAGTAATAAAAAGTCTTCAATCTGAGATGACTCAGACATTTTGTGATGAATATTCTTTTAAAAATACAAATTAATATGCTAACTACTTGTTTGAAGAAAAACTAACTTTTTACTCTGACTTAATTAGCCTGATCTGTCCTTGGATTCCATCGTGAGTTCTAACAGTCGTCTCTGGTGCTAATTTTAAGTTTAATCGGTTGTGTGACTTTTGCAGTTGGTTTTGGTTTGGTAAATTGTGTTGTTTGCATAAGTTGCATAGGTGGGTTAGGTAAATTGTGTAGATTACATGAGTTGCGTGCGTCATGTGGCTTGTTTTGGCTGCCAAGTTTGCATGAGTTGTGTAGGGTGTATGGCTCCTGTAGTAAAAACACTAACACAACCCGTATAATCAGCCGTACACACAAAGATCTTGAATGAGTGTTTCTGCAGTGTATCCACAAAAAAAAAAAAAAAAATCACCTTCTGTTATGAGGAAAAGATTTTTTAACCTTCGACTTTCCAGTCAGCAGAAGCCGTGTTGTGTTGGACGACACTATGTCAACTGGCAACGAGGAGAGCAAATAGTTTTGTAATAACATCTAGATTTACTTGAAACCAGCAACTTCATAATGGAACACAACACAACAAATTTCCAAACATATTTTCCTGAAATACTACAAATTTATTAGGATGAGGAAACCAGTCGGGGGGCGGAACATGTGACATTTGCTCTTTCATGTTTCTTTGTGAACCAGTGGTTGAATGTTTTACTTGTCATGGATAATTTCTCCCAGCGCTTGTCTCTGTTTTAAATGTGTGTGTAGTTTAGAAGTCAATGAATCCAGGCCGTCGGAAACAGCTGAGAGGACGACGGCTGGATCTTCGACTTCGTATGTTCACTCAATCACTTTTTCTGCAGTTATAAAGGAGCGCCTTTCTTCTGTCAATTTATGGGCATTCATTCCCAAAAGAGATAATTCCCATCGGATACGACTGTATTCCCAAAAACAAAGTACAGCAGAATTCAGTCACAGCGAATGTAAAACTATGTGTATCATACTCGTGTGATCAGATCTGACAGTTATGACTGAATTTTTATGACACAAATTAGACCAATTGCGTGCTAAGATATTTCGCCTTGATTGGCCCCGTGGAAACCTGACGGAAACTCAACTTCGTAACAATGCGTGTGTGCGTGTCACATACCTTGGCCTCGGTCTCCCCGCGGTGCAGAGTGTAGAGATGGTGAACGGCGCTCTGTGATGACGCCCACGGGTGGGTGAGGATCTGGAAGACGTGAAAATCGTGGCCCAGAGTGTCGGCGGTCACCAGCAGCATCCCTACACACACACACACACACACACCAGTGCCAGGGTTCACTACAGGTCATCGTGCTCACAGCTGTTACTGCACATCTGGGCACACAACGGTCACTGTTTAATTGTGTTTTATGTGTTTTCACTGTGCTGTTTACTCAAACTTATATTAAATAGCTCTGTACCTTATTATTCATCTAGTTTTTGTCTAATAGCTGCCATGTCCAGTACATAATGTTTCTATTGAAACTGAGATTCTATTATAGTAACTGTATTTTTATTATTATCACAGTTTGACATCTGGCTGGGAATAACAGATGAAAACTTGCCTCTTGGCTAACTCTGCTGCATTCATCAATGTGCAGTGTCTCTAAAGAATACGCTGAATAAAATAAATAGTTCTCGTAGAGCACCAAGACAACAGCTTCAGTGGTCGCAGCCAATGGACTGAAAAAATGTGGTTTTTAAAATCACTATAGAGATTGAAAGAAATGGACATTTAAAACAGTCGGGAATGAAAGATGCCCTTAAGTTGCATTTTGGGAAATGAAGGATCAGGAGTTGTTAGAGCTTTGGTCTGTTAACTTAAAGGTTCCATAATTGATATATTTCCTATAAGTGTCGATATCCATACGACAGTCAAAGATATAAACTTCAGAACGGTTTGAACAGAAAGTCAGTGTTCTGACTGATTAAACACCTTTTACAGAATCAATATGACGCTCTGCTGCAGATCATACTAAAGTACATACAAATGCGCGGACCTTTAACATGACCTTTAAATGAGATGGACAAACTTATAATAATAATAATATTTGTATATTATTCTCAACAATAAGAGCGCATAAGCTCATGTCAAATGGCAGCATCTTTCTTTAAATTCCATCCCTTTTACCAAACCAATGGGGTTCAGCCTAATCGAGCTTTTCAACTGCGCAATGAAACATCAATCACTTGCAAATGTAGTTCACAGAAAACCAAAAAAAATGCAGTCACAGTTGACCAAAGACACTCTAAACTGAGCCAGTGTGAAGCTGCTGCTGATACGCTGCTAAACCGATACAAAGTGAGGCCAACCAAAATATTTAAACTGCACTCCGCTCCAGCAGCGTACACAAAGGCAGCCAACACGACCAACTGTGCAGGACACATGCTGGATGGCATGACAGAATTACTGTGCCTTTAAAACAAACAAACCAGCCCATTAAAATAAAACCAGCTATCGTTCGCCGTTGTCATAAAACGCAGTCTTCCCCTGGCTTGGTAGCTGGTCTGGTTAAAAGCGGGTCTCCAGTCGTGTGCTTCTTGAAGGACAGACAAGATGATAAGTGTCTGTAAAAGAAAGGATCTATGTATTCAGACATCCATGTATGGTTATGGATGGGTGTGTGAGTGTGTGCACATTTGAGATTCAGTGAAAACTGAACCACAGCTCAGCACAAGTGTAACCCCCAGTGACAGGCCATTCATTTGGTCCTGTTTTATTTGAAGCTCATCAAACTGCAGAAAGTATAGGCCCTCACCATAAACAACATGCTCAACAAACCACACCAGAACAAACCCAGATCTGAACGGGCTCAACACAGAAAAAAACGCAGCTCTGCTTTTCAAGCGCAAACCCAAAAAACCCATCAACAAAGAAGTCTGGAGATCGGGCAGTGAGTCAGATGTTGGGAGACACTTCGCTGATACATAAAGTGAGTTGAAAAAATAAAATAGAAATGTCCAGACCTCTGTCTTCCTGACAACTACCAGACATAAATGATATTAACGTAATTAGTAATTTTCCTCTGAGTTTTTCCTCTTCAAATCTTTTATGTGGAGGCTGCAGTAGGTTTTAATTAGTGGCCGGGCTTTATTGGGTGGCATGTCAAATGTGAAAAGAGGAGGCTGGAATGGCATGAGATTAAAAGGATTGAGCAACACGTGTGAGGGAGATGGAAAACACTCCCTCTGCGGAAAAAAAGCCAACGGTGCTACACAATTTTGCACATTCATTCAGAGTTGAAAGGTTTTTTTTTTTTAAGACTTGTCTTGGACTGTAGAGAAGTTTTATTTGAAAATGATGAAGAACTGGGGGGAGGCAGCAGATGACTGATGGGGTCATACAGATTATCGGATGTGCAGGGAGGAAAGCAGAGAAGTTGAAGGAGAAGTAGAAGAAGAAGCCAAGTGATGTGTGCATTAAGACAGTGGTTAGCTATTCATGCTGTATCAGAGCGACCAGAAAGCCAGAGAGCTCAGGCCCGGGGCCTGTAAACTCTTGAAAACCCACGCCCCAAACGAGGTGCCAAGCCACAAGAAGCATTTGCGTCAACTGGGAATAGAGAGAAAAAAGGGACGGGGCCCTTCTAATTATAGAGTCTGGAAACGGAAGCACAGGGTGATTAGGAGTTGAGGCGCTGCGGCCTGTTTATCTGGGAGCTTCCTCTCGCTCTCAGACCTCCTCTCCCCCTCACTCCACTCTCTCTCCCTTTCTTTTCTTCCTCCTCTCTGTGTTCTGGACGTGCCCCGCCCACCCGGCGGCTGGAGATCTTGGCCCTTTGGGTTTCTGACAGATGAGACTTGGCCGCTGCCTGCTGGCCTGGGCCGGGGCGCTGCTCTTCTGCTGATGGTGGAGTCTGGGCTCCAAAAAAGCAACAGCTCAGAAAGGTTGGAGAGGTCTGTGAGCGCGAGTGCCCGAGCGCTGGGGCTTTTGTGGCCTTGTTGAAATACAGAGGGCCTCGCCGAGAGGCGTCAGTTGGTTAGCCCGCGGGAAGGCCAAATTAAAAAGGAGCTGAGCCGCTCGGCGGGTGAAAAGAGAGGGTTTCGGGGAAACCAGAGGCTGGCCAGAGCAGGGTTTGACACGTCCTATTTATAACACCTCGTCCCAGGGGTTACAGTGTTATTTACGATGTTTTAGGACCAAAAATCACTGGCACACGCACTTAGACGTGCGCTAAAGTGGAAGGGATGACCTCTAATTTACCATGTG
The DNA here is from genome assembly GCF_900963305.1 of Echeneis naucrates. NCBI lineage: Eukaryota > Metazoa > Chordata > Actinopteri > Carangiformes > Echeneidae > Echeneis > Echeneis naucrates. The sequence goes on along the minus strand of NC_042523.1, from coordinate 24,751,223 downwards.
CGCGAGACATGCGTCTGTATGGGACATGAGGGAAGTGATATAATCATTTCCAGAAATATCTGCCTTTGACTTTTTTCTTTTCTTTTCTTTTTTTTTGGGGAGGGGGGGGGTCCAAAAATCTTTTTGTTTTGTTTCGCTGCAGGCTTTACTGTCCCATCTCTGACCAGCCAAACAGAAAACATCTGCTCAATCCCATTAATAGTAGGAGGATGTTTCATTTACAAAGTGGTTGGGCGAGCTTTATTCTTACAGATGGGACAAGGGAGAGAGAGAAAAATTGTGAGGGGGGGCCAGAGAGAGAGAGAGAGAGAGAGAGCTGGAGGGAGAGAGAGAGAGACGCAAAGACAGAAATGGAGAGAGCAACAAAGAAGGCGGTGATTTCCCTACTTGGCAACACAAAAGGCCACAACAAAACTAGTCCACTTTTTAATTAACAACACTAGGCTGAAAAAAAAAAGCTTTGAAAATCGGGAAAATCTCAAATTATAACCATGTGGAAGACATAAAGCCTACAAGATGGAGCACTCAGGGGATTCAGATAGCTTTACTGTTACCAGGATGCATAAACTTCAGAGCAAATTTGCCCAACGCACAAATGAAAGACTATCCATCTAAGACGGGGCTTTGTCTTCAGGGCTGCCAAAATGGGAGGAAGGTCAAGACTCACTGTGTGTGTCAGTGTGGGCTCAAAAATATGTTGGACATATACAATATATAGTGGCTTCAGAAACTACAGTGCCTTCAGAAAGTATTCAGACCCCTTCAGCTCTAAATGACTTTCCTGTATATTTACTGATTTCTTTGTGGGGGACTCAGCTGACTGTACAAGATTTAAGAAGGGTCATACCTGTCTGTGGGCAGCATGGCGGCATGGTGTTCAAATTGTGTTCAAATTTTCTTTGGTTACTCTGGTTTACAGGCTTATTATCCAGAAAATAAAGAAAATCAAATGTGTGTTTTAGTTTCTTGTGATATAATAAGCTGAATACATTGCGAATGTGTGAAGACTTGGAGGCATGTTTAGAAATGACAATTTCAAAAAGAAAAACATAAAGGGATGAAAAATAAAAAGCCTTAATGTGGCTTAAGATGAAAATGTTTCGGTCTGATCTGCTGAATTCAGCCAGGACTTTGGCCCTCGAGCTAAAAAATATTGTGATAGTTACATAAGCAAAGTAACACAAACTAAAAACTGAACCACAGCAAACTGGGCTACCGGCTGAGCGCTAAGTGAAGGAAGGAGGGGAGTGCCGTCCTAATCCTCTCACCACCAAAACACCACACTAATATACGAGCAGTTTCATTTCCACTGGGCAGCAGGGTAGGCATTAGGGTTAGTCCGACGCCAAAGAGCCAAAGTAACCCTCTCTAATAAAACAGAGAGCTGCAGTTTGACTAATTACACATTAGTTTTAAATTACCAACACAAACTGATTTTATTTCCATCTGAGGATTTAAGTGGGCATGTTGGTCTGTGTTACTATCTTGGTTTCTGGGTAAAAGGTGGAAGATGCTGAACGTTTAAAAGGTTAATAATGTCTCTAACAATTATAAAAAAAAAATAAAAAATAAAAAAAAAAGAATAAATAAATAAAATGAGTAAAGCCACCAAACTTGCAACTAAAATGAAGAGCACGTTTGAAGGAGGGTTAGTCTGACCGGGAGCGTTTATCTGACTGTGTGACAAATTAAGAGTAATGATCTGTGACAAATTTAAGAATACAGCAAATTTAAAGTCTGTAATAACATTTGAAACTCTGATTTTCAGTTCTATGGTAAAGTTACAAAGATGTGTGGTCATGAGAAATAATTCATGATATGTCTTTTAAATTGCTAATAATATTTGACATGTGTTCTGTAAAAGGTCTGGAATGATTTCATGTGCTTACGATTAAAAAGTTAAACTCTAGAGCCAATTCAGTGATCTAGACAGAGGTTTGGAAATGAAAACAAAAATGGCTGCCAAAAAAAAAAAAAAAAAAAAAAACAAAGGAGAAAGTTGTGTTGCAATTCGGAGCTGCATCCATTGGAGGCTGCATTTTAGGGCCGACTGTGCAATCGCAATGCAACCAGACTGTTTGATTTCAAATGCTGCTTCAGATGTGTCGTCCTTTTTCTGGATGACGGGTGAAAAGGATCATTATTCTGCACGAGAAATTCAGCTAATATGAACCTTTACATGACTCAGACCAAGATCTTTAAAAAAAAGTGATGTGTTGTTGCTTTAACAGAAATCGATTTTCAGGGCAGACATCCCGTTTTGGTTCGGCATGTTTGTCCAAAGTCCTAAATACAAGATGCTCCATTTAGAGGAGATCAGAAAGGAGGGGAGGGCTTAGTGGGTGGAGCTACTGTGTGATTGACAGACTGTGACTTGTCTCTTCCAATATAAAAAAATACTAAAAAAAAAAAAAACAAAAAAACAAGATGGCTGATGAATAAATTAAACCAAAGGCTGATTTCATGCCGGAGTGACTCTGCTCTTTTCATGTTTATCAGAACAACAACAAAAAGAGACTGAAGCTAAAACAAACTCATCCATACGGAGGAGAAGGAGGACACTGGCGGGGGAGGAGGGAGGGTGGAGGCTGCAAAGAAGAACGGAGAAAACAACTGAGGAAAACAAAACAGAGGAAAGGTGCTTACGGTTCATTTGATGTACAGCCGGCTGAAACCAAGGGTTGTGTTTTCCCGTACACTTCACAGGCAGACCACCTGTGAGCACTTAGATATTAATAGATATGAAAAAAGGTGTGTGTGTGGGGCTATAATAGCTGAAGGGCTGCCATTAGTTTGATATTATTTGTTGGAACGCCGGCTCTTTTAACAGGGCAAAACACACCAGGGCTTTTAAGTTGTGCCGGCACACAAGGGCAGGCACCGTAGCGGTCAAGTTCACAAAGCATGACTGTTCTCAAGGCCGAGCTCCAGGCCTGCTCTTTCATCACCTTAAGTGGAAAACACACTACTTAATTCTGTTTTTATGGAGCATTTACATATTTGCACACTTCCTGCTGGAATTGTTTAAAAGAGGAGAGGGAGGTTTTTATTATTTAGCAGGAGGCCGTCCAACGGGGGCAACACCAGATCAACAGGCACAAAAGGAAAAAAGTTAAGGAAGCCTCAGTTCCTTCTTCGCCTCTACAATATCTAACACTAATTTACTTTTGCTAATCCAAAGTCCCCGTCAATCCCAAGACCTCCGCTTTGTTTTCTGTCTGTGGTTTCCCGACATGGAACAAACACGTTTCTCACAGCAGCTCAGACCAAACTTTAACACCAGACTTCTTCTGATGGCAGGTTTTTAAAAAAGAAATCCCCAAAACAAATTGGTCTCCAGAATCTCCTGATAAAGACGCAGGGACAATGGTCAGCACTTAATCCCCTTAGTGAGCACAGAGGCAGACAGAGAGGCTGCCGACTTAAGCGCCTCACATTTCCACGGTCCCTTTTTTTTACATTTCTCAGGACTTGTGTTCACTTTTGTCGACTAATGGAATCCCTTTAAACGCTTACGGCTGCTGGCTGTAGGTAAGATCTCACAGTACACGGATTGTCCATTGATTTAAAAGGGGAAAAAGAAATAAAAAACTAAACCGGGGCTGTGAGTGTGAGAGACAAGGAGACGGACTGAGAACATCCTTTTCCTTTTAAGCTTCGTCAGGAAATTTACTTAATTAGAATCAAACCTTTTGCACAACGTGTGGGATTTCTGAATTGCAAAATCCAGATTTCTCTACTATAACATCATGAATTTGTTGCTCTCTGTCAAAACGGACCGGGCCACGCTCCATCTGGCAAATGAACTCAGAGCCATGAGTCACAAACACGAACGTAAACGGCAGTGTGGACATGCGTGCAGACGGAGCGGGTGGACGCTCTGCCAGTTGTGAGCTGCATCTGGAGCTGCACTGCCTGCCATTTCATTTACTAGTAATTTCCTTTTATTTTGCTTTCATTAGTACATAAACCTCTAATAGTCAGTTTTACAAAATAGTTGTACATATAAACACTTTGTGCTTTTTAATGTACGGTATTTGTTGACAATTACAACTCTTTAATTTTGTGTTTTACTCTGTTTTTGGACTCCACATGAGGAGTTGCAGCTTTAACAGCTGCGTATCTCCTTATCGCTACATAAACTCTAGACTTATAGATGCTCAGCAGCGGGAGGAAAACACACTGAGATGAACTCCACAAATGAGTGCAGTAAAAGTGTTTTCATGACCTCCTGGCCTTTCTGCTGCTCACACCGTGCCTGTGTTTTCCTTTTTATTTAGTTATTAAACTTCTGAACGCTGCCATTTTAAGACAGCTACAAATCAGAATCCAAAAATATAGACTAAAACTGTAAATTGAGATTACCCTACATCCTTTCCATAGAAGGACTCTGCTGCCAGTACAAACAGGCCAGTGCTATATTCATGAGAACAAGAAACTTACCAACCCCCCCCCACCACCAAACCACCCACCTACACACATACTTTAAAGGACTTACAAATGACCTGCGTGTTACCACACTGTGTGGGCTGCCAGTGACTCCACACTGCTGAGGTGTCCGCTGTGTTGGCGAGCGCCGGGCACAGCTTCTCTTTCCAGAGATCCTGAGTCACGGCCCAGGCTCGGCCCAAGCCCGGCCCACACCCGGGCCAGCTCTGGCCACGTTAACACTAATGACAGAAGAAAGTTTATCAGCTGTTGTTATTATTCTCCGTTAGATTAATCATCTTTTGGAAGTCGAAACCTGCTGAAATGCTGCACATGCGTCATTGTTGGTGGAAGTTTACACGTTTAAGACATTGCTGAGGCGAAATGGCTCCACAGCACCCCGCAGGACAATGACAATAAAGCCGAGCTCACCTGTAACATACCAAGACTCAAAAGTCCTAAAATCCTCTGTAATACCTGAAATTCAACAAGTGAGTGGGCCATTTTGGATTCATTTTTGTGGTTAATTTAAGTCACACTTTACTAGACTCCTCCCACCGAGAGCAAGTTGTCATAACTCTGGAACAGAACGCATTATCCAGAAGTGTTTGATAAAAGTTCCATTCTGAAGACGTCTACAGGAAATATGTTGTTTTACTCCCAGCAGGTCGGCCACACCCACCTCAAATTTAGCCCTCAATGATGCCTCAACGGAAAAGCTCTGCGTTTTTGTATTAACACAGGAAGGTATTTTGAGTCAACCATCCATGTTGAATCTCCTCCAAAGTTCATGTTTGACAGCCGACACTGAGGAGATTGGCTTAATTTTCTTCCTCTCCTTTGCTTACGTGTTTCTCACCGTCAGCGGATGGACGCCATCATCTCTGAGACCATGAAAGACGTGGGGACGTCTGCTGTGGCCTGTGAGGGAACACAACTCAGCTACCAGGCCGAGCTTCTTTAACAGCCGAGACATGATGATTTAAAATCATCAATCTGATTACAGCTACATGAAAAAGCTGGAGCCGGAGGAGCGACACATGTTGCCCCAGTTTAAACACTGAGGCGTAGCTGTTGTAAATCACATCAGAGCTGACTGCGAGTGCTAATTACCATCTTGGTGTGAAGACACAACTCAAAAACGCGTGGCTGTAAATGTGCGGCAGCGAGAAGCCACTTATGTGCAGGAATTTCCCCTCGTGTTGGACGTGTGGGTGTGCTGGGTTTTTCTGCGACGGCTCGGTTTCTTTCACACATCAGTGAGACGGAGAGACAGAGTTATTACACCACGGAGAGCTGCCCTCATGGCACAGCTGCCTCCTGGTCAGGCTCAGCGGGCCAGGCTATTCATTAGACCGGCCCGTTGCTAAAGCAGGGATATGGTTTATGGGACAGTTCGTGTGGAGGGGAGACTCGGTCTTGATTCATCTGCCATCTCTCCTGGCTTTGATGAGGTATTCCAAATGTCCACGTTCAGAGCGTTTGGACGGCTGCACGTGAAGTCATGAATCTGTGGCGGCCTAATGGGTTTAGTGAGACCAAACGAGGTAATGAAAGAGATGGTGGCGATGTACCTGAAACAGAAATGATGTGACAGATTCACGGTCCGAGCGCAGGCAGGGAGATACGGTCTGCAGGACTGGATTAGAGTTCCTATTAACATAATGAGGACAAGGCCTGCAAACATAATCCAGCCGGCGATTACACGGCTGGGTGTACGTAACTGGAAATACGTTCCAATACATCAACACTAGTTATGGAACAGTTGTGGAAACGAGTACCTAAACCTAAACACTTTTAATCATTACTGAATAAGAACCTGTAGGGTTTTTTGTTTTTGTTTTTTTTACAGACAAGATAATTTGGTGTTTTTTGGCTCAAAAGGAAGAAAAAATATGTCAACAAAAAATTAAGACAAAATGATGACGTCTTTAAAGTGTCTACTTAATTTACTACAAAACAATTTAAATAAATTAAATATGTACAATAAGTGAAAGATATAAATATGTGCAGAAGGTTGGTAGGTGAGGGCCGGGGGATATTTCTGGCAGACAGGGGGGCACCAGCTTTGCTGACAAGACCAACTGCAGACGTGAACTTTTTTTTTTTTAAAACGTTCCTGTGGCGAGAAGCTCTGGTCCTGATGGAACACAACTTCCTGCCAGACAGGGGGGGTTCACACAGTCATGGTGGGAGGGGTCATCTCTGATAACCTTTATCTATATTTCATAAAGTTCTCTTTTCTCTGAAAAATTTACTTTACATTGAAGAGGAACTCTTTTAATGTTGGCTACATTAGATTTATTTGAAAGCTGTGGTTACAAACAGCAATTTCTCATCTATGAGTAAACATCTGTGTCATATTTATTCAAAAGTCAAAGGACCAGTTTGGACTAAGTTCTTTCAACATGGCGCAAGTCTGAGCTGAATGCTGTCGGTTAAAATAAAGGCTCAACAGAGATTTTTGGTCTGCGGTCAAAGAAAATAAATCGGTGCAACAAACTATGAGACACTTTCCATCAAAACTGCAAAAGAGTGCTGTCATATCTGCAGTAAATCAAAAATGATTTTGTTTTAACTAAAGGTCTTGAACAAGAGGCAGGGGTGCTTTTTCAGCCCTGATTAAGGTCGGAACAATTTCCTCCCAGAATGCACTTGGTGCCCAGAAAGTCCTCCATCCATTAGCAGGCGTGGAAACCTGTCTGTAGCCTGGAAGGCAGGACCCAGGGGGAAACAGTCCAAACGCTCTTACAGCTTATTCTGTGACCTTAACAACAACTGGATGTCCTGATCAGGTTTTAGGCCTGCAACTAATGATCATCATGATTTCAATTTCATTTATTCATTAATGTCATTAGTTTTGTCCAAATTAACATCCAAACTCCAACCAAGTATCTGGTCTTTTTTCCTTCATTGCCAGCTAATTTCCTGTCTATTAAACTTCAAAATTTCACTGAATAACTGTTTCAGCTCACATTTTGGTCCATTTCCTACTTTAATCTGTGAATTCAGATGTTTCAGTCACTTAATAAAACTTCAACTGTTGACGTGATATAAAGAAAAACTGGATTTGAAAAATATAGGAAATGTTTCTGCTCTCCTTTTGATCATGTTACTAAATATGATGAACGTTAAAATGCTTCTTTTCCTGACTTTTAAATCAACGCAGGGAAACAAACCTTTTTCATGGTGCTGTTTTCTTTCATAGAATTATATGTAAAATAAGCGCCACGTAACGAACACATGGAGGCCGTGTTGTTTTTCCTTTCACCCGGTACCTGTAGACCTGCAACCGGACTGAGCAGGACTGAGGCTGCCGCTTCACTCGGTTGCTGGATCAATCACCCCATCTAGTGCCACTCGGGGTCAAAAAGAAACACGCAAGCTGTTGGACAATACATCTGCCATGAAAACAGGAGTGTATTTTGACCTTGGCAGCGTACCTATTAATCAAGTCAAGCATCGTTAAGGACGAGTGAGGAGGACGAGACGAGAAAGAAAACAAGCACACACACATCGCAGCTGTTAAAGAGAGTGCGCTCTGCCACTGCACTTCATCTGCGCCCCTCTAATTACGCCACTAGGAATAGATCCACAGATCCACCGAAGCGCTGCGAAGCGCCAGCCGCCACACCAAGAGCTGGCGGCCACCGGTCCGCCCTCTTTGTTGAGCCTCCAACACACACAAGCCACTGGGGTTTCTTACATAACTCTTCCCAGCCAAAGCTTGTGGGCTGTTTGAGTCATATCATTGTTTCCTGGTAAATCTATCTATCATTCTTGTTGCTGCCATGTTGAGCTTGACCACTGAAGAGGGAGGGCCAGGAAGGTAGTTCAGTCAAAGTCACTTCCCCCAACCCTTTGGAAGGAGCTCGCTGAGTGCCAGACCAGTGAAGCCGTCACTCAGGCTTTGGGCTTCGATCAGGCCTCTAATCATGGGACGGTCCACAACAGACGGCTCAGGCATGAAAATGGATGAAAGAATAAACAATGATGAAAGGAGTGCTGCACTCACGACAGTGGAAAAGAGCTGTTTCTACGGCTGCATTAAGATTCATCCTAATCTCATTACACGGCCCGACTGCACTGAGGAAAGAGAAGGGGGGGGGCGTTTGGCTCCACTTGTGGTGCAGTTTTTGGTTGTAATTGAAACATTTATTAGTCCTTCAGATTTGGCTCTGAGTAAATGAGTCAGAAAGATTTAGAGTTGTGCAGCTGACTGCTAAGTGTCACTGGGGAATCAGTTCGCTCTGACTGAAACTCACCACCGGACGTACTGAGAGGCCACAAACCTGGATGTCACCTCTGCCATCCCCTGACACAGTGATTGACAGTTTTGGTTGTTGAGATGACAACAAACAGAAAACAGAGCATTATTATCAGAGCTTTGATGTACTGTAGTTCGGCAGGAAACTGCTTTCCTTCCTGAGCTTTGGTTGAATGGAAAAACTAACAGGGAATTTCAATCTGAAAGGGCAGAAACTTTGGAAAATCTCTGATGAATTTATCAGAAACCGACACAGAACAAGGCTGCGACGGTTCGATTTTAAAACATTTTCAGTGCCTCTTTGGACCTTTAAGCAGATTTGTCGGCATATTTATCTTCAATATGATGCTGTTCCCGCTCAGACGGAGCTGATATGTTGAGTCCCTGGTCTGGGTAAGTGACAGATTCTTTGGGCTCGGAGGTCGTGAGGTGAGAGCAGTCGCTCAACAGCTCCTTTATTAACTCCACAAGCACATGAACACACTCCTGCACAGCAGCTGACACATACAACACAGTCTGACAAGGCAGCCCAGTGCTTTTTACAAAGCGTCCAGTGTCCCTGTCTCTTTAGGGTGGAGGTCAGCGATGCTCAGGAGGTGGAGAGGAGAGTAAACCACTCACTGAGCACATCAGCTTCATGGAAGGACTAAATATTTCACATTTCTTTCTGCCTGACAACAACCAGTTGGTGACTTTGGGTCCAGAGTTTCTGAACAAAACGTCCTGCTCAGACATGAAGACAAAGATCACAACAGTCTTTGGTCCGTGCACATGGACGTGCACATGACCAACATTGAACATGTAACATGGACTGAGCAACATAAACCTGCTCAGCCTGACTGTGACTGACTGTTCACCAGAAAAGTCAGTCACTTTAACAGTTCAGTGCCCCGCCCCCAACCCATCCCCTGCTTTCTGCTCCGTGTGGAGCATCGTTTAAAAAATTACCATCATGCAGCATTGAAGGAAAATGTTTTCCTGTGTGGACATTTTCCCATGAACTTCAACACAATCAGACTTCTTTTACAACCAGTGGTGTCGCCCCCTCCTGGTCATTTGTTGGTAAAGTGATTTTTTTTATTTTAATTTTTTTTTTTGACTGTAGTGTTTCTGTGCCTCGTTTAACCAAAAGGAAATCTAATATCATCTCCAAAATTGCAGAGAATTTTAGCTCCTTCCGCAAGAAAAAGTGTGTGTACAAGAGAGTGTCTGTGTGAATGTGCGTGAGTGTGTGTGAGTGACTGGGTGTGTGTGAGAGCGTCTTACCACTGGGGTTGAATTGCATGCAGGATATGGGTTTGTCGTGAGCTGGGAAGTGAGCCACCACTCCCTCTCCATCCGAGTCCTCACTCACCAAGACCTGCAGTGTATATGCACGCACACAAACACACACACACACACACACACAGAAAGTCCAAATCATTTTCTAACAATGTGAACATTAAACCCAGAATGGGACTTTCCCTCTCTGTCTAAACTATTTCTCTTCAGGTTTTTGGTGCAGTCTGATATCATCACCACAGTCCCAGTTAAACCTGGAGGTGAACCTGTCCTGAAGGTGTCGTTGCCCTCTGGTGGAAAGGACACAACTCACACATTACCTGACAGGCAGGAGAGGAAGACAGAAATAAAAAATAATCTCTCTCTAATGAGCGTCCGTCCTCCGGCGAGGACACGGGACGGTCAAACAGGCCGAGACGAAAATATGGACAGATTTACTTTGGCAATCATGTGGCTTTTCACATGTGGCTTTGACAAAACCCCGTGACAGCAGGTTTTCCCGTAAACAGGCAGAAGGCGTCGTCAACTGACGCTGAGCCCTGGCCCCGTTCCTAAATCTCTGACCAAAGTCTGGGACCGACCTCACAAAGAAAACCCCCTTCAGTCACACAAACAGATCAGAAATAAACCCGGCGCTCTATGACAGCGAGAACATGGGCTTAAATTTGGACCCAGCGGAGCTGAGCGTTAACTGGGTTAACTGATCCAAAGGAGAAACTGAAGAGCTTCATCTCTGAACACAAGAAAGTAAAAAGGCAAAAAAATGAGAGAAGAGAAAAAAGGAAAGTCTGGTGACATGAAGCAGACCACTTTTATTACACTGCAGACAGACAATGTTGTTCTGTGAGGGAATCCTGCTGGAGCCCTTTGAAACAAGAGTGTCCTCCTGAGAACTGAGCCAGTTACACAGTACAGAGAGTGTGTGTGTGTGTGTGTGTGTGTGTGTGCCTGTGTGTGCGTGTGTGTGCGTGTTAAGCTGCTGTTCCAAATAGGGAATTTTAAATCCTGGAAGATTCGGGACTATCCCAAACTACCACAGAGAAACAGGAACTGGCCTCTCATATTCTAGCTCAGTCCCATTTTTACTCACACACAAAAAGCAAAGAAAATAAATAAATAAATAAATTCCCATCCCACCCCCCCACACCCGATCCTGTTTCACTCTCCTACCCCCCCCGCCCTCCTGGCCCAGTCAGTGTTTATGGCCAGTGTTCGGTTACAGCGTGTCGGCCGGTGACAGAGTGCAGGCCTGCTCCTGAAAGCTTCGGTCCTGCTTAGAAGACAACTCTCTGGCTGCAGGGCGGCTACAGTCGCTGTGTAAGTGTGTGTGTGTGTGTGCGTGTGTGTGTTTGTGCGGTGACTACATCACTGACAAACTGTACTATTTATCCTAACATGCCTCATTAAAAAACGCGACAGCTACTGCAGTATGATTAATCGTGGTTTAGAGTGGCAGTCGAGAATTACAGGATAAAAGTTTTTAGCATTTCTGTAAACATTAAAGGAGATCCTGTTGAAGGCAACTGGCACAGTTCAGACTCTGACCAGAGCTGGAGCCGCACACGGAGACCCATATTTACTGTGTCCACATATACGCTCAGAGAGCACTCTATTAGGAACGTCTACAGTGGGACATGATTCCTGTTCAGCCACATCCCAAAGGAGATCTGCTGGACACAGAGCATTATTTTGTAGGGAGTTGGGGATGATGAACTGCTGCTGTGAGGAGATGAACATGGTTGACAACAAGACTTATGTAGACCGTGTCTTTCAGAGCAGGACTGACTGGGATTAAAGCCCACAGTCCATCTATCCATCCAGCCCTGTCCGTGCATCACGGTGGCAGCAGACTATCCAGAGAATTCCACACATCCTGCTCTTCTCCTGGATGATCCCAACACACACACTGAAGTAGCTCCTCATGCTGCCTCCAAGGCCATGAAGGCCAAAAGTGCAGCTCATGGATCCATTCTCTGACCCTTCCCAACAGATCCATTAGACCAGGTTTTCACTCAGTCTGGTGCTGATGAGGCTGTGTTAGCTGGTCTCGGTGACAGGAAATGGACCCTGTTGTTGCGTGTTCACTGAGATTTTTCTTCTCGTCACAGTCTGACAGAGCAGTTATCTGAGAGACCTCTCTTCTCTGACCTCTGACCTGCTGCTCAGTGGATGGGTTTTGGAGTAAAAACTCTAGAGACAGCTGTGAAGACACGAGACCAGGTCAGAGACTCGATTCTCTACTGCAGAGAAATATTGCTCTGTTAAAGGCGGTGACTGGCTGCATCTTCAGCTGTGTGTGTGTAGAAACTTGGACAGATGTTATGTGGAGACTCTCAGCGTTCCTGTGAGGTTCCTGTCCATGCAGACCCACAGCTGACTGTTTACAGAGCGTCTCTGCTGCTATAAGAGCCGGCACTGTGGCTTAACGCTTGGCTGTTCAAATACGCAGCAAATCTAAGTCACACCTTGTGCAGAGCGAGGTGAATGAGTCTGAGTGTGTCCAAGCCACAGAAGCAAGGAAAAAAATAAAACACTTTGGAGAGTTTCCTGTTTCCCACCAAGCCGCAGAGGCTGAAGTTATGTTTACCTGGGTCACACACGACAAGACCAGAGAGGGAAAACGCCAAGAACAAATTGCTGCCAATTCAATTTTTAGCGTTTGTGTGTGTTCTCGGTCTCTAATGCTGTGGGGACGTTAAAATGGATGAGGGCTCACAGGTGGGGAGTTGTGACACCGTGGGAACTCAGGTAAGACCCGGCTCAAAAAGGGCACTCACCTGGTAAGAGTTTCTGGTTAACCACTGAGCGGAATCCAAAAAGGGAGTGAGCTCAGACCAGTTCTACTCCGAGGGGAGGAGGAGGAGGAGGAGGGAGGGGGTGTCAAGTTTTCAAGAACCTAATCCATCTTCCCCGACCATTCAAGAGTCGCAGTGAAACTCAAGGGCTTGGTCTTATACACAGTGTTTAACTTTGAACTGAGATGAAAAACTGAAAACATAAACTAAAATATAAAATATGAATTATTGACCTTCTACCAACTCAAATATATATTTATTCATTTGTTCGTGGTTTGTTTCAGAAGCTCATCTCGGAGTTCCTTAAAAGTCTCGACTGATGGTGGCGAATATACTAAAACTGTGATACTGGGCCATGAAACCCTGAACGGACTGCTGAACCAAAGAACGGATGTTTCAGTTGAAACCCACATCCGTCGGACCAGACTCTTCAGCAGCCTTCTTTGGAATCTCACTGCAGAGGTTCTCCGGGGGACTACAGTTCTAAGAGACGTTGTTGGTTGGATACAAAGGAACCTCTGAAGGATCCTCCTGAACTGGATCAGAACTAGTGCGTCCTGAAACTGGTCAATTTATGGGAAAACTGTACTGTTGACTTCACAGTTTGTAATAACGCCACATATCGACATCTTCCAAGTTCACCATCTCCTCTCCACCAACTTGAGGCTAGTCATTTAAATCCGGCCTGTAAATATGGTCGACCAAACAATGACCTATTCTCTATACAACTTATAACAGACCCATACCATCAACACTTGATTTGGGCTGCTTTATGTTGGGGAAAACCTTAATTCATCAGAGGATTGAAACTTTCCAGCAGTTGTCATTTTTCTCTCAAATGAAAGATTTAGAAAGAAAAAGCAGAGATGTGGGCTCAACGGGCTGAGGCAATATTCAACATGTAATATCTCCACACAGTTCAGCCCAAATATTGCATCACTGCTTTGAACTGCAGCCCCTTTACAGCAGTTTCAAGCCTTATTTGTCACGAGGACACATATGGTACAATATAGATGATATAAGCCAAACACAATCTGGCGCAGGGCAGACCACAAATCTGGCTCTTAATTGTTATCAAATACGATGTAACCTTGGAGAGTAGAAATACTTCATTCTTAGTACTCTACAATATTTTAAATTTAAAAGACAAAACAACGAACCTGTCCTTCGCCAACATTGTGGGTGTCAATGATGGTGACCACACCGGGGTTGTGGGGGCTGCGGCGGCTCGTGCTGTGAGGCGTGCCCTCTTCGTCCGGAGTGCTTGCCGGTAGTGTCCCCGCCAACTGGGTGACAACTTTACCCACCATTGTCAGGCCTGTCTTCAATGTCTGGAGGAGAAATAGAAAGAAAAGAATAAGAAATCAGTTTTTGTTTTAATATGCTCGTTTATTCTGCACATGTGTTTGGTAGGACGAGAGCCGGAGATCTGCCAGGTACAACAGTGTGTCTGTGTGTGTGTGTGCGCATCATGTTCACTTGATGCCTGCTGATAGGTTGTAGTACTGATGACTTATAGTACTGTAGCCACATGAGACACCCCTGTGTGTGTGTGTGTGTGTGTGTGTGTGTCTCCTCTGTGTCCATTTAAGGCCCAGCCAGGGTGTCTGGCTCAAACACACCTCTGTGGCTCGATTGAGGGAAATGGATAGTGCTGCTTAAGTGGAGTCTATCTCACCTACTACACTGTCTTTGGCTAATGGAGTCCATTGCGTGTGACTGTGTGTCTTTGTGTCTTTGTGTGTGTAAAGCGCAAAAGGGGCCCCGGAGAGCCTAATCAGGCATTCAGACTAGGCGGCCCTGTCAATAGCGCGTGGCGCCTCACGTTTGTTGGGTCAGAGGATCGCCCACTGTCTCTCTTCGCCACTTGGCCCCAGCACACTAACAGTGTCTTCTGCCTGTGTGTGCGTGTGCACGCCTTCGTTTGTGTGTGTGTGTGTGTGTAAAAGAGCCATCAATTATTAAGTGAGGCGTTTGGCTCCTAATTGATCAACACTAATGTGTTTTCTAATCACTGCAGTTGTGGAGTTCTTAGTGGTAGTCCAAACAGGGGCTATTGATTTGCCCATGTAGGGGGGGGGGGCGGGGGTAGACTGGAGGTAGATCATGTCTGAGCACACCAACACAAACACACACACACAGTTAGGACCTGATGTCGCCATCTAAACAAATTACACCCTTAATCACATGAAAGGTTTTTCTCATTCGCACACCCAGAAGTGATGAGCAGCAGGACCGAACCGGTCCGGATCCAGATCGGGGAGCTCAGAGCTGCTGGACTCTCTCTTTTATCCTCCTTCTTATAAACAAAAGCCATTACAGTTTAATGCTGCCCCCCTCTCTCCTCCCCTCTTTTTGTTTCCATGTCTCTGGATGTCAGCACTAAGAGCCAGCGTGTCGCGCCACAAGCCAGAAGGAGATACCTTGTCATCCATATTGAGATATATGGTCCTAAATGAGGAGAGGGCGGGCGAGCAGACTGCCTGTCTGCATATCAATACCCCCCGCCATTGTCTCCCCCTGACCACGCAGCTAATCTGTTAGCGGCACAGAGGACTTTTTGATGCACGCCATCATTAGCCTGCTAACGGGACTTCTCTCACACTAGCCAATAGCACTCATTAAGTAGGGAGGGGGACACACTTGCTCTTTGTAAATCAATTAGCCTGTCCTCTGGGACAGGACGGAGAGACGGACCAGGACCATATGAGGAGCTAACTAGTTAGCTTGTGTTGTCGACCAGCTAAATCAGACGTGGAGTGAACGTCGTCTGGTATCAAAGGGGGCTGTGTGCTGTTAGGGAGCCATCTTAGAGCCCCCCCCCCCCCCCCCCCCCCCCCCATGGCGAAGAGTGAAACAAGACCAGATTACAGAGGTAAGAAAAAAAAAAAAAAAAACAGATAGGCAGGTTGATGAAGTGTCTCATAATCTCAGCACCAGTTACTGAGGCGAGCCAGGTGGATCCAATGTCAGCACATTCACAGATGGTGCAGGCAGAGTCTGACATACTGTAATACGTGCTGTTTGTATCTGAGCGATGGCTTCGGACAGACCGCACGACCTTCCTGTGTTTGCACCGATACCCAGTAAAGATCAGGAGGTTTTGATGACAGATTATGGAGCGTGTGCATCTGCTGCAGGTTATACTGAGCAGCAGGGTCTTTTGCATCAGACTCTACATCTGAACACGTCTCTTGATAAAAACACGTGAACCGTAGAATGACTAAATGATTCATTCACTTCAAATGACAACGAGCTATAAGATGGGATTCAAAGAAACTTGATAAGCAGCTAAATTCAGAATCAGTTTTTGACTTTTGGTTATTTGTGCTTTTCATTCTGTCTTTTGCTCTCTGTTTTTGTTTGTCCTGTCCAGCAAGCATTACAAACTCTGACCCTAAACCAAGATGTCCAGAATTCAGCTCCTACTCGCAACTCTGCAGTGTACATACAAGAAAACAAAAAAGAACAACAATACAGTGTAAGAACTGTAAAATGTGTGAATGTGTGTTCACTTACTTTGGCAGCATTGATCACTGTAGCTGTGTACGACTGTGCATTGTCACCACAGGCTCCTCCACGAGACTGGTGACATCTTATCAACTGCAGAAACACAGAGAAGCACACACAGACAGACACACAACGTACAGTTAAAGACTACAGAAAGAAATAAACCCAGACTTCAGACGGCCTCTTTATGAAGAAAATTGGTTTTTCTTTCAAATGATTTTTCTCTCCAACTGATTCAATTCCAAATACAATATCTCTTCTCCTGAACGCTCCTGTGTCAACATTACTTTCTCTTTACAAAACTCCATTTTGTCATTTCTGGAAATCCTTGGACAGTCACACACACAGTGGCCCCATCTGTCAATTACTTGAGTGGACCAGCACCAAAACACTGTTATGCATTAAATGTATTGCAAAGTGCGCAATACAGCATTCTGCTTTTTTGGGTAAATACTGAACAATCCCATTAAACAGAAGAGAACAGAAAACTCCTGCATCTGTTGATTTTCAAAATGTTATCATCTCTAGTGGACTCTCCTTGGAATGAGTTGTTTATCCAGAGAGATTAAAGAGGCAGGAAATAGATAAAAATGCTTCTTCATTTTTTTAGGTTGTAAATATGTCAGTATTTTCTGATATGGATGTGTGTGTGTGTGTGTGTGTGTGTGTGTGGACTACCTTGTTCTCTGCATAAGCTAGCCAGCGGCTCCCCAGAGCTATTGGGTTGAGGCTGGGGCCTGGGCAGGGATAGCAGCCTGAGAGGACACAAAGACAAACACACTAACGAAGGGCACAGATCAACATCATCACACACATAAACGTTCATAAACAATTTAGTAAATGAAGAAAATTTACTTTTTTCGATCAGTAACCAACAAAAACAATCATAAGCCTCCTTTTCCAAAGTTACAGCTTTAAAAAAAAAATGACTGAGTATTTCTGAAGAATATTATGATGTGACAGTAAAGTTGACATCAGTTGATTTCAGATTCAGGTAGATTTCAGATTATAGGCATGTCTTGACCTTTGACCCCTGAAATCCCCCCCAGTTCTTCTGTAAATCAAAGTTTACTTTTGTGCCAGATTAGAACATTTTCCTCATAAACAGAGAGAGAGGCTTGTGAGAGGCAAAAAAACATTCAAATTTAAATAAATAGAGTCATCAAAAGCAGCAAAAAAAAAAAAAAAAAGGGGCCTCCCGTCTGCAGTTAGTGTCTAACTATCTTAAACCATTAATGTGTTTGTGGGGAGTCTTGTTTGGGAAGATAAGTGGGAGTCTAATGAGGGCGACAGGATGACCTAATGGAGACTGTGGTACCCAATAAATTGAGGATGGCTCCTCTGCTGATTGACCAACACAGTAATCCCTTTAGGACACACACGCACACACACACACACACACACACACACACAGGAAAACACAACCAGTGTGCGCTCAGCAGAAATACAAGCAGTGAACGCTGAATTCACTCAGACAAATGCAGGAGAAGAAAAAGTGTTTTTCTCTTCCCACTCAAACAGATGTGGAGGTAAACAACAACATGAAAAACAAGATCTGTGACAAGCACAAAAAACTAAGCTGTGAACACACACGCACATAAACACACTGAGATAATGCACGGACGTGTGTGTGTGTGTGTGTGTGTGTGGTGGGGGGGCACTGACAATAATTTAGTGCTCTGGGAGCAGATGAGGTGGAGGCAGACAGTAAATGCAGTGTGTTCTGGGTTGGCAGGAGGGGAGGGGATTGGATGGGGGTGGGTGGAGGGGGGTATTGAGGTAAGCCACAAGGGTTGTTGGTAGCGCCAGAGAAGCCTTTTGTGCCTCTCCAAGGCCAAGCGGAGCCCGGGCGGTGAGATAACATGTGTTTGACATCCTGGGTGGAGAGCAGGGAGCTGAAGGGGGAGAGGAAACAGACGCGATGGGGGAATCAAAGGGAGAGAAAGAGCCCTGAAAGACCACAGTGAGCAGAGCAGCAGCTGATCCTCACATTTATTCTGTTACTATTCCACATTTAAGGGTTTCTTCAGCCCAGAAACACTGACTGAAAGACTGAAAATACCAAAATAATGACACTCCTTTTTTTTTATTTCTCATAATTTATCGACCAACAAACCCATCAGCCGACACGCAACAGACCAAACAAAAGCGAGATGAGCTCACACTATCAAAGGAAAATCTGCAGTAAATAAGAAATGAATAAACACATTTGAGTGATGACAACAAAACAGAGAAGATCTGCACGAAAAAAAATGCGCAGCACGAGTTGTTCTCTGCATTTTGGTGTTTATTTGGCCGCTCATGCTAATGAATCATCGATGACACACTGTCTGCAAGAGACCTGAGTCTCTTCCACTGCACTGATTTAAAAACCTTTCTGTTCCAGCATTAATGCACGAAACTGACACCAGAAATTTATAGGTGTATATATTCATTTATCGTTCAGCAGCTGCATGTGGAGAGGAAGACATTTACCGTCAAAAACAAATCCAAATCTATTGAAAATGCTGCCGTGAACACAAGAAGAACAGACACAAGCTGCACCTTTAATCAAAATCACTATCACAATATCCAAATCACAAGGGGGTAAAACGAGCTTTAAGTGTTGTGGTGGGACAGACGTCCCGGCCTACAGATCAGATTCTCCAGACTAAAAGGAACAGTTCTGTTTGGTCACAACACAAGATCGTCATTTTTATTCTTTTTCAGTGACAACAAAGAAACACAAAGACCAACTGAAATTGCAATAGGAGCCAAAATAATGTTTGACTGTGACTTCTTTCCTGTTCCTGAAAGATTGACTTACTTTGACAGTAAAATGATGTGAGAGAGTAAACGCGTGCAACCTTTATTTGTGTAAAATCAGAACAAAGGGTTGATGTTTTGTTTGTTCAAAACATCAGATTAGTGGCGTGGATGAGCTCGGAGACATGATTAAAAAAAATTTTATTAATATTCCAACCGCCACAGACGTTTTTCACTGAGGTAAAAAAAACAAAAAAAACAACAGGTACAGAATCACGGACACCGCCTGAGTCACACATCACTTGTGTGCGATGTAAGAACATAAACATAGAACGAGCCTTAAGTGGTCATAAAAACAACGACATGTCCACCATTGCGGCATCCCTGGAGAGAGGTGGACGTACGAAAGCAGGGCGGCTCGTCCGCCGCAGCGCTCTGCACATCACAGAGCCCTTTGTTTACCACTTTTAGGGCCCCAAACAGACCAAACAACGTTATGAAGAAGAGGCCCCTGCGTTGAGAAACGATTAATAACTATTGAGCATGTTTGGTTTCCTGTGGCCCAGACACTGATATGGAAGGCAGGCAGACAAAGAGGAGACACATTAAAGCCAGGCAGTAAGGTCAGTTTACTCCAGTCAATGACTTAAGTGGACAGCAATGGTCTTGTAATACAGTCTGGCCTTTCTTTTGCAAGATCCTTCGGCAGACGTGGCAGGTAGAGCCGGGAGGATGCGGGCGCGGTGCTGTAAACAGTTTTCCTGTGTTGAGCCTCACATCATATTCTGATAAAAGCTGCTCTACAGCATGTTTGGGAATGTTAGTGTTAACTTACGCAACAGGCACTGTTTGTTTGTACGGCTGCTTATGGCAGAGATAGATGTTTCCACTGGCAATAAAATATTAACATTTCACGTGTGACTTTTCTTCCCTTTCTTCTAAAAGTCAAAGTGCAAGAGTTGGCCAGAAGAGGAGGAGTAATTTTAAATGTTCAAAAAAAAGTGTGTGACCAAACGTTCAACTAACATATTTAATTTAGGTTTGGGTCTGAAGTCCTTACTTGTAACGAAGAACTTCTTGGTGAAGGTGCAGCTGTCGAACGCTGCGATCTTCTCCTGCAGGCTCACAACAAGGATACTGGAGCGGGGGAGAAACAAAAGTGTACAGTACAGTGGAGAATAAAACTCATGATGAAGTCTGACTTATTGAGCTGCAGTTGTTCCTTCGTACTGTTTGTTGCAGTGCAGATCATAGATGGGAGTCTTGAACTGGATGGATTTGACCATTTCTCCGGTGCGTAGAGAGTACAGGTCAGCACAGCAGAAAGGAGGGCTCGTCCTGAAAACACAGAGGAACACCTTCAAGTCATTGACCTCAAACAGAAACCAGGACATTTTCATTGATGAGAGTTTGTACCACAACTCCCATCACTACAAAACTGATTTAATGTTTAGACAGTTTTAACTAAAACCTGAGGAGTTCAGACTGGGCCGTTTATTTCATCTTGATGTTTAATGTCAGTCCATCTCTGTTTGACTTCCTCTCCAACAATGAAGCTGAAAGGTTTATCACCTTTTGTAGTGATCTGCAGGGAGAGCTTCATTCCTTTAGACACTCTGGATCATTCTATCTTCTAATGGGTTACAGACACCCATTGACTTAAAGAGCACATTTTAATCTGTGCAGCTGACGACTTAATGGCCGATTAAGAAGTGTTTGGTCGGGCTATCGGTCAGAGAAACCCTTGGAAATGAACATTCATAATCAAAGCGCTTGCCAGTAAACTGCAGATCCAGCCACATTTTGCTGTTTCCTCTCAGCAGCTCCCTGAAGAATTCTCACAGTGTTTGTTTCCACCATGTCTCACCGGCCCACCCCCTCCTGGGGGTCCACGTACTGAAAGGGAGTGAAATGAAGGGCAGGAGGGGAAAAGCTTTGTCATGCAACACATTTACTAGAAGCCTTTCTCTCAACACAGCAAAGAAGACGGCTTCATGAGGGAGCTTATCCGAGAGCAGGCAGCAGCTGATGGCCAAGGAAAATCTGAGTATAAATCTTAATCAAGCAAGACTCCACCACCACCCGTACCCTGTGCCCCCTTCCCTCTGTCTGCGAGGGGGAGCCTCCACCGGCCTCCTACTGCCTGTCACCATTGGCGAGGGCTGTGGTGCCGCACTGGCTGAGGATACCAGGGTGAAATGTGGTGTTAGTTTTGTTTCTTGAGCCATAGGACTAAGTGCTTTCAACAGACTATTTAGTCTGCTTGTGTGTACGGAGCACAGTTCAGTGCCTCATCAGTCTCAGCATTGACAAACAGGAGGCTCGGACGGGACTATAAACTCACCACGAAGGTCAGACAATGTTTTATTTTATTAACTGGTAATTCTAAATTCAGAGTTTTCGATTAAAAAGGGGGGCACGTGTTGCACGCTAGCATTGATTATCTAAAGATTATGATGGCCGGGTTAGGAAAGGGGTAAGGCTGATTTGACAAGTTGATCAATGAGGAAACCCCCTTCCTGCTGGCTAGGGCCAGAGCAAGACACCATTAGGAAATAACAAGTTTAAACAGCGGACAGCTATTGCCAAGTCCCAGAGGGAAATCTGGACATTATTCAAATGACGAGCTCATAATGGGAGGACTTTCATCCACTACAAGACACAGATGACCTCAGCCATGTTGAATATTCCTGCAGCACACCCTGTTCCACTGACCGACTCTGCTGTGTCAAGGCCTGCTTCCTGATCACTGCTGCTGCTTCTTCTTTTCTTCTTTATGGTGGAAAAACATCTGCTTCTCCCATTAAGAGCTCTCACACATGCACGTACACTGTGCAAGTACTAAAGAGGCAAATGGCAGAGAAAATGACCCTTTTCTCAACATATATCAGAGGGAAACAGAGCAGTGTGGTAGGTGTCAGTCAGACAGAGTGGACTGTAGATTACAACATTTTTTTAAATGATGCTCCATTTAGAGGGAAACTGACCAGGAAGGAGGGGAGGGGTTAGGGGGCGGGGCTACTGTGGGACTGACAGACAACAGAAAGTATGGAGGAGACTCAAAGATGTGAGAGATGTGAGAATTTTACTCAGAAAGCATTCTAAGAAGCCATCATCTTCAGACAAACAGAGGCTTCAGGCTCCGCCCACAATAATGGCTTCTACACAGTCAAATGGAAAAGTAAAGCATGCAGACAGTCGGCCAGCAAGAAAGCTGCCATCTGGCACTCCCAACACACACACACGTTGGTTAACATCAGAGGCGACACTCTGACACACAATTCATTTCTCTTATCGCGGACAAAGGCAGGAACACACACCCAGAGATGCAAGATGAAGTAACTGCTGCAACAATATCCAGCAACCATTTTGATGACTGATACATGAGCTAAACTCGCTGGGACAATATGCATCGTCACATGCCTACACGCGTAAACACGCACACATACTGACATTTGTCGGTGCAAATACACACTTGTGTTGTGCTGTTTTGTGTTTCCCAAGGCTGAGTCTGGACAGAAATGGCGCCAAGCGCAGCCCTCAGATCTCTGTGCCCAGGCCTGGCACTGGAACACTGTCCATGGACTGTGTGTCAGATTGCTTAGATGTTAGCACAAGCGTGTTCCTCCCTCCAGTTCCAGCAAATGTTTATGGAGGGAGATAGAGGAGATGCCACAGGAAAAAAATACAAAACAACTTTTGAACGTTCCCTGATTCATGTTTCCGTGCCGATGGTTAACGTCTCTGTCAGCGTCGGCATGGTGACTGTCACAAATCAAGAGTACAGGCATTAAGATTAATACAAAAATTTCACCCAACGATAATTTACTTTCAGGCGGCTGCATCATCGATTTCAGCATTATCAGAGTCCGATCAATCCAATTCAGGGCTCTATCCCGAAAAATGGGCCTCTGGAAATTGATTCAAAGGGACAATGATAACCCATTATTATAGAATCAA
Source organism: Echeneis naucrates (assembly GCF_900963305.1). Lineage (NCBI taxonomy): Eukaryota > Metazoa > Chordata > Actinopteri > Carangiformes > Echeneidae > Echeneis > Echeneis naucrates. The sequence continues at coordinate 24,728,237 of NC_042523.1, read as the reverse complement.
AATGGCACAGGGTTCAATTGTTTTGCTTTTGCAGTATTTTAACAAATGACCCGGTTCTAATGGAGGCATCGTGGGGTCAGATGTAATAAGATTTCCTGATGCCGGGGACGTTGGGGCGAAGGTTGAAAGCAAGGCTAAATCACAATTATCATTATGGATTATGGCGGGATGTCAGTCCTTGCACATGTTAAGGTGACGCCGAGCACCATTCCCCAGCTCAGTAACAGGCCTATTATGATGGGCCTATTAGATCAATGTGTCAATTACTATTACTCAAACTGGCCCTTGGGTCTGAAAGGATACAAAATGAAGAAGATGGAGGAAAAGAGGCTTGGCTCATTTACCTCCTGTGATAGGACAAGAAGCTTCTCCAGAAGTTAAGGAGAAAATGGAACGGATAGCCAGATACCGAGCACAGAAAACGAAGAAGGATATATATAAAAAAAAAAATCAAAAAAAAAATCAATACCTTCTTTTGGTTACAAACTGAAATGTGAATTCAGCAATACCTTACAGGTCACATACTCGATCTTATTTATTTTTTGATCTCTTAATTTCAATTCAAATTCAAACTTAACTAGTTAAAATTACGACTATGAGACTGTGAATCAGACTCTGTTCTCTGTAATCAGGGACAGTAACTAAAAACACTCTGAAAGTTTCCTCCTTTTCCACAGAAAGGTTGCTCCAGAGCTGATCTGTTTCTGTCTTTATCTGATCGGGAGTTCTGCTCATTCTTTGGAGCAGTAATGATGAAAACTCAGCTCTAAATATCTGATTGTCCACGAGCATTTTCCCTCCAGCCGAGGGACTCGGCTCACATCCTTTTACAAACCTGAACTGAACCAGCAGATCTAAACCACAAAATTTTATGTGGCAGTAAGAGAGCATAGATTAGAATTAAAAAGCAGGGAAATAATTCATTTACAAGGAAGGGACGTCACCGCGTTTCCGCCTGGTGCAAAGTTTTATAAGGTCTCCAAATATGAACGACAATTACACGCTGTGGGAACGCTAAACAAATACAACCTCAGTTTGGGAAGCGAAGAAAACTCATGCTCCAACTGGAGACCATTGAACCTCCGAGGAATGGTATTTCCACTGAGGCTCGACTGATGCAGGCCTTTAAATACTGAAACCATAAATTTTAGATCAACATTTCCAGTACCCAGCTTTCAACAAGTTGTCCTGGGAATTTTATTCTGGAATAGCTTTTTGATAAAATGAAAGGACAACTAGAAATGCACACAACTTATTATCAGTTCAACCAACTAACGTGGCATAAAGCGCCCACGTTTTCTTATCGCTTTAATCGTGTATTTAAAAAAAAAAAAAAAAAAATCGCAACTGGAGCTATGATGACATGACAACTGGAAACTAAAGCGGTCCTAAGGCATTGTTTTCCTGCTACCTTCCCAGGCGTCTCATTCTCAGTTCAAACTCTGCGTTTTACACGACAAACACGGGCCATATCTGAGCCTGCTGGGGGCCTGAAGGGAGCCTCAGTCATTCTGGTGAGCTGCAGACATTAGTAGGAAAGTAATTAGGGTAAAAAGTTCAACCACAGCTTTGAGTTTGTACCGCTGCCAGAAATACATTTCCTTCACTGCTGAACATGGCACATAAGAGTATAATGGCTGGCATTTTGGAAACCCACAACAATGTGCGTGTGTGCGATTGTGTGTGTCAGCGTGGGCACTTGTGAGCTTGTACAGACTTACGTCTTAGCGTTTATGTATTTAAGTGCTGCATTAAACATACATGCACAAGTGAATATAGGAAAACAGCCATTAAGCCTGACTGACGACGAAAATGTGAGAAGAGAAAATCAAAATGAACGTGAGTTCAGAAACAGGGGCTTCATTTGTTATATTTTTACTTTATTTAGTGAAGAATCTGCCAAAAAAAGGACATTTTTTTTAAAGTAAAGGTTTGTAGAAGTCCAAACATTCTAAAGGCAGAGCTCCATGTGGTCTTGATTCTAAATCAGGTCTCAGAGAAAGGTTCAAAGCCTTGATTCAGAACGCCTTTGGTCCCTCCTTCCTGCTCATTTAAAAAATGAACATCATGTTGTATTTCAGACTGAGACCATAAACTCATCAGGAAAACGTTTACTGAGGAGGAGGAGGGACAATTTCCCATAGACTTCAATGCAATCTGACTCCTTTCCACAGGCAGTGGAGTCGCTCCCTGATGGTCAGTAGACGGGATGCAGGTTTAAGTGATCTACAAAACTGGCTTGAGTCCTCTGACCTGAGCCCTGGTCCCCTTTTACACAGTCTGTAGTTCCTTGCTGTGTTTACCTGAAATCTATTACATATTTATTTAATCACTCAGAGACTTTCCTGAGAGAAGCCTGAGAGAGGAGATGTTAAACTCCAGAGATTCTTTTTTGGTTGTGAAAACCACAAATATGTCTTCGTACAGATATCAACACCAAACAGTGTGAAAAAAGCATAGGCCTTAGTACTGGATCCACCAGATAATGTATACAGCCCTTAAATTCAGCTTATTCCTTCCCCTGACAGCAGCGAAGTGGATATTAATATTCATTACCCAAACTGTAGTTTTAGCCTTGTGTGCCAGTTTTCTGTCTGAATTAAGTGAAAGTACTTAGAGACACAAGAAAGACATCTGGTCATGGAGGGGGGGCTCTTTCTTTCTTTTGCTATGCTAAGAGTCAGAGCTTTATCTGGAAACAGGACGTCTTAGCTTCGTCTTGATTCTAATAAGGACTTGAGCTGGAGGACAGTTTGACGCCAAAATACGACATGTAGGTTCAGTGCAAATGACTAAATGATTATTTCATCAGGTGCTAATACTTCTGCTTCTCCAAACTCATTTTCCAGCCTTTCCACAAAGCTCCCTGGCTGCTGGAGGTTCCTGCCCACTTACAAACCGATGCCCTCGTCCACAAAACTTTGACATCAATATAGTTTGTGAACAAGTGAAATTGAACCTATGTGAGCGCTCTCAGGCTGTAGCCAAAAGAAATCAGTGCTGTTTTTGTCAGGCTGCGACAGACGACATGAGAAGTCCGATCGGTTAAAGAGCAGCTAAAACTGCTGATGGAAAAAAGCCTAACAACTCTACAAGCTGTAAAAGCACACGTTTTCTTGTCTCAGGGAAGCTGGAGTTATATGGCCCCGCAGTCTGCATGAGGGACGCGGGGGGGATGATCAAAACAGCAACCTGCAGATGGTCTGGGGGTGGGGGGGGCTGTTCATGACAGGATAACTGCACGCTAAATACCAACCGTGTCCCTGTAGTCCATTTTATACATGTATGTGTTCCACTGTTGTCCTGGCGGAGGGAACAGACGGGGACAATGAGTGAAATCGCAGCCCATGTTCATCAACAGTCCCAGAATTCTCTGAGGAACTGCACTAAAAGTTAAAGCTACCGTTGGATAGTTCTGCAAATCAAGTCTGAGGTACACTGACAGCCAGTCTGCTTCTTCCTCCCATCAGCCTTTAGTCTACATCCTCGTCTTCTTCATCGGCTGTGAATGTTGGGACGGAGGGCTGCGAGTCAGCCACAGCAACGTCTGGGAGGAACCGAAAACAGTTGTAATAATAAAAACCTTGGTCAGTGTGAGATGAGGAGATCAGAACCATGGTCACGTACGCAGCTGCCAGACCTGACTTCGGCCTTCTGTGATTGGTTAGAAGGGCGGGGCTCAGTCAGGAGGTTTGGAGGAGTGCTGCTCTCTCGGGTTTAAGAGAAGGACGACTTTGATGTTGCTTTATGGACACAGGTGACCAAAGACCTCTCTGATGCACACACGAAATGTATCTTACATGTGGCAAAAGCCATCCATCAATCAATCAAATACTCCTCATGATCTGATCATTTACATTTCCTCCTCTGTCAGACGTTTTTATCCAAAGCAACTCACACTGAGGGACAGCTGCACTTCTCCATCTGTTGAAGCAGGGCAGGAGATCATAGAGCAAAGTGCAACAAAATGCTTGAGTGTCACATTAGGGTTGTAGGCAGGAGGGTCACTTTGAGGACATGAGTTCTGAAGAGCTTCATGAAGACGAAGGGACAAACAGGGCCAGACCAGTTTACAGGGACAGTGAAGGGGCTGAAGGACCGAGGTCTGACCCAGAAGTCTCTCTGGTCGAGCGTTAGCATGTTAGCATCGTAACATTTGGACAACAGGACTAAGCCAAGGAAAAGCTGGAGGGATGAGAGTACTCATCTAAACTAAAGCAAAGTCATGGAAAAATCTAAAGTCAGAAGATCATGAAAGTACATAAAAAACAACCACAACTCATAGTGGACATGTCTGCATCGTATATCAACAGTGGAATTCATCCACGGAGGACCAGTAAGGCCTGAACCCCATTCATACCAGTCCATCCAATCCTGTCGGAGCCAAAGCGGTGGACCGACTGAAATCCAGACAGGTTAGATCATTTTAGGGCTCTCCTGCACATTAGCCAAGATGTTGGAGTCGCTGCCCAAAACATTTTTCTAGTAGGACCAAAAATGCACAAACAGGTTTCTGGACAGCAAAGATCTCTTCCATCACTGGACCGAGACAATGCTCCAATTTACTCGACGCAAGGTCAGACAAAATGACATTAGTGCTGCTAGACTTGGTTTAATGTAAGGGGAAAGGAAAAGTCTAAACTCTGAAAGTAAAATCAAATATTAATTGCTTTGACCACGGAGGCCTGGTTTAGGGAACAGGGATGTGGTAAAGGTTTGAAAAGTCATTACTAATCATTCAGCCTGTCGGGCGTGTTTATATGCACCACTTCCAGTACTACCGAGTTTAATCTGACTTCCTATTTGAAGGGCGGGGGGGGGGGGGGGCTGGCGAGGCAGAACACATTTTCGACAGACATAAAACAGACATGCAAGTCAAAATAAACGCTCTGGAATGAAGCCTGAGCCTCGCCGTGCGCTGAAACAAGTGTGTATGCATGTATACATGTATTCGTGTAGATGTGTGGCGACGAAAAAAAGGGAAGCGGAGGGCCAGATTACAGCCACTCTCATTTCCACACACGGGCTTGACAACAGGGTCCAGGTTCGATTTATTTCAGCTGAGATCGTGACATTTCGAAGACGAGCGGAGGACAGGCGCCCTGTCACTGGAAATTTAACTGTGTGTGGGATCAACTGGATTCCTCCCCCTGAGTCGCTGATGGTAGCATGTGTGTGCCTGTAGGTGGTCATAATGTGACAGTGAAGAACACCACAACCTCATGGAGGATAGAAAGCATCACTTCTCCAAATCCCCTTAATCTGGTGGATTGTTTTATGGAAATGCTTAATGATTTCCATTTCATACACTTTAGAAGACGGATACATCCGGTCTGCAGAGAAAAACCTGTCAGACAAATGCACTGAAACACAAAGGCTTAGTGCCACAGGGAGGTCTGTGTGTGTCTGTGTGTGCGTGTGTGCATTGACAATGTGTAATTAACAGCCTGCATTATTAAAGTACAGGACAGAGACTTTAACGTAGACGTTCAGGAGTATGAAGACATTTCGGCACCATTCATTCTTGCTTCTGCAGTTAATTTTAAAGTGAGCGGGATGCGGCGGGTGTGAAGTGACAGGTTGAAGCCCAAAGTCATCGTGTGGTCACATCTTCACGCGGAGCGTCACACCATGAAACTGACCTGATTATTATAAGCCAGATACATGTTGGATTGAAAACTGAAATCCCTGCACATCAGCTGGACTCTGCTGGTCTGAAGTCTCTTGATTAAACTGAATGTGGTGTAGAAACATAGATCTGATGTAACCCTCTTAAGCAGAAAGCCCTTAAACCTACACAATCATGACCAGGTCAGAAGGACCGTCCAATGAGGAAAAACTGTCGGCCGCACGTTATGCAGAAAAAAAATCATATTGACTGTCATTTGTAATTCAAGTTAGAAAATATAAAAATTATGTGACTTTTGTTGGATCTTGTGACAAACAATCAGACATTTATAAAATCATAGAATAGAAAAAGATTTGAAGATCTCTCAAACACTTATTTTGCTAAAAAGACATAACACTGTTATGTCAAATTTTCAGCTTCATCAAAAAAAAAAAAAAAGGTTCTGTCACTTTATTTATTTATTTATTTATTTAGCAGCTCCTGCAATGTAAATATTGCACTTGGCCATATTTCCTTTAATTGTACAGCAGTATTCCACATTTCAAACACTTTTGGTAAATTAGCGCCTCGACATTACTCACTGTTGTGAATGAGCCACACAGATTATTCAGTGTTTTACTATTTAATCTGAGTTCAGGTGTCATTCAGTTTTAAGTGGAACTCTTTATTTATAATGTGAAGACTATTTCAAACTGGGCAGAAAACACACAGATGTGTTTACTGCATATTTTGTAACACTAAAAGAAAAACTATGATCTTCTCACATTTTAATAAGGATAAACTTGGCATAGCTTTCAGTCAGCTGTCTGTGCAGCATATTTAATGGATTATCTTAACAATAATAAATAAAATAGTCAGCGCTTGTAGTTTAGTCATATTTGTCTGCTTGTGTGTCTTTTTATGTTATATTTCCTGCAGGCTGGATGTTGATGTTACAGTTTCCAAAGCAAAACACTGACTCCATATTTCACACTTTAAATGCCAGCTTGAATAGTAATAATAATAATCAAAAATTTTTGAAATTAATGTCATCTGGTGGTTTAATGGAAAAGAAAATATGATTGTATCTGCTGCTTGAAAAAGCAACAGGGCTTTCCTTACCAGACAAATATGAGCATATGAGACAGTAGTGATAGTGGACGCTATGGAGCAGATGAAAGCCCAGATAAAGACCTTCCAACATGGTGACCACAATATCTGCTCAGAATATCCATGTGTGTTAGCTGAAACCTCAACGTAGCACATCCAGTAGTAATCCGCACGGTGAAAGAGGGCTGTATTGGTTAAAAGAAAAAAGGACCACATCCTCCCAGCATCTGGAGATGTTGTGAGGGGGCAGTCGGAGGTTGGAAATGTCACTGACAGTTCCCAAACTCTGGAGAACAAAGCACGCTTATTCATCACTGAACTTTTGGCCAAGACGTGTGTGCACTCAAACTCCCACAAACAGTTAAGTTGCATCTGTCTCGGCCATAAAATTTACATTCACAAAGAGAGAGAGTGGGGGAGCAGAGGGAGGGGAGAGCTTACATCTCCCAGAATTTTAATACCTATGGATGTAATTAAACTGAATGAAAATAATAACACAAGCAAAGGAAGGAAACGCAAATCCTCTCCAGAAATGTGAGCAGACATACTGAGGTCTGCAATGGCACCAGCATTCTTTGCTAATTCCTGAAGCCCACTGGCACCGGTGCAGAGAATGTGAGGGGGACGCATATGTAGCTTTACTGTCAAGAAAATCACTGGATCCATACATTGTTTGGACTTAATGCATAATCCTTTCCATTGATAAAATTATGTTGAGTGTGCCTGGCTGGAAATCCACAAGTACAGGGCTTCAGCACACATGCTTTTTCCCCTTCTCTGGTTTTCCTTTAATTTGCAAATCTTGTAATCTAAGCCTAGAGCTGACTGAACCAAGTTCTAAACCAGCAGTGCTGTAGCAGCCAAGGCTCCAATCTGTTTTCCATTTAAGTGTCAGGACGGTATCCTTTTTGGTGGTTAACAAAAGCTGTTATTTCAAAATGATTATATGCTAAAAATTGTGTGAGGACCTTAGTAAGTTTATGAACAGGCCCAGTGGAAAGTACAGCACTGCACCCGGAAGCCTTTTTCCTTCTCGTCTTTGACCAGAGCGTTATTTACCAAGCACTTCTGTAAGGGGGGGCGGGCAGGGAGGAGAGGGCGGAGGAGGCGTGGGGGGGGGGCAACCAGGCTGTGCCATTCAGCCAGAGGTCAGGGTTTCTGCTTTTCAACACAGTGCATGTTTTCAGCATTAGTGTCGAGCGACGCCTGGGTGATTCGCCAAACCGTCAGAACGCTGCCTGTCTCCGAGTCAGCGAGGACACAGGGAAAAGCAGAAGCAACCGTAACGGCGTTAGGGAGACAGGGGCGGCAGTCCCTGGAAAACATCAAGAAGGTGGTCTCCATCAGGGCCCAGCTGAAGTCAGACTTCCTTATTTCATTTCCCGGGGAGGATATATTGAGTTAAATTTTGTGTTGCTCTGGAAGAGCAGCATAAGAGGGAGGGGGGGCCGGTAAGGGGGGTGGGCATGGGCTGAGGATGAGGAGGAGTAAGAGGCGAGTGCAACATGCCTCAGGGTCTGTCACTTTTTGAATTCACTTTCTTTCACTAAACAAAGACATGACATCCCTGGTCCCAAACCCAGAAAACCTCCAGGAACTACACATCTGTTTTATCTCCTCTCTCTCTCCTCTATGAGGGGGGGCAGTGGGGGGGTTCAGGTACTGCTCACAGCCACAGTGCCCCTAAGAACCCATGAATGACAGATCCTGAAGGGTCCCTAATAAGACATTGCGTGTCCTTTGATGTTATTAACAGAAAACGACTTTCAGTTATCGGATATGTTTTGAAAGTCAAAACAGCTAATGTTGTTTTGGTGTCCATCTCTTTATTCAGTCAGCTTCCCCTGATAATAACGTTTGTGTTCATCTACATATCATTTTGTCAGGTAAGTTTCAAAACCTTAAACAGCTTTATTCCCTTGAGTCTCTGGAAAAGAGTTGAAGCTACGAATACGTCACGTGGTGCGAATAAATAAAACCATTAACACATTATAATGTGACATCCTTCAAGATTTAAGTCAAACCGCTTTGTGGTTTGTTTTTTTTAATACGCTCCAAAAAGACGCATACCCTCCCTGCTACGTGCACCGGGGAAAAGGTGGTGCATTTGAATACATTTTGAGTATTTCACATTTGGTCATTGTATTCACGGTTTGGCAGAGCCAGTGAGTAAAGTTAAACCCCTGCCTGTCCAACGCGACACGGTGAGGCAGTAATGTCTTGGTGTATACTTGTTGATGAATTAGTGGACACGGTGGCTGAATGACCGGCTACGTGTCACAAACTTTGAGATTCTGCTTCTTGCATATTTTTTATACAGCAAAAATAGACACAGAAAAGACATTTGATGTTTTTTCAGCAGTTTCCACTACAGTTTCTGTGTCCAGGCTGAATCTGATATATGTGACAGGCACGTTTTTTAATCATTGTAGCAGCTGCAGATGGAGACAGAGTCATTTTAAAGGTATTTTCTGCCAAAAAAAAATCCTAAATCTATTGCAAACCAAGATAAAATGAAAGTTCGAGCGTCCTGAAAACTCTGTGCAGACGCAGCAGCAGAGATGCAGATGACGTGAACACAAATGCTTATTTTTCTACAGCAGATCAGCGACAACGGCCACAACACGCACACACCTAATGTGTGTTGTATTATATCTCAGACCTACGCAGCAGGGGTGGTTTGGTCGGAAGCCTATAGTTAAGGATGGCTGGAAAAATCCTGGTTAAAAGGAGCCCCCGCCATCCAAAAGCCTCAGGACAACGAAGCACCACATCAGTCCAAATACCCATCAAGGTTTTTACCTTAATGTTTCTGGTCTGGAAACACACTTCATGTCTGGATGCAGTCTTGAACTAACCAAACTAACGGTAGCAGATGGGGGAAACAAAAAAAGAGGGCAGAGGAATCGGTTTTATTACGATGTGTGAACTCACCCTGAGGACCCCGTGCTCTTGCAAACGCCCAGCAGGGGCCTCTTGTCAGCAAAGCTGTCCATCTTCAGAGGACCTGAGAGGGAAGAGGAGTCGGAGAGAGGGAGAAAGATGAGAAACAGAGTTATCTGCACACAACAAAGAGAGACATTCTTCACATCTGAGGCCTCCAGTGCTGCCCACACTCGTTCAACAGGCAGCCTATTACCATGACAGGAAACGTGCTGATTACATTACTACTGTTGCCCTGTAATTTAATTATGGCCATCAAACATTTTTGATGAAGGGAGAATCCAATGCACCCCCCCTTCCAAATCACGCCCCCAATTTTGCGAGTTACTGGACCATGACACTGAATCCCTCTGCATGTAAAAGGTTTGAAAGGAAAACAAAAGGTTTTCCAGAAAAACAAAACAAAAAAAAAAAAAAGAATGAATGAAACAGACAGCAGAAATCTTTTTAAAGCTGCTAAACGGAGGATGATTTTCTGTCTATCTTGTTGTTGGTTTTTGGTTTTCGGGGTGGAATTACACCGCAGTAAAAACTCTGCAGGCACATTTACCAAAAAAAAGAAGAGAAAACATGTTGCCTTAAGTGGGCTTATCCCATAGTTTCCCTAATTGTGTCATTCTTAAAGACAGGCAGGGGATCAGGGGATGGAGGGGGGGGGCTGAGCTTGAAGAAGATGTTACCCCTTAGAGGACTGTAATTTGAGGCCTGACAGAAATCAGCCTGAGTTTCTGTGGCGTGGCATGAGAGCGAGAGTGCTTTCTCTACCAGCCTGTAACACTCCCGACAGGGTCGTTTCTTCTTCCGTGCTTCTGTCATCAGACATCACTCCCACTCAAAATATTCAGTCGTAACATAAATGTGACTCTTGGAGACTTGGGGGGTGTTTCTTTTCTGATGATATACGTCAGGAGTGATCGGCTGACATTAGGAGGAAACGTTGAGAAGCGCACATTAAGCCTGACCTTGGATTTTCTCCAGCTATCAGCGGCCTGTTAACTATCAAACACTGACAACAGACTAAAGACCAGGTCAATTAAAGGCAATTACTGATGTGTTTTACAGGCAAAGTTCTCAGTCTGAAGAGCTTGAGAAATGCTGCTGTAAACTTTGTCCTTGCCTGACTTTTTACCATGTTTGTGAAGATTTTCTTGTTTTTGTTCAGTGAGTAATTTTGTACATGTTTGGTAACTTCTGTGTGGGCTTAGGATGTAAATTTAAGGATGGGTGAATGTTTTGATCATACAAGGCATGGCCTGAAATAAAAGAGAGCACATGTTTAATGTTAAAAACTTGACAAAGGTACAGTGTACAGTGTGGGAGCGTCCCAAGTGGAGCTCCATTGTGAAGATGCAGCCACTGACCTCGACTGAAACAGAAGGCGACTTACAGCACGCATACACTATACATACATTCACATTTCCTCAATGCTCATTTGTTATCAATTAGGGGAACAATGTTGCCTCATTTTGCTGGACCACGGAAGATCACAGGTTGTAAACTCCAGAGAGGATGTGGATAAATGCATTTACTCCCTTTAGAAAAGCAGCACTTCCTTCTCTATTCTAGGAAAGGGGAACCTTGCCTTATTATATTCAACACCTATTTTCGGGCATTTCTAAGTCCGCCCACCCACAGTTTGCATCCCGGACAATTGGCCTTTTAAAGGCTCACCACAGTGCAACACTGTTTGCGCCCTAGCAGATTGCAATCAGTGTCCTTCCCTCCAGTAGTACAATTCATATTTATTTTCTGCTGAGAGAATTGCTCTCCTCATGTGTCGAGGCTATCTGCTGCTTCTTATTACTGTGGTTTGCTTTCATCCACTTCCAGCGCTCTTTAAATGCCGCCATTGTCTGTTGTTGAAATCTGCCAAAAGACCGGAACACGGACGGGGAACAAAAAGGCGATTTTCTCACAAAAAAATAAAAAATAAAAAAATGCCACAAACCAGCAGAGCAGCTACACGGCAGCTTTCACAGCCCTGATTGACACCTGCAGAGATTAAATTTAAACTTCATGTCTGGAAAGGATCTAATCAAGGGAACAACTAAACCATTTGCACCAAGCTTTGAGCATATGAACACTGGTATTCACACAGCACTTCCCAATGTCTGGAAATGACAGCACAACCAGTAAAACATTTGTTTGTCATTACTGTGAACCTTTCATGATATGATAAACAATATTAAAGGTTTTCATGTTGCAGATACACCAATTAATATGATTAAACAGATTAATTAGGTGTCAGAGGATCTTCGCCTTTGGCACAACACACTGTTGTAGCTCAAAGTGTAAATGGATGGAATTACAAGTGAAAACACATATTTTACATATTTTTCCAATTTATAAAACAAAATGTCAAAGGGATATTGCTCATTTACAAAGTTTTTTAGGTTCAGCCTAAATAAACCCATTTTTATTTTTTTGTTCTTCCCATCAGGTTGGATGGGAAGTGTCTGTGACCTGATATTTTATGGACTTTAAGTCAGACAGTCAAGGACAGCCTTGTTCTCATGGTGTCTCCTCATCACAGCCTAACAGGATGATGGGATGGATCACTCTAGGGAATGGTTGGAATAGGTTTCCTTTAGGTCTCACCTGGTGAATGATGAGGTTTTAAAACGCTGACTGTCGGGTTCTTGCTGACATCCCTAACCAACGATCTTCTTTCCCAGTAACACGACCTGGCAAGATGAATCTGAACCTGACTCCAATATGGAGCCTTTTTAATAATTTTGCAAAAAGGAAATCGGAAAAATGTTCTCACTTTGTCATTTCGAGTTCCTGAGAGCAGACTGACAATTGTCTCAGAATAATTTAGGGGCTGTTTTGGTTGAACCTATGAAATAAAACTGCATTTTATGTGAAACCGAAGAAGATAGATGATAAATTTCTCTGACTGGAAAAGGAAAAGTACTTATATTTGAAAGAACTATTCAATATATTCATTCTGAAATATGCTTATGTTCATCCTGTGTCCTGTAATTTTCATTTGTGCCAGAGGGAAGAAATAATGCATTCGTCATGTTGGAAATTCAAAACATGTGAAACTACAAGGAATCAACAATATATTCTTTTCAGTTACACATTCAGGAAATACTGCAAACACAGACGCAATGTTTGTTGTGTAACTTCAAATGGATTTCAAATGTAAAAAAACAAAAACAAAACTGAAACTAAAAATGCAAAAAAACAATAACATTTTTACTGAAACGGTAAATGACCAGCATTTTCTAAAATGGCCAAAATAAAGGCCCTGTGCAGCTACACATGCCACGTCTGATTAGAGAGATTTGCAGCTAGAACATGACATCAACAAAGTCGGACTCATCCCAAGATTCATTGCACTCCGGTAATGAAAATAATATGGCAGCAGAAAACACCAACGTTGAGCAAGTCCTCTAAAGGATGCAGTCCCTGAACAGCAGCACAGCCAAATCGGCATAACGGTGAAAAGACTCAGGTCATAAATCCTAAAAAGGTGACGATAAATTAAACCCTATGACTTTATGTATTATTTCATTGATGTGGTGAATGCTTCTTTTCTTATTAACCAAATTATGTCCAATGATAAATCACAGCAGATATGATATAACCAATAAGTTTCCATCCAAACTTAATATGCATTTTAACCAAATGATGAGCTAAAGGACATTATTACAGCAATATTTCTACCTCAGTCAGAGTGAAAAAGGAGTTTGTCCATTTTGTAATTTGCCAAATTTAAAATTTGCTGCTTAAAAACAAGAAGATGGGAAGTTCATGGCGGCAGTGATGGAAGGATGGAGAAACGTCTTCAAAGAAGAAAAGGTTTCGACTCTGAAATACTTTTACTTTGCTAGGTATCATCAATTTGTCATGCTCAAGGCATTCCAGGGCTTCATTTGTGATGACGTGTTAATCTAAAATTTAACACAACCACAATCCTCCAACCTTTCCTGTCATCTTCTGTGTACATTAGTCGATTTCGTACATTCTCTGAATGCCTTTTGCGACTTACTATTAATGCAACACGTCTTCCAGCAGCATTACATTATTGTTTATTGATAGAAGGATTGGTGTGTCCTCTTTTATTTTAGATGTCTCCCTGTATGACTGTTTGATTTTGCAGCAAAATGGCAGCTACAGAGAAGCCCCATTTTTTTTTTTTTTTTTTTTTTTTAAGAGGCTGACATCTAAAATCAGAATAAATTTTTAATGTTCAGGGGAATCTAAAACAGCAATAGGCAGCATCAGATACCATATGAGAAAGAAGAAGGGAAAAAAATAGGGCAGGGTGTAGGTTATAAAGATCAAATGTAAACAGGAAGACAAAATGGCATCCATAACTGCCAAAATATTAAAGTATTTGAAAGAGGAGTTGCAGACATGGTTAACTGAGCAGTGATGGCACAGTGAGATGTTTCCAGCAGAGCTTTGGCAGAGCGGGAGCTCTGACTTCAGAGGTCTGCCACCACCAACTAAAGCAGGCCAACAATAATCGGAGCCTCACTTCAACATTAGGATGAGGCAGCGTGGAGCACTCTTTAATTTTAATGATGTAGCACCACTTAAAATGCCCACAACCCAAAACTGCATTAGGATGAGCCATACAACATTTAATTTTAAGTGTTGACCTTGAATGGTAAAATCAAGTTAACCAGATTTTTTTTTTTTTTTTCTAGGACACGGAGTTTAAAATTATGCAGACAAACTCCTCCGGGGTAAAGGATGGAAACGTTTGAGGAACATAAAGGTATTGTACAGCTCTTTGTGGATTTGGAAAATGAACCAAGTGTTAAAAAATAAAGCTAAGGAAGACGTTCAAGACAAAAAACAGCTGAGCTGAGTTATTACCCATTCAATTTATCTTGGAAATGCACAGCTATACACAACAGAATCCAAAACAGATGCTGTTATTTGACTATTAAAGATCCATACGGACTACAGCTAGGCGTCCATGTAAACTTAAATTCTGAAGTAGGTCCAGGCTCTATTTTAATATTTGACGTCTATATCATATTCAGAAATGGAGCTTATAAAATAAACCATCAGGAATTCTGAAACTTTGAGATGATAACTAAGCGAGCTCTGCCCTCAGACATCCCATCCAGAGTTCAACAATATCAAAGACTTCATATTGATTGGCCTTTAACATATCTACATGTCATCAATAAATTTCACTTAATGAAAATATCTCACTTAGTTTTATCGTTATTTTTCTATTTATACTTGATCTTTGATATCTTCAGTACTCTCTTAGCTTTTCTTTGTGTTCAGTGTCGACTGTGGCAGGGTAAAAAACCTCCCAGGAAAAGGAGCACATCCTGATCCTGATTGTGGTTTAGCAGGTTTCAGGTACAGAGGATACTTACTGATGTGAGGCGCCGGCAGGATGCGGGCAGCTCTGACAGGGCCGTGACGCACCGAGAACAGCTCCTGGGCTTCTCCCGCCAACTGAAACACCAAAGAAAGAGACACGTTTTCAGAGATCTACCTGTGGCTGCATTAAAAGACGCTTCATTTTAAAGAGGCCCAGCAGAGCGATGCTGTAATAAAAACAGACGTTATGGCCGAACAGAATTGCCTTCCTCATAAAACAAAGCAAAGCCAAGTTTGAGATTTTTTTAAATCCGGTATTTTTTCACGTCGTCTTCACTTCCAGCTCAGTGGAATAGTGTGAAGCCATTGGTCGTAAAGTGTGTGTGTGCCTTTGGTGCAACACAAGGTTCAAATACCCCATAGGCCCCCTTTACGGGTCTGGACCACCTTTATTTGATCTTAAAAAAATTACCTTGAGACCAGAATGCATTGCAGGCTCGATTATGTAATGAATGATGTGTGAATTAACCATTAAGGATAAAAGTCGTTGGAGATTTCTGCCCTAACAACGAAGCATGAGGACAAACAATTATTTGCTAACACTGTACAAAATATAATTTATTCCAACTGTGTGGAATCGAGGCGTCATAGAGAGAAAGAGAGTAAGCGAAAGAGAGAGAAAGGATGAGGAACCAGGGCGGTCTGGTGGTTGAAGTTCCAGCCAAACCACAAAGTAAAATCTACTGAGGACAGAATAAAAGGGCCAGAGGCATCGCAGTGGAAACAAGCTTCCTACACTCGCTGTGACGGAGCCAACGAGGACGGGCCGGGGATACGGGCTGATGCCAAGGAGGCGGGAGCCCGTGATGTCTCTCTCTGTCCCAGTCTGACTTTAAGAACCAGAACCCAGAGAGACCAGTGTTTCCAGCAGACCTTAAAGCCTCCCCACACTGTAGTGGACTTTTGATTGCTCGATCATAAAACGTACAAAGAGCAGAAGTCTGAGTGCTTTATGAGGAAAGTGAGAAATCAGTAGCTGATTGTTAAAGGTCCCGTGTTTTACATTTTTCTTTCATGTTTCTGCCTTAAGCTCTGGTGAGCCAATCAGAAAAGAGGCTCTGACAAGGTCTTCCGATTGGCTGACTCGGTCCCATTAAAGTACATTAGATTTTCAGTAAAACTCAGAGAAACCATATCCTGTAAGGTTGGACAGTGGGCCCATAGTAAATATGCTGCGGAGCCTTAAACCTTAGAGTGGGTAGATTGCATTGAAGTCTATGGGAAAATATCCCACCTCCCTTATACTGAAGTCTATAGGAAAATGTCCCTCCTCCTCCCTGATGAGTTAATGATCTCAATCTGAAATACAACATGATGTTCATTTTTTTAGATGAAGCTCCATTTAGAGGGGAACAGACCAGGAAGAGGGAGGGGTTAGGGGGCGTGGCTACTTTGTGACTGCCTGATAATCAGGATAGTCCAGAGAAGGTTTGGCTGAGGGCAGTGACGGCGTGAGATATCACAAAGTTCCAGAAGTCCTGAGTGCTGATTTTAAGGCTCAGTTTATGAATACTGCTTTATAACTAAAGACCACATAGAGCTCGAAACCTTTAGACTGTATGGGACCTTTAAAGTGTGTTGTTTCAGGGCTCTGTGTCTTTTTTCCTTTTTTACAACTATAAAACAGCCTCTCTGATCAAACAAGTGCATTCCAGCACATTTGCACAGGCTTAAAATTACATTTAGGGATAAATACTGAAGGTTTCCCTGTTAGAGAGGATTTAAAAGTTTTGCATTTCTGGTCTTTATTACAGCAGAATTACAGCCACAGTGTAAAGCATTTTAATAGTTGTGTGTGTGTGCATGTCTGGCTCAGTGAGGGCTTCATGTGTTCATATGCAATGCCAGTATATTAGGTCAATGGCCTGTGCAGCTCTTGGCAGTGTCTGGCAAGTGTAATGGCACATTGTTCTAAGCGCAGAATGCCCCACTTTTGTTATTCTTTTATGCGTTAAATTACACTGAAGCCTGCATTATCACTTTACTAGTGACTTGATCTGTTTGTTTTAAGTCTTTAAACCCATCGGAGGGGATGATCGCTCTTTTGTGCAATTAGTAGCCTTTTTAAAGTGGCGGATTTGGAGCCCTGTTTTTATTCAAAGTGCTTGAGGCCCAGCAGCAGTAGATTAACACTGGAGACACGGGCAGGTTATGTGAGCACTGATGGCAGGAATGAAAAGGAGGCTGGCAGCCGGGTAGGATTCCTATACAGGCAAATGGATCTGCGAGGGGGAATAATGGAATTTGCTGGATTAAAATGAGAGAGAGGGGGGTCTGGGGGTGGGGTGGGGTTGGGGGGTTGGAGGTTAATGCGCTGGGTTATTGTGCATTACCCCGCTGCTCATCCTCGTCTTACATGGCTCTGTGTGACATCCACTGCAATCCACAACATTCCCACCATTACATTAGCGGCCTGGCGTACGCAATATGCCAAATTGCTTTTTCAAAGTTGTCCCCCCTCACTCCTCCACTGCCATACACAGTTATTCATTATATTCATTTCATTTGTGGCTCTGATGCTTTTGTGGAATCACAGTGTCTGCTCCTCTTGTTTTAATCCCTCAAATGTAATGCCGTAAGCTGTGAACCGATATCTGGGCCATATTCACAAGTGAGTATGTTCGCTGACAGTGCGGGACATATTGGAGGGTTGGAGCCAGCAGGTGCTTTAGGGATCATACACTAACAGGTGCCTGTTCCAACATGCAGCATTAAAGCCGGGGGAGCATCGAGCTCGGCTCAGATGCAGCGTGATGACGTTCAGCTGATACAGATCCACCATGTGGTGGGTATGGATTTTAATAAAACAATCACAGCATTTAGAAAAAATAATTACAGCAAAAACTCTCCAACAAGGTCCTGGCTCAGAGGAAGATAATAAGTTAAATTACACAGAGGCAGCAGCCCACAGCGGGCATCAAATGAGGTTTAAATAATTCTTAAATCAGACCTAGAATAAACAGAAAGTCATTGAAAACATGCCGAGCCTGTACATCAGGACCTGCAGCATCTGATCAACAGGCGACAAATGCTACTCTGAAAAGACATGAACATGTTTGTTCAAGCTCCAAGAAAATTCACATCATCTTTTTTATTTTTTCCTACTATGAAAACAAATAAAATAATCACTAAATGATAATTATTTTTGTATATTGTGCAGCTCCAGCTGTGGAGTTCAAGACCTTAGAAAACATATTCAGACTCAGGTTTAAGTTTGCAGCCAACATCATAATTTTCAACAAAGTTAAAAAAACAAAAACTGGTGGTAAATTAATTACAGATGAGACACTTAAACAAGTTTATTTAGCTGAAAGTTTGGGTTTAAGGCATCACTATCATTAACTTCCCAGTTCTGCATTTGTGTAACTTCCAAACACACCACTGATTTCACACAGAAATGGATCCTGTGTGTGTTCAGTTTTACAGAAAAGACTTCTGATGATAGTGTCTAATATTTAAGCACTTTTCTGAGCCAAAACAAGGCCAAACCCAAAACAGACATTATACTTGTTTTTACGTAAAGTCTCAATAATACTCCAAAGGAAAACGATTGTGTGGACGATGTAAAAAATGTAGCCTTCATTGTCACATTTAGAGGTTTAAATTTGCATTCCAGAAACCACCTTTTCTTTTAAAATACATGTAATTTATTAAAATCCCTGAGGCCCAGATCAGGATTATGGACTGAGAACATTTATGCAATGAAGCTGCAGGTTCCCAGTTCATGCATTAACACTGACACTTGCTGCAGACACCTGTCTTCATCTCAACACGTACACAGACAGACAATTAGTCCACGACGGCCTGCCTCTTATCAGGCGGCGGCGGACGACACCTCTCCAGCGTGAGGCGACAGTGATCTTCATCGCCTAAACACCTCTGTCAGCATCCATATAACCAGTCGCAAGTCCCCTTTCGGCCGGTGTGTGAAAGCGTGTGTACGGCGTGTACGTTCGTACTGTGCAGGGCCATTACGGAGGGTGTTGGCTTAGCAACTGTCACAAACACTTCACAGCCACTCGAGAGCCAGAAACCGAGACACCCTCAGTGCTTATATTAAACCCCTACGAAAAAACGCAGCCCAGAATCGTCCTGTAAACTTTGAAAACTGAAAAGAAAACAATGAGGGAGGACGGCGTGAGATAAGAGGCCGGGGTGAGCGGTGCGAATCAGCAACAGTGTCAAGTTGGACTGAAATTGAAAGGCAGAGTGAGCTCGTATTTAAAAGGGAAAATCTCCCGGCAGCAGAAAGGGAGTCACCACATCCCAGCGGCCCATGCTGTGTTCATGGGTAAAAGCGAGAGAGAGCGTCCCTCTGCCCGCCGCCCTTGGATGTTTATAAAGAGCCTGATTAAGGACTCGGGTGTGTTTAGATCTCACAGGATGTATGTGAAGTTTGCATGTTTCAGTGACAGCGTTTGCATGAAACGTGATACCCGGAGAGTGAAGCCTTCGCAGGGTTTGTGGGTAATTTGTTAAGTCACGGAGCAGACGCAAAATCTTCTAATGATTTTCCAGGACCGACTTTAAAAGAAGTGATTTTTTTTTTCTTTCCAAAGGAGGGATGGTTTGCCTGAGCTGCTCCGTGAGGGTTTTGAGGTTTAACATCAGCACAAGTCATGAAACCATGTTTGAATAGAAAACAGCACCAGAGAGCACTAATGCTATACAGTAATTATAGCTTGTAACCTTTTTTGACATTTTGTTTTAATGTGTTTATTCATCATATGATCTGGTCTCTGTGGTTCAGGTCTGATCTGAAGGACAGGGGTCGTGTTTACCCGGGTCAGCCTTATCATTACACCCCCGCTCATCAGAAGGTCTCCATCTTGTGGCTACATTTCACATTGAATCTGGAGCACCGGGCCGTTTGTGTTGAATGATACAGCAGAGTAGATAAAGTTTGTTTACAAGGGCTAGAAACAATCTTTAATACTTTACGATACCTGCATTTTAATTATTCTTTGTATTATAGTTTCCATGGTGATTTGTACGTTTGGTAATTCCTGTAATAACCCAAAGATCATTTGAACATCATATTATAATGATTTATCTATTATTAAATGGTGGCTGTGTCACTGTATTATATTACAGATATATCTATTGAAAAATTACCCACACAGCTGATATTATTATGAATAAATAATAATCAGTTTCTACTGTTTTATAACTGCACAGTATTTTATGTACTTCCAAAAAGAGAGCGTTTGTTTTTTAGCTAATTTCATTGTTATCTTAATGTCCTCTTAAATGTTTTATTTTACATATATTTAATTTCTGTGAAGAATTTTAATTTGTAGTTTGAATGATGTATCAATAAACTCACCTTCCTCTGTTGGTATTAATGTGTTGGACAACATAATAGAAACACCTGCAATACATCAGCACCACAAAATTATGTAATAAAAAAAACTAAACAGTTTTAGTAAAAAAAAAAAAATAAAACAACAAAAAAACCTCATCATTAAAAAATTCCACATTGGTCTGTTGTATCTGACTGTTAGTTTGAGCTCATCGTTCCTGATAATTGGACAGATTAGTCTATAGTTTGTGTGAGTATATTTTGGTTTAGTTGATGTAAATTTAATGCTGATACTCGATCTCCAGCTGCTGATAGAGAAAATACTAACTGCTCCACAATTTTCCTCCTGAGCTCAGAAACTCAAAGTAACTCTGACAGGATTTTTTTTTTTTTTCTTCATTTCTATTTTGCTCGACTGCAGAAACTAGTTTTTCGGTGTGAGATGGATCTGAATCTCCTTCTCGAGCCAAGTCTTTACTGTTAGGTTCTGCTCCAAATGTGGTCAACAATGTCACCTGGTGGAGAAGACATGACACTACATTTGACTGCTCCAAACCGATGGTTGACCAGCTTTTTCACATCAAGGACAGAATTTTGGAAGATTTTGTCCCTTAACTGATTAGATTTTAGCCTTTATATATCCTTCAGCCTTCATAACTATAGAAAAATAATTTTAAATTTATAATTTCAAGGTAATCGCAAATTCTGTCATTGTGTTACTTGTTGGAATTATAGTGAAAATGTGTTATTCTGTTTTACTGGAAGATTCAGATTTAAACCACAAACAGCTGCGTCAAAATTCATGTTATCTCTCCCTATGAACATGCAAAGTTCATTTTAACTATTATAATCTATCAATCTATCATATACTATCATATCAAAAAAGTGTGACATCCACACGTGGTATGTTAATGTTTTACTTAGTTTATTTTTTATGCATGTATAGAGACTAACTTTATTAAAATGAGATTGGAATACATTTATGAAATCTTCCATTTCTGTTATGTTTTTATTTAGAACCTGAAATATTCTTTTATCAGGTCTATCCTTTTACTTACTAAATATGGCCAACCAACATCACTCTATTCTGATATACTGATTTATTTATTTATTTTTTATTTCAACTCAGTTTTACTTTATTCTCAAGAATAAATTGTCATGTTATGTAAAAAAATTTAACATAACTGAAATGAATGATTTATATTTATTTTTATGTATTTTAATATAAAACACAATGAGAATCAATATGAGGACAACGTTTTTAACTGTACATGAACAGAACCAACTGCTTATAGTATTTATTATTAATATTATAATTATTATTATTTACATTCTTTTTCTATTTTATTTGTGAGAGTGGTGCTGTGTTGTCGCCCAGGTAAACACAGTGGTGCTGTAAAATAAACTCAGAAACTGGATGCATTTTTTGTTTAAGAGCACCAGACACGTCCAAACATGTTAAAGGGACAGCAAATGATTCAGTGTCTGACCTTTGACTTCAGTGAGGACCGATGTTGACTTTACATAACAACAGTTTTAAAGACTGTCCACTGACGTAAGGCTGTTCTTTTAGTTTGGTAACATTTAGTGGTTCTCATAGGTACAGTTCCTGCTGGCCTATATATATATATATATATATATATATATATATATATATATATACAACATTTCCAGTATTTTAAATTTAATTCAGGAATGTGTAGAGCTGGTTTTTTTATATATATTTTGGATGATTGCAGCTGATAAAACCAGGATTTATATATGAAATGAAAATGTACGTTTATCTGAAAAAAGAGTGACAGTCCAGGTCTTTATCTCGTCAGTCCAGGTCAGAGTCGTCTTTGTTTCTAGTCCAGTTGTCCATTTCCTGAAGACATCGGGTCATAGTATTGCTCCCAGATTATTGAATCAGCTCGATCCTCTCCAGGCTGCAGTTGTCCCTGTTGCTTGTTGTAGGTTTTCCTGCCAAAAGCCAGACCTTTCAGCCCTGACCTTCTGCGGTCTACCCTCCTTGCGCAGGGTGTCGTGATCGTGTTCTGTCAAGTCAGCAGTCTTCACTGTGATTGTGGTTGGTGTAGAGAACTAAACAGAGATACCTGGTACTTAAACTGTATGAATGGCCATTTAACCAAACTCCAAAGCTGTAATCATCAAGATTAAAGCAAAAAAAAAAAAAAACTTTGAATATTTCACTCTATGTACAATGAATCTATAATATATTAAAGTTAGATTTTTTTAAAGTGAATTAACAAACAAAATAAACTTTTCAAAATATTCAAATAAAACTGACGGTTTAGTCAGAAGATTTCATGTAATAACAAAAAAACTTCTTCAGATTATTTGCGTGCTGGATATTTGAACTTTGCTTTTTAGAGTCTTGTGGGTCAATATTTAGAGAAATAAACCCTTCAGCTTTTTTCAGAGTTGATTTTGATGAGCGTTTTAAGGCCTGTTTATGATGACGATAATCAAACACACACAGGTCACTCTGTTTCACTGTCACTTTGGTCTAATTCTCTCAGCACTTGTGTAAAATGAAGATGAAAGCGGAGTGTGGTGCGAAGCGAGGTTGCGGTTTTTACGGGTTGGTCAGGTGTATGACTTACAGACACGCCCCAGATCTGCATCCCATCAGTGTAGCCAATCATGAGGCATAGAGGAGGGTCGGTGGTTCCACTGTGCATCTCCATCAACTCTGGGTTGCGGGAAGTGTCTGAGCAAAAAGACAGGGAACCAAAAATCAATAAACTTAATGAAGAAGTTGCATTGAACAATTCTGACAGAAAAGTTGACAGAAGAATTACACCAAGTCAGAAATATCATCTTCCCTTCGTCCTTGACTTTCATTCTTCCGCATTAGCAGCTTCCTGTCTCTGATTTGCCTCCACTTTTATCAATAACTATCAAAATCAAAATTTCCTGCAGTGCACATGGTGCCAGAACGTGACAACCACTGAGCTTGAATGCAACCCTTTTTAGAAGCCTGATAAATGTATTCAAAGCTATCAGAAAGGAGCAGCAGACGGGATACTCTTATCTGTTTAAAGCCAAGTTTTAATTCAACATAATCTTTTTCACATTTTTGCTATAAACATAAGAAAAACAGCTGTGTGATGAGCCATCTGATGGTGAAGTGAGAGACTCACCGTTAATGTCAGCTTTCTCAAACCGAACCCAAATTATTTTCTCTTTCTCATCAGTGGGTGGAGCTCCTGTGTATGCCTATAGTTTAACACAAAGACATGCTAGTGAAAAAAATGTCGTCAACAACACACAATATCCCCATAAACAATGCAGTGACTGACAAGGCTCTCATTCAGTGAATAAATACCTGTGGGACCACATCCTGCAGGAAGGTCACAACACTTTCCATGTACGACTGCTCCCTGTGAAGAAAGTCAACACACGTGACGGTGCATATATGGCCTTCATGAAGGGCTTCTACTTTAGCTTTAAAAAAATAGATAAAATCATTTAAAGGCATGACAGGTGATTAGCTGTCAAATAAAAGAACAAAAATTTATGTCCTCACGTTGCAGCTTGTGCTCGCACCAGAACCCCTCCAGCACAGCGACTTGGTCTGCGTGGAGAGTCAGATGCCATTTTGTCTCCCGTGTCTTTGTCTTTTTATTCTGAAAGAGAACAAAGAGACATTTTAACACAAGCACAATGTTAATTTCTTCTCAACCATATAAACATGCTTCGAAGAGCAGAGACATACATCCTAATCCAGATTTGTGTTAACATGACAAGTGTGACGGCGCTGCCTATCTTGTATTACGATAGTAGAAGTACAAAAAAATATATATATAAAATGGAAGTGATAAAGACAACGTGACAATGACAAAACTTTCTAGTAGTGTAAATGTAATTAGTCCAGAGTAGAGACTTTCTTGCAGCGACAGAGAGGTGTTATACAGTCTGAAAGCTGCTGGAATGAATGACCTTGTTGTTGTTTGTGTGGTGAACCTGTCTGTGTGTTCTGCAGATAGATGTGGGTGTGGCTGTCTGGATGAGAGCACCTGAGCCCAGTGCGCTCTGTCAGGATATAAAGCTGATTTCCAGCCTGCTCTCACTCTGTCTCTTCCATTCTGGCACCGTTTGGCAACCAGGCAGCAGTTGCTGTTTTTTTTTGTTTGTGTTTATTCTTGGTTTGCTATTTGCTCCACAACACAGAACACTTCATTGTCCACACATCCACAATTATATTACTGACTGATACACTTAACTTTGGTACATTTTGCTTTCCTTGTTAATATCTTATATTCCTGGTCAGCACCTGTCCATTCCCATTTTTGTCATGGCCAGGTTGTGACACAAGTAAACGTGATTTCAGTCAGTGGGTTTCACGTTATATTTGAGGATCTAGTTTTTACTGGTGGAACAGTTAGTACCAGCATCGTCATAAAATCTAAATAAATAAAATAAATAAAAACATATATATATGGGGACGAATAAGGACTACAGACCTGAGGAATATTTTGTCAACTTCATTATATCAATGTGTGGTTTAAACAGTAAAAGCAATTCTCTGTATAACTCGGTACAACTGCTTGTGTTTATTTTAATCCTGAACTCCAGTCCAAACAAGTCTTCCTGTCACTATCAAACAGGCCACCAAACACATCAACATCCAGAACAACAGGCACCAAACTCCATTTAAAACGTTTTCATTTAGGTGGCCTAAAGCTAAAATTTTAGTTTTTGTCTGGACAGTGTACCCATGCTCCAGCTTTCATCTAACTTTGTGTAGTGGAACAAAGTGTAAATGTAGACATGATCCTCCTGCATGGCAGCACCTAAAATCCACGAGGAGTTTGAGAACACAGGTGGGAAAAACTCTACTGCCACCACCAAATGACCGAGTGGATAATGGATGTCTGCTCACTATCAGGAACATCATCCAAATCATCCATACCACTCATTCGTCAAGGTCACAGGGGGGCTGGAGGAAGTCCCAGCTGACATCGGATAACCAGACACAGTCGAACTAACACTGCATGCACATCTTTGGACTGTGAATCGACGTTAGGCACGAATGCTTACCACCATCAGGTACCTCAGGTAACCTCAGACTTCTCCACCTTTCACCAACTTTGTTTTAGTGATCTGTGATTTTGTATTCAAGTGCCACCAGACAACCATCCAAACAGAACCTGATGACATGCAGAGATTTCTACATGAATTCATCAGCAGACTGAATCAGTCTCCATTGTGTTGCCTCATTCAGGGACTGACAGGAACAGTTAAAGCACACACATACAGCTGTGACCATCAGCAGATGACACCAGATGTTAATTACACCCAAATGAGAGAAGATG
This sequence comes from Echeneis naucrates, assembly GCF_900963305.1. Classification (NCBI taxonomy): domain Eukaryota; kingdom Metazoa; phylum Chordata; class Actinopteri; order Carangiformes; family Echeneidae; genus Echeneis; species Echeneis naucrates. The sequence continues at coordinate 24,702,592 of NC_042523.1, read as the reverse complement.
CTGATGCTGGTCCGTTAGTGGTGTCACTCAGTTTGGGCTAAATGAGTCCGCCTCGGAGAAGCTCGGCCCGGATAAACGTCCTGGACATTCGGCCTCCCCCTTCCCCAGCTGGCCCCGGTACCGACTAACGGACCCACACCGGCAGGATTTAATAACTGTCACCGATAAACAGCTCCTGGCTAAATGCTAAACTCACACAGGCAGAGGAGCACGCAGCGGCTAACTCGGCTAGTTAGCATTAGCCGGTATAACTGATAAAACGACACGGTAATAAATAAAAAAATGGAAAGGAGAAGAAATATTTCTCCGTTTGTCATCGACATGTTACTGCGGAGTGTCTGTGGTTACTAACCGAGGAGCTGGGCAGCGACAGGCTCCGTTGTTGTGAAGTTGTGTGTCTCTTTTAGCTGCTCTTTACAAAAAAACAAAAAACGTCAAAACACAAACAGACTCCAACTGCGGAAGTGGGTTATTTAATTGGAGCCAATCAGCGCGCAGGGGTGGCTTTCTTTAGCCAATCAGAATGCAGAAGAGGAGGGACTATCCACTGCGTTTTACAAAATAAAAGATTATACAGTTTTAAAGACTTCACAGTTCTGGTTTTATTTACTCTTTATTAATATTAAATAAGTATTAATAATAATCAGAGAGTGATATTACAACCTTCTGGTCTCAGGTGGTTGTTTTGTGATACAGAATAAGTACATTAGAAAACAATAACAGTCATATTGGTTAAACACATCCATTCATTGGGTGAGTGTACATGAATGTATCTTGTATGTATAAAATATTAATATTAAAAACTTAAAAAATATAAATAATAAAGGGGTAATGGAATTAAATATAAATAAGAAATACATTTTTGTCCATATTTGTTTATTTTTTAATTTTAGTACACATGATGTACAAACAAACACATCAGTTGTGTTTAGCTGACAGCTTGGTTTCAGTTTCAGTCCTGTGCTTTTCTGATCTCACTGTCTGATTATTGTGTTGACAGAATAAAGACAACTACCTAACGTTGCACAGAGAGCAGAATAAACAGGAGCTGGTTCTTCCAGAAAAAAAACAAAGGGATTCATATTTAGTCATTCTGACTGAAGCTATCATTCACTGTGATTGACTGGAAATGCTGCTGCTCTGTGTAAATCACTGAAGAGTCCATTGACAGAGATGATGAGAGCAATGGTGGAGGTCTCTGCTGACGACAGTTAGTTTAACTGCCAGTAGGAGGCGGCAGCATCCCATCTGTCAGCAGCTTGCATCATAATGAAGCCCACAGTGGAACACCAACAGGCGGCAACTGGCCTAAAGTCACTTAAACAAACCTTTTCGCAGTCTGCAGCCTGATGATAGTGACCGACCTTAGTAGCTTTACAATTTTTTTATTTGGAAAAAAAAGGAAATAATTTTTTTTAGTAATTAATAAATGACTAAACTATGTAAATAACCACCACCATACACTTCACCCAGTCTGAAAGCTTACATTTATTATTCTGGATGTCTCCCCTGCCAAATCCTGGATTACCCCTGAACCAGGTTTTCTGAAGATAACCAGAACAAGAGGGGAGGTGAGACAGGAGACAACCTGTCTCACCTCCCCTCTTTTCTATTTCCTCCATCCAGTTAATTTTTTTTATGTTTTTAGTTTTTTGAAATATGTCTTGTTCTGTTTTTATTTTTTTATTTTTTGTATTGCCACATTCCTTTATTCACTTATTCGTTCTTTTTCTTTTTCAGATTTATTCTCTTATATGACAGAAGCTGGTGTCCGCTTTGGGCAAACTGAAAAAAACAAACACACTCATGCAAACAAAGACTCACCAGAACAAAAACAACGTTGAAAAGTGTTTGATTTTTTTTCTTTCCATTTTCCTTGTGATGTAAATTTTTATGATTATTATTTGTTGTTTTGTTTTTGTCATACTCGTCTCAGCCACATGAGGCTGAAATGCATCAGTTCTTTGGTCCATGAAGGTCTGAACACATTCAGGCTTCCTACATTGATTCTGCTTTCGTCCATGAACAAGAAACAGATAATATTTGTTAGATTCAGTTATGACAGCACTGCTCTGTTCCTGCTTCAGAAATCTCACACAGGACAAAACACTGTTGGATGAATGCTATTATTTATATTTCACTTATCGTTTTTATCTTCGCCTTTGGTTTATGTTTTTTCATTTAACTCTCATGACAAGTGAATAAAAATGGTCTTTTTGCTTGGTTTCAAAAATGAAACTGAAATTACTTTTGAGGAATGAGATCTGGGTCAAAAAAAAAAACTTGTTTTCATGCGTAAAAAAAACCCAAACAAACACACAAAATATCACAGATGGAAAGAAAGTCGCCCTTCAGGGCTTCCGTAGGTACAAACAAATGGTGGTTCCACGCTGAGTGTGAACTGGGTTAAGATGTCAGTGTGGTAAGTTCACCAGCCGCCATCTGACCAACACAAATACTTATCCGCATGTACACACACACACGCAGAAACAGAGTGAGAGGGGAAACCATTCAACATGAGTTGTTGTGATGTAATTACTTTTCATTTGATGTGAGAAATTATTCAAAGTCAATGAGATGGAAAGTGTTCTGCAGTCTATCACAGGAACTGGCATTGTTTACTTCCCTGCAGCACATCATTTGCTCTATCTCGCAGTCACAATTATTCTCTCTGTCTTACTGTCATACACATTCCTCTACAGTGCATCACACGCCTCATTTAACGAGACACTGCCGTGCGCATGCGTGTGTTTGGAATCCCTTATGGTCCTGATGCTGCGTTGTGTTGTTTGTGTTTTTGTCTTTGGTGGTTTTCAGGATGTGTATGTTGCACCTTGTGTTGATGTGTGGTGTTTGTATAGCGTCTGTATCTGTTTAGAAATGCATCTCTCAGGCGCAGGCGCTCAACTGACTTACAAAATTGTCTGGTTACATGTTGAGTTGACTTTTTAATTAGAACGTTTTTGTTTTTGATACATCTGTAGAACTTTTTTGCAGTAACAAATCTTGTTACTGCAAAAAAGTCACTCCGAACAGGATGCATGTGTTGTGTCAAATATTGTGGTGTTTCTTGTGTGAATAAACTCTGAGCTCCCTAATTCTGTGCAGGCAGGTTTTGTTTGGATGGTTGAGTTTTATTTATTTTTTGTTGATTATGTTTTATGTGCTGCAAATTCTCACTTCCATCCTTCCATCCATTATTTACTCCACAGAGAAAGGTCACATGGGTTCAAAACCAGAACCCTCAAGCTGTGAGGTAACAGTGGAACCACTGATCCACTGTGCCACCCATCTTCCCCGCTGTTAAATGAAAAGCTTTTGGCCAGCTGCAGCAGATGTGTCATGGCCTCTCAATGTGACAACAGGTAAAGTACAGCCCATTTAAACACCTTGTTTTTGTCTCTTCTGGTCATTTCACATGACTGACTGATTTGTGTGAGGCAGTCATTGACGTCACATTGTTCCATGACTGTGTGTAACAGTACAGATGTTTCTGTCAGGGCGGGACAAGTGGATGTCAGATCTGGTAGCGCCACCTCTTCAAATCTATTAGCAGGTAAATTTGAAATCCTGTTCAATCCTCTACCAAACAACAAAATAAAAATATTCCATGTTGACTCTATGTTTATTTGTCATTGTGACAGTAAAAGCCTTTTGCTGCAGTTCTGGCCTCGGTCCATCTGATGGCAGTATGACTCCAGCTCTGAAACCTCCCCTGAATCCTCCCTCTTTGTTCTCCTGCCAATTTTTCCTTTTTCTGTTGCCTTTTTTTTTCTTCTCCCACTTAGAACATCTATGAGAGGAGAGAAAACGAGAAAAAAATGTATCCCCGGGTTAAAATAAATAGCCTTTCACAGTTAATTTAATTGACTATTTTGTACAAAATCGAGGTAATTCCGCCTCGGCTGCAACAGCAAACAAGAATAGCATTGCCTTGGCAATCAGTTACCACGCAAACACAGAGAAAGGCTTCCATCACAGAGGAGCCGTGGCTGAAGTTTGCTCAGACACTGTGAGGCACCTGTTTTCTTAATTGTTGTAACATCTCACAGCAGAAAAAACACAGACACACAGTGGACATCGGTCGAAGACGTCAAATATTTAAAATTCAACAAGAGGAACACAAATATTTGTATCATATTCATATTACATGACTTGCAGGGGCTTGTATCTTTTAAATGTGCTTTAATTTCTTTTGTGGTGTTCTTGTTGTGAGGTGTGAAACAGTCTCTTTGTGTGATTTCAGAGGTTTGGAGTTGAGGTCAGCGTCCAGAGGTGCTCCTCTTCCTCCCTTTTCTAACTTCTTAATCATCTTCCTCTCCTGCTGGCTGAATGCATGTGTGGGTGTTTGTGTGTGTGTGTGTGTGTTTGAGTGTGTGTCCCCGATTGTGTGCCTGTGAAACAGAGAGCATGTCCGTCTGAGGTGTTGCTGTTCTCGCCTGTCCTGCAACCTCCAGCTGTGCGTCTACCGCCCCCCGCAGGCCGGCCGAGGTTACCCCACGCTGACCTGTTTAATTGTCTGCCTGTCCCAGCGCCCACCGGTGAGTGAGTGTGTGTTCCTGCTGTGCCGAGGAGGACAAGGGCGACAACACACACACACACACACACACACACACAGACACGCAAGGGGTAAGAGCATTAAAACACGAACACTGTGTCTCTGTTAGATACCATCAGGCACATGTTGTAAGTGTGTGTCCCATTAAAACGTGCTCCTATCAAGGAGCTTCTCTCAAGTCCTTCTGTTGTTTTGAGTGTGGGGAAACAAGTGCAAACATCCCACCCACAGATTTAGTAGCAGCAGCTTCACACCAGCCTGGAGACTCCTCAGTTTGTTCTGCATCCAGATTTACAGACACACGACACGGACTGGACTGGATTTTCAAACATCAGACGGAGGATGAGTTCTGCAGAAATGCGTCAGTCTGAGCGTCCTGCTTGGACGACAGGGTGAGCACACAATCGGCTCTGTTTCCTGAAACAGGCAGTGTTGTCACAGGTAGTTCAGTTGGCTGCTCTGAGCTACTTTGGACTTAAACGATGTGATTAAAACAGATAATTCTGTAAACATGATAATAATGAACACAACAAACACAAAAAGCGGCAGAAAATAAACAACAGACATGGAAAGAGGATGGGGGTGAAATATGTTTAATACGGGGGTTTATAGGTGATGCCACCAAAAACTCATAAAACGCTGACTGATTGAATTGACTGTTTGGTCGTTCAGATATGTGCTGATATAAGATCCATGTACAGGTAATTAATGCAGCAGCAGAAACACACTGACATCTGCAGCTCGAGCTGAAATATCAGCAAATAAACTGATTTCTCTCATCGTCAGTATTTCAATGATGTTTTCTGCTTTTTTCTCTGCGAAATCTATCTGAGGCCGGCCGACTTGATGGGTCCACATAAAGCTGCACAACAGTGAGATGAACAAAAAGAAAATCAGAGAGTTTCAGAGAGTCAGACTTTTTAATCGTAACATGACATTTCTACTTTAATTATCTGACACACACCTGAATGAGCCACTGCGACTAGTAAACTGGTGATGCTAGTTAGGATTTACTGAAAACTAATTATGAATCAGCTTAATTTACAAATAATGCTGTGAACCTTGTAGAGTTGAACACGAGGAAAACCAGGATCCGGATTATTCAGTGAGTTGGTCGGCAGGAAACTGCTCTGGTCCTTTTGGTTTCCTGAAGTTGAGCTGAAACAAGCAGCCATATAAATGGATGCTAATAATAAAGTGCTGTGAATGAAAAAACTGTAAATGTTCAGCGTTGCCAGCTCTGTGGATTAAAACACTTTCCTCATGTTTTTTTTAATTGAACACCAACTGAACCTCTCTAAACCTGCAGCTTGAACTCCTGCGAAGCTGCTGAGCTGCAGGACCGTCTCAGGGCGGCACCTGACGGACTTTATCAGGAAGAGACGGATGACTCTCAAATGAGGCATCAAATATTTTCTGTTTTTTTTTTCAGAGACCCTTCAGACAAATTGTGGACGTTATAAAACTGGAACTGTTTATGACAGCTAACCCAGTTTCACCTGTAATCCGGAGACCTTTGTGTTGATGTTATCTCCTCTGTGAGATCAGATCTGCTGGTGGACAGGCCTTCAGAAGTGGTCTACTCAGATCCAGATCACATCCCATATTAATGTCAAGTACAAAAAGACTCTTCCACTGGACTACAATAACACTATTTTTTTAAATGCTGCAGCAAACACAACTGAGTTGGCAGCAAATCACAACAAGAAATATAGTGTAGATTAATATGAAATCCATACTTTGTGTCACGTTGGAGAAGTGGAGACTTTCCAGCGTGTCTGTGAAGTGAGAGCTGAGAGGGATTTCATAGTGTGCTCTCAGTTGCGGATCATAGATGCTCAGCCACCTCAGGGCAACATGGGGCATCAGGATAAACTACAGGCCAAGGGAGGGAGGCTGACATGTTCCTTAACTGTGTGTGTGTGTGTGGAGATCATGGTTGTGTGGGGGCTATTAGTGGGAGGTGTGTGGCTTGGGGGTTGGTGGTGGTTGCGGTAGGATGGATACTGAGGGATGGTGTATATGTGTGTGTGGGTGTGTGAGTGTGTGAGTGAGAGTGTGTGTTTGCACTTCCATGCCAGCCCCCAGGCCGGCCCCATAGTAATTACACACTCCAGTGGCTGGACTGGGAGGGAAATTGAAGGCCTGGGCTGGAGGCCCCAGCTGCCTCACCCCCCCCATCAGCCTGCTGCTGATTGAGCTCACCTAACACGCACACACATGCACACACACACACACACGTCTATATATATATGTATGTTTAAAGACACACATATGAACATTCATATACACACATACATATATACGTGTGTATTTAAACACACTTTGAGATGGTCATGCAAAATATTCTTAGTCTAGTTCACTTTTTGCATACACAAGCACTCCCTCTCTCTCTCTCTCTCTCTCTCTCTCTCTCTCTCCCACACTCACACACACACACACGCACACACAGCAATCCTCAGAGGAAATTCTGCTTTGTGTTGTGGTAATGAGATTCTCACACACTCGGCCTTATTTACCAGCCCAGGCCAATAAAGGGTGGGACTGAGTGAATGAGGCGCATGGTGTTAGGGTTAGTGTGCGTGTGCCTGCATGTGCACAGTGTGTGTGTGTGTGTGTGTGTAAAGGCGACCATACAAACTCATCCAGCCACCTTTCTCTTCTTGATGATGACATCCTCAGATCAAAACACCTCATCCTCCTCCATCATCCAGGCTGAGGAGGTTCAGGGTAAGTAAAAAAAAAAAAAGTGGATGGGGTCGGCCGTGATGTCCTGGAAGTCCAAAAAAAAAGCCACGACTTTCATTGATTATCCTGCTGTGTTTTTCCTTTGGAGAACAACGTCTATATCAATCATCTGTCTGTGCTGAAGACTCTGGCCGGCACCCAAAAACTGTCATCCCTGATCAACATCGTTAGGGATGGAGGGAGGGACGTGGGGGGGTGGGGGCTCAGGTGGGTCTGTTTCACAACCAAATTGACATCAGTGGCGCTGATACCGGATTCATGGGAGTCTTCTGACAGTTCTGGACACAACAAGTGTTGGCTGTGTTTTGAGTCATTTTGTTTGTCGTTACTACACAACTGCAGCAGAGATATTGTTTAGTGAGTCTAAATGTAATCTTACAAGCTTCAGTCTGTACCTCAAAGGCTCCTCAGTCATCAGAAGTGGATGTTCAAACATTTATTTACTGTACTTTGGATTGATGGATAGATTTTCAGCTCAGTGTTGTGTTGTGTCATTTAGCATCACAACCTGCCTGTCAGATCAAATGAACCTACTGACCAATAGGGTTGATTCTGAATGGAGATGTTTTTTTTTTGCAACAAATCAAAAACCCCTGTATTTTTAGCTGCTGGTGTTCACAGTGGTAATGTTTCTCCAGAGGTGGGGGAACCCAAACCAGAGCTAAAAGGGAGGGAATACTGGACTTAAAGCCATCAGGTAGTGATGCTAATGCTAATATTACTCCTGTTGTGGCCCAGACAAAGACATAAAATGAACCTATCCATTTAAAAGCTGAGTAGTTAAATGTAATCAATTGAAGTGCAGCACATCGACCGTTCTGGGACATTTTCACACAATGTTAAATATGAAAAGTAAAAAGAAACGTGTTGACGCCTGCAGCCTGTCACTTCCACCGAGGACATGGCTGTGATAAAGTTACTTCATTCTCCTCCTCCTTCCCCTCCTCTACTTCTCCCCCTGACTCTTTACATGCAGGCAGGAGGTGGTGGCGGGGTAAGGGGGGGTTGTGCGGCGTGGATGAGGCAGATTGTGTTTGTGTGTGTCGGAGGCCGTGGCATTAGAGGGAGGCTGTCTCTTTGAGGATTCGGCCCGCTCGCCTCGCCTCGCCTCGCCTGCCTGGCTCTTTGAAGCTGTTCGATGACCACACAGGGCAGCATCACCGCAGGTGGGGGGTGGGGCGGCTGCTGCTGCTGCTGGTGTTAGTGGTGGTGATGGGGGGGGGTTGGAAGCCTGCCATTTGTATACAGCTGTTTCTTTCATCTTGTCCAGCTCCCCTCTCCTCCTCCTCCTCCCTCTCCACTATCTCTTCCTCTTCCCTCTCCTCTTCTATTCCTCTCTTGCTGTTGCTGCTTCGCTCGGTCTCTGAGACCCCTTCAAGCTCCTTTAAAGAAGTTCTTTGCTGCAGCCAGGCGAGCCGGTGCAGGTTGCAGGAAGCGGAAATAATTGTGAAAGGCACCGATACAATGGCTGTCATTAGGATCAAACGAAAGAGTTCGTATGAAGTTGGATCTATTTTATTTGGTGCTGCCCATCTCATCCTGATTTTCAACCTCAGAGTCCGTCTGTGTCTGTGTCACACTGTGAATATCCTCAGCTCTTAATTGTGCATTCATCACAGCAACAAAAGCGTCTGATGCCTCTATTTTGTTGCTCTGTGGTGGGGCATGCCGGCGGCCTCGGTCCAGTGTGGAAACACCATTACAGAAAGATTCTTTTAATATTATGGCCCGATAACCAGAAAGACAAGTTCATTTACAGCAATATTCAGATGTAAGGCAAAGGCAGAGGCCTGGAAATAAATGGAATGAACCAAAGATTTTCCAAGTCATATCCAGATTGTACAAAATCAGGTTAGAAAATCAGAGCGGCCGTGTTGCTCATGAAGTTTGTTCCACAGGAGAACCTGATCCAAGAGGAACAGAACAAGCACGAGGATTTTAAAATCCGTCCACAAAAATCTGTAAATACAGAAAAAATAAGCCACAGATACTGGAACGAACACTGAACCTTTAACACCTCGACTGTGTGACACGATGGGATGATCTGTGTTCAGGGTCTCACTTTAAAGGCCTGATGAAGTGAGCGGCATATCCCAGGATTCCTTGCAAACTGATTCTGAAAACACAATTTTCTTCCTTGGTTACCTCGATGCTGCCATGGCTACGACCCTGCGCCGTGCTCAGCTGTCTTTAGCTCAGGCTGCGTTTAAGGAAAATGATGACGTCGGGGTGACGGTGGAATTTTGGCTTCACTCATGAAACAGAAGTTCCCGTTTGTCAACACTTTGCTTCGTCTATGAGCGTCATTCAACACTGAAAATCTGTATGAGAGAATTTATTCCTATTTTTCTCAGATTTTTATCACGCCCATATCCATTTGTTAACTCTCTTTCAAAGTTTTGCTGTCAGACAATAATAACACAAACAAGTGGCTGCTGTTAAAAGTGATAATCTCATCGTTGGTTCTTTTGTGCGTTCTGACACACAACGTATGTGGAGCTGCTGGATGAATTTATCGCCCCCGCACTGAAACACTTGACAATCCCCTCTGTTCTCACTGTAATACACACAGACCACATATGCCTTGATGTGTTGCTACACCAATTAGCAGCAATTAACACTCGCCCATTGAGCACCTGCGTTTGGAGCTCTGGCATCTGGGCCGCATTATCAGAAGTATGTTGTTGTATTATCAGAATAAGAGCTGGAACACAGGAGCCGTCCCGCCGGGCCCCCGTCTACCCCCGGAGGGGCCCCGTGTGTCCGTCTGTCTCAGCTGCGGCCTTCTCCTGTATAACAAAGAGCGTTGTGGCGAACTTCCGAATCCAAATCTTTTCTTATTTAGAAGCCACCTGGACGTCAGGCGGACTTCTGCTCCCCTCCAGACGTGTTGTTGTAAATGATTGTTTTGCATTAAGTTTCGTGAGTACCCAGGACGAGCTGAGAGACTGCTCTGTACAAACAGGCCGAGTGGTTGTTATTTCAGCGCCTCAGCAGACACAGAGAGCGGCATATCGATCGGCTGTCACCCAGCATGCAAAGCAGCGGTCTGAAGGAGACACTAGAAAGACAAGCGCGGAGCGGGAACAGCTCGTATAAAGCAAAGAGCGAGGGAGGTGGGGCGGCTGGAGAGCGTGGCGGAGAATATTGACGGGGGAAAAGATGGAGTCCAGCCTACGCCGGGCGCCATCTGATGCAGCAATCCTGATGTGGCGCAGCCAGATAAATTAAAACTGAAGGCAGAGGGTCACGTTTTTTAAGTCCTTGTTGCAGATGCAGCATGAACGTCCTCTACGGTGGCCCTGAGGGCTCAATGCCGCTCCAGAAAACACAAACACACAAACAAAACACAACACACATAAATCCAGAAAACACCAATGATCCAGGATCTGCAAAGTATTGGCCGGTTTGTGACGGATACCAATAACAGCAGAAGCAGGATCCACTCTGCTACATCCGTCAGTTTTACGGCCAAAAATCACGTCGACATATCCAGCTCCAAAAACAAAGTTCGCTTTCGGTCGTGTGTGATTGAAATGCTAATATTTTATGTGCTGGTGGAACAAACAGGATCTTTCAAGTGAGAACTAGATCGATATCGACTCTGAAGGTGTATGAGAGCAGGGCCATCTCATTTATTTATTTATTTATTCATTTATTTTTATGTGAGACTTAGAAGTCGTAAAGACATGAATGTGATTTCCTCTGTAGTTAGTAATAATAATGATTTAAGAATTTAAGAGCATAAGATCAATGCCAGAACTGAGAGGAGTCTGAGAAATGAATATGAATATTACAATAACTTCAATCACTTTACCAACTATTGCTCTGCACAAAGAGGTAATATAAGCAGCTGCAGAGTGATTAAACAGGAGCTGGGCTGGGGAACAAAAGCAGGTGAACATCACAGAGGTAAACACTGAGCCACAGGAAGGGGAAGAGAGAAGAGAGAAGGAAGTTTTGTTATTTCAGATCGTTCACAGCTTTTCTTTGTCACCTCCTTTAAGAGCTCAGTATCGTTTCATCACATGCTGAAATGTAAGTTATAAAACAGCTCGTTCTATTATTCAATTAAGCTTCACCACGGTGTAATTGAATTCTACATCTGTGTGCACCGGACCCCCACAGATGAAACAGGAATGATGACTGTGACTTTACTGATCTTTAAGTTTTCTGGCAAATTAAAAAATGTTCCAGTGTTTCGCTGAGTTTCATCCGTACGATGCAGCTTTTATTCTCCAGGGAGACGAACACGACCCCAGACTGTAACACAACGAGCATCCGAGGCTTTTCAATAAAATGGCAACACTGGTCCTGTGTGTTTGGGGCCTAATTTACAAGTCGAACCCCCGTCCTGACATCCTTCAGAATCCAGCCTGAACCTTATCAGTAAAGTGAGAACACCAGGAAGGTGTTAAATTACAACAACAAACCAGCTGGGACTGTCGTTCACACCTTGTCCCGTCGCACTAACAACCTCTGAAATACACAAATGTGCAGGATCTGAGTCCATTAATGCCAATCACAGCCACACAATTATCAACACTGGCACGGGGTGTAAGAACAACAAGAGCAGACTGACGGTGATCTGTTAGAGTAACTATAATAATTATTACTTATTAAGAACTTTTCATTGGCTGAATCAGAAGAGAAACAATAAAGAGAGGAAGAGCAGATACAGAGATCGCTCTAAAATCACAAAAAGTTAAACCAGCTCATCTCATGATTGATATTCAGAGCAGGATCCATGTCTGGCTGTTATTCGTACAGTTTACAGAGAAATTATGTGAAATCTTTAAAAACGATGGAAAACTTCAACCTCGTGATCCTGATGTGGTCCGTTTTGGTGTTTTCCTGCATTTTCCCCGTCAGCATCCAAAGAGGAAATCCACCCGGAGGCGGGGGTGGACGAAGTTGTGTAGCATCCTCTAAGAGCCCCCCGCTGAACTATAATCTGATCAGTGTTGTGAAAACAATTCTGATAATGCTGTGGAATTAGACTGACGAGGTCCCCCGTCGGCTGTTCCGTTTTAAACCAACGGCACGCCGGCCTGAGCTAATGACTCGGCTTACTGTTCAGATCGGCTGCAAAAGGAGCTTGAATTGTACTTAAGGGAGCCTTTAATACTGAATGCATTGTGAGCTAATTAGCTGCAGTAAAATACTGTACAGTGTGCGGCGGCTTTATGGGACCAAGACTCCATCTCCACAAACATCCTGTTCAGTCAGTGTTTCAGAAATCAGTAGATCAGCCAAGAAATAAAGAAAATGGGTCATACATGTTGAAAAAAATGGAGATATATTAGGACACCGATGAGTTGCTGGTTCGATTCCCAGACCAGTCAAGGCGTTCCTCTGTGTCCATCTCCTGTCTCTCTCTGAGCCGTACTATCATATTAAAAGTTTATAAACGGGCAGAAAACACAAATGAATCTATTCCTCCAGTAAATAATTTATATTTATTATATACTTTTAGATATACATCATCTTTTTAAACTGGCCCGGCGGCCTGATTATACATACTGTAATGTTTTATTTCACAGATTATTTCAGTGAACTCTGATATGTTGGGTCTGTTATCTATGTACGAGACACCACAGTCAGCGTCTCTATTGACCCAAACAACAACAGCAGCAGCAGCAGCAGACTGACACTCAGTGAATATCTGACTAAGCCCTGGATCCAAATTGCTGGATGTGGTGGTGCGGCCCACAGCCGAGCTCTTCAGTAATGAAAATTACAGTGTAGCTGTCGTTATTTATGGCTCCACCAAATCACACGGCTCTGCCAAAAGCACCTGCAGCAACATCTCCAAACCCGTAATTGTGGCCATGATCCCGCCACTGTTGGCTATTGGTATTGATCAGCACGCGTATGATTGCATACAGGAACCGGTTCGGCCAATGGGAGTGGACGTGACGCCCGTGACCTGTAGCATCAGATCGTGACCCCTCATCACTTTTATGCTGGAAGGATGGAGATGATGTTTTATTCATTCACGTTTTTGAGAGAGTGATTGAGGCGGGTGGTTGAACGCTATGATTTACCGCCATTAACTCTTAAACGCAGACAATCTTGCGTGAGTTGAGTTTTCGGAGTGATCGTTCACAGCAGGCGGGCGCTGTGATTGCAGATGTATTCATGATGGAAATCAGGCGGCAGAGTCTCGTTTTAAAACAAGAGGTGCATCAAGTTTTAATAACAAAATGACACAGAAACGGCATCATCCGTCTCCATGGTAAAGACTTTTATTATGTGGGAATAATATTTGTATGGAGGAGTGGGATTTATTTGAATGTTTCCTTCATCTATAAAAATACACCTGCAGGATGCAAATGCATATCACAACAACTATATACAAATTATAAGTACACTTAACCTTTGGCCTGGAAGCAGCTTCCACAAATACATGAACAGAGAAATATTGATTTGATATTATTTATTATTAAAGTTGGGTCCGATTCAAAAAGAAGCTCACATTAGTTGTGGATGAAAATCAAGTTAATGCTCTTCTATGCAGAACTACTTTTTTTGTTCGCAGCTGCGCTGAAGCTAACTCAGGCTTTACTTGCAGTTTGATTTGGAAGCAGCCAAAAACAATGAAACATGAATTTTTCTGGGCGTTAAAGATGCTTCATGTCGAACAGACTTTGTGTTTTCTGAGGCAGGAAAAGGTCGAGGACTTGACACTGATGCAGCTCAGTGTGCTCCTAACCCTGAGAAACCTCATCAACACTCCCCCTCTTCTTCTGATTCATTTGTTAGGAATAAACACAAAGGAGGCAGAAAACGTGTAAAACTCGCTGCTCTTTAACAGGATTCCACTTCTCATCTGACAAACACAGGCCTGGAAAACCTGGAAAACCGTCGTGGAGCTGACGTCGGGACGTTCCGTGTGACCAAAATGTGTCTTCACTGCAGGTTAAGGAGGAATGAAGCATCTTGATGTCAAGATGGACGATGTTATCTTTCCAAAGCTGAGTCCTGTCCTGACAGATGCTCTCATATTTACTCTTCTAACCAAACAAAGTCTCACAAAAATGTTGAAATCTTTTTGGAAGATCTTCTCTGACAGATGTGGTCTATCCAGATGTTCCAAATCAGCCCATCAGAGTTTAACATCATGTTGTATTTCAGACTGAGACCATAAACTCATCAGGAAAACGTTTACTGAGGAGGAGGAGGGACATTTTCCCATAGAACTCAATACTATCTGACTGTAGGTTTAAGGCACTACAGACCAGACTGCTGCAGACTGGGATGTTTCAAGCTTCCAGAATTTTAGCTGATAAAAACTGGAAGTGAAAAGCAGAGTGCTCATTTTCCTCTTCAGTCCCTGAATATGGACACAGACGGAGAACCAACACACGGCAGAGATGGCGGCGGCTGAACAGGGACACCCGGGTCAAAGTGGACTCGGTTTCCTGTTTCCTCCGCGGCTGGAGGAGAAGATGGATTCTGGTGCCTGAGCAGTTTTTCCAAAGATCACAGCATTTGAATAATGTGAGTTGAAGGCACCTTTCTCAGAGAGCTGAAGAGATTAAAAATTGCAAAAATGTGTAAACGTCTTTAAGAAGCTGAAGCTCAGTGATAAAACATGACGTGTGGCTCTGAGGTTGAGAAGACGGCGGAGGAGGAAACACACGGACGGCGGTCTCAACAGGATGTTCTGGGCCGGGTTATACCTTCACTTTGACTGCTAGCCCTTTTTCTGGCTGCTGGTAAGCCTTCAATTAAATGACGGCTACCTTTTTCAAGTCACTAATCCTCTTACAGTTTGGAACCCTAGCCTTTGCCATGCGGAAAAACACGTTCACGCCGAGAGTGTGCACGTGTGTGAACAGCACGTCTTCTTCAGCCTCGCCCTCTTGCTGCCTGTCTCGCAGTCCTCCTGCCTCCTGCTACCTTCTTAAGTTGACAAAAGAGGCTGTTGTCGTCACAAACTGAGCCTGAAGTCTGCGTGCAGGAAAAAAGCACACAGTGTGTGTGTGACGTGTAAACAACAGTTCTGCCACCATAAAGGTGAGACCGGGCAGAAGTAAAATGGTGCTTCCTGTCTGCTGAAGAACTGACTGGAGGATTTTACTGATGACTTACAGAGCCTGTCAGGTCCTGGATCTGGAGCCTTTAAAGTTCAGGCTCACATGGAGCCACCTGAGGCCGAATCAGGGACGTCTGTCTCCACAAATATTCTGTCTGTGATTTTACATAAAAAGTGTAAACCTGAATAACCAAAGAAAACCTCTGTGCTTCAGCGGTCAGTCTCTTTACACGAACTCGTCTTCTGGTGCTGTGTCCACGTGGAGCTGATCTGATGTCCAGGCGGACAGCAGCTTGTGACGACCACGCTGCACAAAGCCTGAAGACAGATGTCAGCTGAACCTGTTTTAGGCGGCTCCAGAGAGAAATGGACCGAAGGAAAATGAAGGAAACTTCAGTTTTCACACACAGCCAAAGGACCTTTTTAGGAGATCGAGCTTTGGGATGTTCTGTCTGAAGCTTTCCAGGAAATTGATGTTAACGGAGTTCACTTTGGGAAAGCTGGTGCGAAATGGTGACGTCCCATCAGAGCAGCAGAGCTGCAGGACTGTTTCTGGGTTATCTAGCAGGAGAACCACATTCACTCCTCTGGTTCTATATTCAGAAGTCATAAAATGTCAGCCAGGTTACAATCACAGATAACCGTGTTATATGTTTTATATGCTCAAAACAAACCAAACCGAGTGTTTTCAAGTGTTTTCAGAAATGTCTTTTAGGAGAAGAAACATTTCAAATAAAAGCTAAAAATGACAACAATAATAATAAGGCCTGAAAGTTCAGATGTCAGCATGAATACATTTTTCCATAAAAAAAACAAAAAATCCTCCTTTAAACGTCTCTTTTTAACTTATTGTTATTGTGTGTGGTCATGATGTCACAGCTCATTTTAATAATTATTGTTTTACTTCATATATTTGTACATAATCTTATTCCTTAATCTCTATTCAATCTGTTTCATCAATAATGAGAAGTTTTCTGATTCTGCTTCTGCTTTTGTTTTTGTTGTAGACTTCCTCCTGAGCTCGGTTTATCCCGGTTCACTCTGTCCGTGACACGTCAGCAGCCACAAAACAAATCTGATTTGGAAATGGGAGGAAATTGGACTGCATCTCTTTTGGCAAACTGCAAATTAAAGGAAGTGAAGGAAGAGTACTTTCTGAAGGTAATTTTTCTTTCTTTCTCACCCAAACTGCTCAAATTGGCCCGAGGAACGGAAGGGAGTGAAGAATTTGGGGTAATTTTAAAGGAAGAAAATTCTGGGTCAGTGTTTGAGTTTCCGTGAAGTGAAAAGGTGTGCCTGCAGCGTCTTTCCCTCCTCATGCTGAGGGACAAACAACTGACGACTGACTGATCAGGATGAAGCTCAGATGTCTTCCTGCCACAATCAGCCCACTCTGTCGGCCGGGTGGAGGAAAGGGCGGCACAGTCAGAGTCACGGGCAATTAGCAGCGTCCACGCCACAGCAGCAAATTCCCTCTCCTCCTGCTCTTCCTCCTTCTATCCCCGCCAGACAATTAAAATCTATTGTAAAGGGCTTATTGACACAGTAAATATAAATCTGCATCTGCGATGTGTGCACATTACAAATACACAATGCAGAGGATTGTTTGGATGCAGTAAATGTAATCAGTTCTGTAACAAGCACACTGTAAACAGTCATGATGGTTTTTTTCTGTGGGCACTCAGACAACTGGAGAACACACACATTAACACACTGTGTGCACAATGCAGCTTTTCCTCCTGCAGAGGAAAGAGAGGCGAACTGCTGCTGCTGCTGGAATAACAGTCACCGGCATCTTATTCCACATTTATTCTCAAGATGCTGATAATACGACAAACAGCGACAAAAAGCAGCTCCTGGTTGTCGTCTTCATGTGCAAAATCTGTGAAATATCCCTTTAAATGCCACAGAATTAGAAAATACTGCTTCTTCTTTTTTTCTGGAGCTGCCTGTCAATCTGAACGTGACCACTGTTTAAAGCGTTGACCCAATTTTATTTTGAATAAGACGTTAAAGTGAATAATCATTCCATAAAACATAAAGTTGTCGACCTTTGCTGGCAACTTTTCCCCTCTTCAGCTCCAAGCTGAACGTCTCACATCGTCACACTTTGTTCACACTCGACACACGCTGAGTGGCTGAAAGCACGATCACGGTTATGTGAATGCTAACGAAAATAAAGTTTCTGTAATGACCAATCAAAGCAAAAAGAAAAAAGAATTATCTGTCAATATCTGCGCGAGGCTCTCAGAGCGGAGAGCTCGGCTGAACATAGTGATTTACTGTCCAATTTTCAACGGCCCCTGTATCCGTTTCAATCAAATCTCCAATATTAACACCAGGCAATAATTTCTTCTGCTTTATTACAAATGTAGCCCTCCTATTCGATAAATCAGCGGCCAGAAGCCGGCATAAATCACAGTGGAAATCAGGCATATTTTATACTGGCTGAGTCACAGTCAAAATGAACTATTATTTCAGCTTTATGTTCCTCTGTGTGCCGAGAGAAGGAAGCCGCTTCAGTCCTTCTTCTTCTTCTTGTTTTTTTTGTCTTTAGCTTCGGAGTAAAACTTTTGACAGAGGTGGCAGATTGTTCATAAAACAGGGCATCAGGAGGGATTTAGTGAGACCACACCTGAAGCTGAACAGGTGGCACCGCACAGTTAAGACGTCTCAGTTTCCTCTGAGAAACAAGATGGAGATTTTCCATCTGGCTCTAAAGCCAGAGTCAGAATCCGAGCGACGAAGACAAGAAGGTCCTCACCGTCCAAAATGTAATGTTAAACGTAGTATTCTACATTTACAGTCTTTGTATTGTTGATGTTTAACCCTCACTGAGCACAGAGTCTTCTGCTCCTCACGAGCTGAACTCTGGATCGTGGACTGCTGCCAAAGGTTCCACCTGGATTCTGCCTGGAACATAATGTGAGTCTCGCTTACATCATTGGGGGTAATAACCAGACCCTGAAGATAAAGAAGGAAAATGGCTGTTAAGTTAATTAAATAAACTAAGCACTAATGTGCTCTCTCAGTTTTGGGGTGCACCACATTACCAGCATGTGAAATCTGTCTCAGTGGGTCACCCAGCTCATCGGCTCCCAACATTACAGCGAGTGTTTGCACAGACGAGTGACTAAATGTCCCAGTTAATAGTCTCAGAGCACAACAATGGACCTGCAACTGTTAGTTTTACCGAATCTGCATCAGTCAATGTTCACGCTTTGGTCTGGATTCATCACGAGAAGAACACTTTAATTCATTAGTCCTGAAAGTGAATGTGGTTTAGTTAACAGCTGAGCTGAGTTCATTAAGCATAATGAATTTGAAAATGTAATGATGCGTTTGAGTGTTCCTGGTAAATCTGTAAAAAGAAAAAAAAAAGTTCCACAGAGTTTACCAACAGGAAGTTGGCCCTCACCCTGTGCCCCCCCCCCCCTTAAAAAAAAGCTTTAAGAGTGGAAAAAAAACACTTTCATGAAGTTGAATTCTCTTTATTTTTTTAGAGTAATCAGGGCCTTGGATGAGGCGTTCACTGACCAGAACCGAACCGAACCAGAGTCTTTATGAGTCCACATGATGTTCATTCTGAGCCAACGGAAGGATCAACCTTAAATTAAACAGTAAGGTGACCAAAATAAATAAAAATGTGATTAAAAACAAACAAAATGTGTATTCTTATTGTTGTTGTTGTTGTTTTCTGCCCTCTTTGTGACGATCACACACGTTATATGAACTCTACGTGTAACATCGACGGTCTTTTTTAGTGGAGATCTGATGATCTCCAGGAAGTGAAGCTGGCAGTTTCAGATCCATCCGTCACGTCAGCGGGAACAAATGACATCATCAGAACTTGTCCTCACCTCATTCACGTCCTGTTCCAGCGACTCGATCAACAGTTGTATCGCCGTGTCTCGGTCCAGTTACTGATGGCTCCCTCTCAAACGCTGCCTATCTCATTACAGTAATGAACTTTATAATTACCTCCACCCCCTCAGAGAAGAATGGAGGCCATTAAGACACTGGGATTGGCTTTTATATCATTTACTTAGCTCAGGACACTAACCAGCAGCCATTTTCCATCTCAATAAACTCCCACATCCTTCAAGCGGGTGACAACACTTCTGCTCTCCCTTCAGCCTAACGGGATTTAAAAAGTTTCTAAATAAGACTTCAGGTGTCATCATTAACCCCCCGTCAGCGCTGAGACCTTCATCGTCCACATCCTGCATCTGAAGACCCGTTTCGAAGGATCCACCACAAGTAGCAGACAAACGTGCAGATCCTTTCTGATTCAGCGTGTAAGAAGGCCGGAGACAAACGTTAAGAAGTTCAGGTTTTGTTGTTTGTACAACTTTATGAAAGAAGTTGTGTTTTTGATGTTGGTAGGAAACAGGAGCTTCGCTTGGTGACACGATACAAGCTGATGATGTATTTTGCACCTTTATTTATTTATTGAGAGTCAGATTCAAACCTGAGACATCTGTATTGAAGTCTATGGGAAAATATCCTGATTAGTTTACGGTCTCAGTCTGGAATACAACATGATGTTCATTTTTTAAATGATGCTAGACGGGAAGGGGAGGGGTTTGGGGGCGGGGCTACTGTGTGAGTGACAGACCGTCACACAGAGCAAGTCAGACCCACCTTCACCAAATCTGGTTTTTACTGGTTTCAAAAAATCCAAGATGGCCGACAGTCAATTTAGGGACTTAACTTACTTCAAATTCTAGATGTATGATGATAGTTCAGAGGAGAACAAATGTCTCCATAGAGCAGGGCAAAAGTTTGTTGCTAGGAAAGTAATCACTGAGTCTGGTCCATTTCTTGTCGCACAAGTTTCTTGTGTTTTTTTTGTGATAAATATGTAAATGATGGATGATGGGGACTGAAGCTGCTGTGTGACTGGACAGTGTGCCGGCCGATAAAACTACAATACAGCTTAATAATGACAAAGAATTCATTAAAAACTAATAGTCACGCATATTAAAACGAACTCTATCAGCGGCTAACGAGTAGCACAAACACTCTGAAGTCATTCATGTGAGACCATTATATCAATCAGTCATTAGCATCCATGCTGTTCAAATCATAACAAGAGAGCAAGAAAAGAAACCCAATTTGTTCTTTAATATTTATTTTAATTATACGATTGATCCAGCAGTTTATCTGTTATCTAACGAGAGCTGAAGGAAACATTAGCTGTCGTCTCAGCGTCTTATTGGGGAGAATTAAAACACAGTTCGAGCTTCAGCTGTGACCTCTGCCTCCGACACACAACACCGTGAACATTATCAACACAAGCACTGCAGCATTTGTTGCTGTATAACCCCCGCGCTGCTCGTGCAGCAGAAGAAAAAGCAGAATTTCAATCTGCATCTACTTGTATTTGGCAGTCTGCATTACACATAGACTCCCATTTGTAAATGCATTGTGTTTGTCTGGGATTAATTAACACTTATAATGTGCGGGGGGATCAGGCGAGTTGGGCTTGTGTTGTAATAGAGGAACATTTTGGCTGGACAAAGACTTTACCTCGGAGGTGTGTGTGAGGGAACAGGAGCTGCACTACATTGTATGCTATCATGCTGAAACATATGGACAGACAGGTCTTTTGTCACGACTGTAAGGGCACGCTTGACACGGTTTGATATAGAAGGTGCAAACAAACACAAAAGGACCTTCCCATTCTGCTGCTGCCAATCTGTCACTCTGTCAGGTCGGCACGTATGTGTGTCTGTTTCAGCCGGTGAACAGGGGGGAATGCAGAAAAGCACAATAGCATGTTGTGTTTCCTGTTTCATATTTATATATCACATATGTATATTGTCTGAGTCTGAGTGTCTGAATGTGCAATGTTCCTGCGGAGGGTCAGTTTCACGGCTGACTCGTGTTCTTTGTCTCGTTTGTCAGTTGTGGTCACCACCTGCATGTTCAGGAGGCAGACACACACCTGCAGTACCTCAGCAGCACCTATGGGTGTCCTTCTTTTTCTTCAGAAGTCACCGACTTCACCGACGCTGTGGCAGGAATGACCAAGTGTGTGTTCAAGACAGAAAAAGCACCTGTGAAGCATAAAATGAATTTAAATATTATATTGTGATATAAAAGTGACATTAATTACAAGAAGCCCAAATATATTTTGGTAGACATTAAACATTCATGTGATTCCTCACATAAAACACACTCTGTGGATTTTTGTGCGAATAAACACAAGAAGTGCAATCGGATGAATATTTAGTTGGTTCTTTTCTTTCCATTTGTCCACATTTCTTCTAATCTGGAATAAATACATCACGTTAAAGCAGAGAAATGGATGAAAACCTTCGTCTCCTGAGGAAGGTCAACTGACTTCCTGTTTACGTCTGTAGTTTCTGGTTTGTGTGTAATTTATCTGTTGTCATATTGTTGTCACTCAGCAGCTGTAGTTGTCTGTTCAAACACGTTCAGTTGTTTCTGTTCTGTTTTTCTTTTCCCAACTATAGGTTTAGGTTTGAACCTAAATCACCATCATTTCCCCAAGCCTATCTAAGCCATGGCCGTTACCATGGTAACCAGGATGATGGCAGGTGAAGTTCAGACCTAAACACAAAGTGCTCCCAACAGCAAAACTGAATTTCCCCGAGTTTCAGTCGAAGTTACATCAAACTCATGACGACATTAAAACACACTGATAATAAAAATACAGAGCCAATGCCACGAGACATTTGGTGCAAACTGTGACTATTTCATGTCACAAACATCAGATGAAATAACTGATATTAATGTGAATCTGCTTTAAAACACACTTAAACTCACTTTATGGGAATATTTTTATTTCATCACAAACAGGAAACTTCTTTTTTTGTTACTAAAAAAAAGGCAGTCATAACTGAGATTATGTATAATTATGTACATTTTCCTTCAACCTATTCTAAGTGTGTTTTTTTTATTGTGATAAAACACAATGATAAATTATTCCACCACAAATGATGTAACCATGGTAACACGCTAAAAAAAAAAAAAAAAAAAAAAAACGAGCGTTGAGGTTGTTCTGGGGGTCCTTTTCCCCCTGGGGGGGTTCTTTCAGGTGATTTGGAGGAATACAAATAAACTTCATGTTTTCTTATATTTTTGGATCTGAATCCAATTTCAAAGATCTCCCAGACAGACGTTATGATGCCGGACTGGACTGTAAAGTCTCACTGCTGTTGACAGGATAATTAAAGTATCAGTCTGTGTGGAGCCGTTACGATAATGGCTGCACAGGCGTTCAAGAGGTGGCCTCCACGTCTGCAGGGCGGTGATGATACAAACTACTTACAGCATGCAAAGTGAAATCAGAGGACTGGAGAGTCATTTAAACCTTCAGATTCAGGTGCTTGTGTTGCTTTTTATGAATGTGTGTTTTTCTATTAAAAAAAAAACACTGTTATTCTGATTGGACGACGCACTTCGACCTTCTGATGTTCGTTCAGGCTCGGCCTCAGATGGGAAAGCGGACCTGGCTTGTGTTTAGCTTTTTAAAGTCTCAGTCCTGGTCTCCAGACTGCAGTGCTTTTAAACTGCACATAAACAAACGTGTGTGTGTGTTGGGGGGGGGGGGGGGGGGGGGGGGGCAATCTCCATCACCTTTTGTTCAAATCTGCCCACTGAAGCAAAGGGCCCTCTCATTTCCTTGGAAATTACCAGTTTGTGCGCTCAAACAGTGTTTGACAGTCTGTGTGTATCACTGAAATTTGTGGAAGGAGACGTGAGGGGGCTGCTGATTGTCGGGGGGGGCGGTGGGGGGGTAAAAATAAGAGAGGATTCTGGTCAGTATCTGAATATCAGTTCGGACTCACAAACAGTCACATCAAGTGTCACATCCAGACTCTGCATGATCCCTCTGAAGCACAAACGCACACAGACACACACATGACAGGATCATATTTTCTTTAATAAGTTCAGTTCTATTTGGATGACTGCGACCCCCCAGGGAGGGAGGGGGGGGGGGGGGGGGGGGTTCAACTCTGCTAAACTACAGAACAGTCACTGGAAAATTATTGGAGATTCATATTGTTGTTATTACTCTTCATCTCAACATGATGACGCTGTGGACACACAGCTTGTTGTGAGTCCGGCTCTGTGTCTGTCGTGGACGTAACACAACAGAACACAAACACATTCCTTATTCATTAACTAAGATTTTCCAGCTGACCGGTGAAGTTGCTGATGCTTCCTCCGAACACTGGGGGGAGCTGTGAGTGATGGCTGACGGAGCTCAGACCAACACCAAACAGCCACCGAGGTTTAACTGGAGACATTCCAGTTCTGCTTCATGGTTTCTAAAATTAGTTTATTAATCATTATACAAACTGATCGTTATTGTTTTGGAGTCACAGTTTATTTAAAGAATGAGAGCTGAGTATGATAAAATATCATTCATCTAATGAACTCAGAGTTCAGTAATAACTGGACTGTAAGAAAGTGAAGTGCATTTATTTCAGTCTGAGAGGTTTGTTCCCATCATGCACTGTGTCGTCCGATATTTAAGCTAACGGCTAAATTGGAGCCGATCAGCTCTTAGCTGAAACAGCTGACGGAGCTCAGATGTGTTAATCAGACGGTTTTCACTGACTGAACACACTCAGTGTCATAGTCCACTCCTGGTTTTCCCCTCCACCACCCACTCTACCTGCCCACCTGCCCAGTCATCAGACTCACCTGTTCCTCCACGCTCACTGTCTGTGCTCAGCTTTCCTGACGGACCTCGTCTCCTCGTCTCTGACTTGCGCCCTGTCTGCCTGCCGTCTGTTTGGACTATTGCACGTCGTCACTAAAGTAGATTTGTGCCGTTCTTGGGTTCTCTCTCTCACCCATTACACTCAGGAGGTTTCATGAACTCTTTCTTAACCTTTTCCTGCTGTGACTCCAGCATCATTAAACCAGTTTGTGGTTCTCTCGCAGCACCAGGGTCGGGCTGGGGAGCGGTCCTGGTCTGGTTTAATATGAGACTCACAGTGATTTGGATTCAGAGCTGTTGTTGTCTAAACTGCAGACAGGAAGTTAACCCGGTCCACATCCTGCGGTTTGGACCTTCAGTTGGTGAATCATTTCAGTGACAGTGAATATTAATCAGGCTCATGCTCGTCATCTGGCTTTTAAAATCAACCAACTGTGTCTTCAGCTGCATTCAACATTCAGTTTTTTTAAAATGGCATAATAAAGTAAAGATCAGGCAACAACAAATGAACAAAATGAACAAAATCATATTTTAAAGCAAAGATTCAGTTTTCTGTGCCGACCGTCAGAAAAACGAGTCATGTGATGATCAGGTGATGTTAATGGTCACAGCTCCAGCTCCAGAGGGTGGATAAGGTGTGAAATAGAGGTGGAGGAGCCCGGCGTAAAGCCCACAGCTGCAGGAGAGGCTCAGCTTTAGACGGCCATGTCAGAATGTGATGCTCTCTCTGCTGCCGCCCTTATCTGCCTTTCCCTGCTCACCTGTATCTGTCCTCCTCTTCTTCTTCTTCTTCCCCCTTCTGTGCATGCTGGTCCTCCTCTCTATCTCCCTTCCTCACCCCCTCCCAGCCAACCAGCCGACCCCCCCCCAACTCTTTGTTTTCATGTCTTTCTCCTTCAGTGTCTTATTTTCACGCCTGCACAGGAATATGAAGACAGCATCACCACAGAGCAGGTCCTCCTCTGTGTCCCCCTATCTGCCCCCCCCCACACTGCCCCCCCCTCACCTCAGCATGGAAATTGAAATAATGATAATGTATCCCTCAGTCTGCATCAAAGTATTGCCACTTCAAAAAAATGCCGGCAGGCATGAAATGCAAACGTGAAGCAGATGGATTGAGAAGGAGGACGGGAGCAGGCATAGTGTGTGTGTGTGTGTGTGTGTGTGTGTGTGTGTGTGTGTGTGTGTGTGCGTGTGTGTCTTCTTCCCTTGACTTTGTACATGTTTGTATGGACATGTCTTTATCTCTCACTGTGTGTGTGTGTGTGTTTGTGTGTTGAGCTTTTGACAGCATGTTTTGTGTTGTGGTCAAGAGTGTGTATTGTCAGTATTTCTCAGTGTGAGAAGATGTCGAGTTTTTCTGCCACTGCTCAAAGGACTAATAAACACACACTGATGAACACACACTGATATACACACACTGATATACACACTGATAAACACACACTGGTAAACACACACTAATAAACACACACTGATAAAAACACACTGATAAACACACACTGATAAAAACACACTAATAAACACACACTGATAAAAACACACTGATAAACACACACTGATATACACACACTGATAAACACACACTGATAAACACACACTGATAAACACACACTGATATACACACACTGATAAACACACACTAATAAACACACACTAATAAACACACACTGATAAACACACACTGATAAACACACACTGATATACACACACTGATAAACACACACTGATATCCCTAATAACACACCTGATATAACACACACTGATATACACACACTGATAAACAACACTGATAAACACACACTGATAACACACACTGATATACACACACTGATAAACACACACTAATAAACACACACTAATAAACACACACTGATATACACACACTAATAAACACACACTGATAAAAACACACTGATAAACACACACTGATATACACACACTGATAAACACACACTAATAAACACACACTAATAAACACACACTGATATACACACACTGATATACACACACTAATAAACACACACTGATAAACACACACTGGTAAACACACACTGATAAAAACACACTGATAAACACACACTGGTAAACACACACTGATAAAAACACACTGATAAACACACACTGGTAAACACACACTAATAAACACACACTGATAAACACACACTGGTAAACACACACTGATAAAAACACACTGATAAACACACACTGGTAAACACACACTGATAAAAACACACTGATAAACACACACTGGTAAACACACACTAATATACACACACTAATAAACACACACTGATAAACACACACTGATAAAAACACACTAATAAACACACACTGATATACACACACTGATAAACACACACTGATAAACACACACTGATAAACACACACTGGTAAACACACACTGATAAACACACACTGATGTGTGTTTACATGATTAAAATCTAAAAAAGGAAACACTCTTGTTCATTTTCCTTCATTGTTGGGTTAGGGTTAGGGTTAGGGCTAACCCTTTTGACCCTCAGGGCCACCGTACCAAGATGTCTAGTTTTGTATTGAGATGGAGCCCCCTGCTGTGTGGACAGATAGCGTGGTGAATGTCGGTAGTCTCTTCTGACAGGTCAGTCGATCTGAACTCAGAAAAAATTTCTATCACGAGCAGAAAACAATTTCACGTCCACGAAGACCTCCGTCCAAAATCCCAGCTGAGGTTAGAGTCAAAAGCACCCCCCCACCCCATCTGTTGGTTTGTGAGCCGCCATTTTGAAGCCTCCGGTTTTTATTTGTCTGTCAGCCATCTTGTTTTTGATATTTAAAGCCAGTAGAAGCCATATTATGAGGAGAAGGTGGAGCTGAGGTGGAGTGCTACGGAGGGGGGGGGGGGCTGGAGAAGGGAAATCCGGCTCTGGGACCTGGACTGACTGAATTTAACATCACTAACACTGTTTGGTTATCGACTGCCGTTCTGGCCACTTCATGCCTTACTTGATTGGACGGTGTAGAGAAGGAAGGGTGGGGTTAGGGTTAGCCCGCTGGGAATTGAACCTGCGACTCCCCCCCCACGCTCAGAGAAGCTTCGTTAACAAATGCCAAATGGTCACGAGTCGCCTGCTTCCTCCACTGCTTTTTGTTCCTTTCAGGGTTGTTGTGCGTTTGTGTGTTTTTTGTGACTCAGTTCAATATCATGGATTCAATTTGTTGCTGCTAATAACCAGCAACGAAGTGTCACGGCAGCACAAACACCGGCAGCCTGTTTTTGGTGTGTGCAGGTCAGTTAGCAGCATATGGCAGCTTACGTAATTAGTGTCTAATTGACTCCATGTTTTGACTGCAGTTGTTTCACAGTTCACTAGCTGTTTGGTTAGCAGCGCTGCTAGCTAGTTACCCCCCGCGGGGCAGCAGGTGAGTCCGCCGGCAGGGAGCCATCTGCACAGGTGGATGTACGCACACACACACACACACACAGGCCTTTCATCAGCCCTCATCTGATAAGAACACAAGAGCAAATCACTTTGGTTCTGAGTGGATATTTGGCTGTCGCTCAGACAGGAGCTGTGTGAATACTAACACAAAGGACACACACACGTTCAACAATATACAAAGACATTTCTCCATTTTACATCATTTTATGCAGAAACAGATGAGGGCTTGATTGTCGTTGACCCCCCACCCAAAACAAAATCTAGAAACAAATATGGCAGCCAGCTCTGTTTATGTTTGAACCTGAAACGGAGGGGTGCTGTGACCCAACTGATCCAGTCTGGAACAGACCTGGTCCACATCAGTCTAAGAAACCAAAGACAAACCTTTTATATCTCATCATCTGTAGGTACAGTCACATTCAGCAGTCTGGATCAGTCTGGATCAGTCTGGATCCGTCTGGGTCAGTCTGGGTCAGTCTGGATCCGTCTGGGTCAGTCTGGATCAGTCTGGGTCAGTCTGGATCCGTCTGGATCCGTCTGATTTGGTCTGGATCAGTCTGATTTGGTCTGTGGCGGTCTGGATCGATCTGGATCAGTCTGATTTAGTCTGGATCAGTCTGGGTCGGTCTGGATCAGTCTGATTTAGTCTGGATCAGTCTGAATCAGTCTGGATCAGTCTGGATCGGTCTGGATCGGTCTGATTTAGTCTGGATCAGTCTGGATCAGTCTGATTTGGTCTGGATCGGTCTGGATCAGTCTGGATCGGTCTGGATCGGTCTGGATCGGTCTGGATCAGTCTGGATCAGTCTGGATCCGTCTGGGTCAGTCTGGATCCGTCTGGATCCGTCTGATTTGGTCTGGATCAGTCTGATTTGGTCTGTGGCGGTCTGGATCAGTCTGATTTAGTCTGGATCAGTCTGGATCAGTCTGATTTGGTCTGGATCGGTCTGGATCAGTCTGAATCAGTCTGGATCGGTCTGGATCAGTCTGAATCAGTCTGGATCAGTCTGATTTGGTCTGGATCGGTCTGGATCAGTCTGAATCAGTCTGGATCAGTCTGGATCGGTCTGATTTAGTCTGGATCAGTCTGGATCGGTCTGGGTCAGTCTGATCAGTCTGGATCGGTCTGGATCGGTCTGGATCAGTCGGCCTGGATCAGTCTGGACTCGCTGCACGTTGTGTGTCGTACTCTCTGCTATAAATTTTCACATTTTCACACATGGTGTTACGTTTTCAGCAGTGAGTGCAGCAGTGGAACGGCCCAGTACGTAAATCCTGAGTGTGCGTGTGGAGGAGATGGACCGGTCCTGATAGTGTCGTAAGTGCTATACAGTTAAACAATAGTGCGGTGAGGAAGCCCCCGTGCTGGGGGGGTCATATATTACAAGAAAGGCAGCTTCCAAACAAATTATGGCCGTGTCTTTGTGTTGTTCTTAGCCCTCCATCTCTCCCTCTCTCTCTTTCCTCGTGTTATATATTTTCACACCTCAGTGAGTCCATTGCACACACACGCACACACACTTTGCTTGTCTGAATGTCTCTTTCACCCTCCTCCTCCTCTCTGCTGTTCCTTCTCTCCCTCTTCCTCCTCTACTCCTTTTTCTCATTTCATATCACCCTCTCTCTCTCTCTCTCTCCTCCCCCCTCCCCCTCTCTCTTGGGTCATGTTGCAGCAGCTCCAGCAGAAATAATAGGAGCAAAGGCGTGAGGTTGTTATTTGCATAGAAATAGCATGACGCCCCAGGCAGCTTCAGGAGAAGGACACAGAGATCATTTGTCTCAAAATTTTAATGAAAACTTTTGCTGAGACAGAGATTTCTTTCCCTCAGCCCCCCCACCCCCCACCCCAACACCTCCGTACCCCCCGCTTTCCTCTCCTTCTCCCAATTTCCATTCTTCCTCTGTACCTTCCATACCGGCCGATCTCAGCACTCGCTCCTCTTCTTCTTCTTCTTCCTTTCTGTAGTCGCACAGTGTGATGGGAAATTAGATGACACATCAGTATTGAGCTGCTGTGCAGCAGCAGTGTGTCGGCCCGACTGCTGCTTTGTCAAACAATGCAGGATGTACAGAGGGCTGGAGATGTGTCTGTGCTGAAGAGGCTCTGTGGACGTTTCATTCTGGAAAAAGGTCTGGTAAAGTGGCTGAGACAGACAAACACTGACTCAAACTTTTTCATAGAAATCAAATTTACGATCAATACGTGATTTAAAAAATATACAGTGGAGTTGATTTTTAAATGAATGCTATAAAATAGAATCAGAACTAATAAGTATGTTTGTTAGATTCAAAATACATAAAATTAGACGAGTGAATTTCTTTTTATACCAACTCCAGAAAAAAATGATTAACTGCATGCATTATTGTGAAAAATTTATACAATTTAATGATGATATATATACATGGGCTCTTAAAATAATTACACTTTCTCACAAATTGTAGAAATTGTAATTAACTTTTTTGTTTTACAGGAATATACAAGTAATTAAGAGTCAGACTTCCCTGATTCGGTTTCTCGGGAGATTATAATGGAAACTATTGACTTCTTTTGCTCAAATTACTGATGTAAACAAATCACAAAGAACTTCAGCAGTAACTTAAATCTAGAAACTTTTAGTTTTGAAGCAGATTTTGTCTCGTGCAGATGGTTTTAGCGTTAGCAGGATAAATAACGTGAAATCGTGCATGAACGAGCAGATCAATGTGGTTTGACTCCACAGATTCAGCAGGCTGCATGCTGACTGAGCTGCAGGAGAGAATATCAGCTCATCACTGTGAACTCCAGACTTCATTTTCATGTTTTGGGTTGAATCTAAGTTGATCAGGAAACCGTCACACACACAGTGAGTTCATTAGGGTCTGGAATTTGACTCTTCACACGGGGAAAAACAGCTGAGCAGTTTATCTGCTCCTCCTTTCTGCTTTCTGGGGGGAGAGGCAGGTACACGGCTTTAAGCCACTGCAGGATTCAGGCAGTAATGCAGTAAACAGTATTAAAGCAGACTCTGTCTCCATGACTGCGCCCCCCCCCCACTTGCCCTTGGTGCTGGTGTGACTGCTCTGCTGCTGAGCTGTGCGGCTCAGCCCGGGTGGGGGGGGGCTCGCTGTTGGCTCGGTGCTGGATGTTTGACTGGCCGCTTCGCTGATGTGCTCAGACAAGTCGTGGGGTTTGGTGCCAGGCAGGGCGCCAACTGGGCCTGCACCAACAACTGAGGCCGATATCAGCTGGAGATTACAACAAGAACCTCCATTTTCTCTCAAAGAATCATTTCATCTGATCTTATAAACTCTGCTCTGCACTCTCGGTGATAAAACCGGTCCAGCTTTGTCACTAAAAGTGTCTCCAACGTCCCCTGGATGCAGGAGAAGACGGAGACGGACCGAAATAAAATACAGCGTTTAGTTATCAGGTGCTGAGACATTCAGTCGAGAGATTAACTGCATTAGGTTTGTTTAACTGACTTCAATTAAACTGTGAGCAGGTGAGTTTAATTGATTTGTCATGCGGATCACGTGGTGCACTCTGGGTAATGTAGTTATATAAACAGCCTACAATCCAAGATGGATGGAAACGAGCAAATTCCTTTTTCTTGGACACCAGCAACTTACAACAATTCTGTCAGTACTCACTGAATTCATTGTGAACATTTAGGGACGCTTATTTTCACCTTTTCATCAACAGCAGCCAGACTTTACTTTGGCTGTTTTTAAATCTGAATATCAAAATCAATGTAAACACCCAGCTTTAGATTACCATCAGTGATCAAGTCAACCATTCTACATTCAGTGTTGCTGTAATCCGTGATGGGAATCTGAAGTAAAGATTGTTGAAACAATTTTATTTTCAGCAGATCTTTGTGAAAAGAGTCAGAGCTGACGAACAGCAACGGAACAATCTGATCCTTCGGTGACGGTTCAACAGGACGGA
Organism: Echeneis naucrates; assembly: GCF_900963305.1. NCBI lineage: Eukaryota > Metazoa > Chordata > Actinopteri > Carangiformes > Echeneidae > Echeneis > Echeneis naucrates. The sequence goes on along the minus strand of NC_042523.1, from coordinate 24,671,194 downwards.
AACACACAAAGTTCAGGTTGAAAGATAGATCAGATAAATCAAACTGATCCAAGCTAAAGAAAAACAGCCGAACCAAACAGAAGTAGCATGTGGTTCAGAGAAAGATCCTGGTCCAGACAGCAGAGTCATTTCAGTTTTCTGTGGAGAGTCAGAGAGTTTGATCTGATCGGACCAAAGACCTTCTTCCACTCGTTTGCTCAAGATGTCTCCGTCCACTGAGGTTAAAGTCCAGCCGTCCAATTGTTTCTGTTTGTGTAACTAAAATTCAGATCTGCTGCCCTTCATTGTCAGGCACACCATCGCCCACCTTACTCCCTCCCTGCACAGCTGCCACCATGCCGGGCGAGTGGGTGGGTGGTGCAGGGTGACCCCAGACGGCGAGGGCCAGCAGGCCATCCCACTGACACTTCTAACACCTCCCTCCTCCCACCTCCACCTCCATTACCCCACCCACACAACTTACCCAACTCCGCCTTCTTGACCGACACCTCACCGGGGCGCCATGCGGCAGGATGCTTCAGAGCTCAGCGGGGTGTTGGTGGCGGGAGCACCTCCACGCTCCCCTTCCCCCCTGCACCTGGGAAAGAGGGTGGGTGGGTGGGGGGGCATCCATTTCATTAACAAACACATCACAGTCATCTTGATCTGGTTATCTGATTATATTATACAGCTCCACTCAGCCGAGAGCAAACTGGGAGAGAAAAGAGACCTCCCAGTACGGAGGCTGGGGGGGCGTGTGGAGGTAAAGAAGAAGTCTGCAGTAATCCTTGTAAGCACAAGCTGGCCTCCTCTTTCTCTTCTAGAATATTAATCGAGTTTGTGACAGGGAGAGGAAGTGTGTGTGTGTGTTCAGCGTGACAGCCTCAGAGTTTGCTTGCTTGTCATTGTGTATGCATGTGTGCGTCCGTTTGTGTGTAAAAGTGGAAGTCATGCCGACATGGCCAAGTCTTCTCTGTTTGCTATCGCGCTGCGGCATCTGCAAGCATGAATCTGTGTGTGTCTGTGTGTGTCTGTGTGTGTCTCGCTCTCATACGTCCACCAATCCAAGGTGACCGTGTTGGCTGACGCCTGAGGGTCCCTGGGGCGCCACTGACAGCTTTTGGTGCGAGTCAGAGATTTGTAGCCCCTCCTCCTCCTCCTCCTCCCACCAGTACCCATAACCCACCAGGGCCATAAACTACACCCCCCCCGCAGCCCCCTCCAGGAGTGATGGCTAAAGAGGTTAAAACAAAAGAGGTGAGAGATGAGAGGTGGGGTGGATACAAAGATGCCCCCCCGCACCATTTGGAACAGAGCACCTGATGGATGGGGAGGGAAGAGAGGGAGGCAAATCTGACCTTGAAGGTCAAAGGTCAAGGGTTGAAGCTGGGGAAAAGCAAATGAATTCTGTGGCCTTTCTACCGCTGATGTGCACAGATGTCATTCATATTTACTAAAAGCTCGACACTTTCCCTCCGTTCCAGTCAGCCAATCAGCTGCTGCTCTCTGTGTTCATCCTCATTTGGATTAATGGCCACAAACAGACACACAAACATGTGCGTCTGTTTTTATATGAACATTTCAGTGCAGTTGTGTGCTGATGGCTTTGTTGTTTCCTGCTGTGTCACCATGTGACGACTGAGCACGAGCTGCATGCACATGGTCTGGGCGTGTGTGTGTGTGTGTGTGTGTGTGTGTGTGGAGCCTGCCGATGAGGACTTTCAACAACATTCAACAACAGATTTCTGTTTAAGACTTAAACTTTTCTTTGGAGTTCAGCGAGTTGTAGTTGTGATTGTGAATGTAGGTTAATGTGACATCCTGAGTTGTCATGGAAACAACACAGTTACTGTTGCTTGTCAACACCGTCTGAAGGTGACGTTAAGACAGTCAGAAGGAGCTAAACCACAAACAGAAGACATGCTGGATATTTACTGAGGAGCGGTTTGGAGGATTGAGACTGAAGAGACATCCCGTCTTTATATTCAATTCTGCTATTTTTCAGACACATGACGTGTTGTGTTGTGAACGACGGAGGGAAAACAGTTCGCTGCTGCTGTGTGTAGAGAATACAACCTGGAACGCTCCGCCTTAAAGGGCAGATCAGTTGGTCCACCTGACGCTTTGGGGCAACGATGATATGAAAAGACTGTTTCCTTCAGTCAAACTGGCAGAAGACGTGCTTCACTCTGTTTAATGGAAGTGGGAGTCTTTTCTGTTGTCGTGCTAACGCCACTAAAAATCGACTTTAATTTAAGTTTGAAGAAAAAATATTTTCTCAGTCGAACTTATGACTGTGGGACATTTTGCATATCAAACAACAGAAATATAAATACACATTTAAATAAAGATTACAACAACAAAAACAAACACGAGGTTGTTCAGTTTGTGTGTTAACTTTCGCTGCTCTCTTCACGCTTACGTCAGTGATCTGTTTGTTCTGCCACATGTGTTGATGACCACACAAACACACTTCCTCCCTGTGTGTGTGTGTGGTGTGAGGGTGTCAGCACTCTGGGTCTGCCCTGCATGGGGGGTGTTTGGGGGGGCAGAGGGTTGTGCCAGGGAACAGATGGTGGTGGATGGGTAGGAGGGCAGCGTGGAACAGAGGCAGCGGGCGCAGTAAGAACACTGCCGATGCCGCGGCCTTGGTGAGGTGAGAACAAGCAAAGTCCTGATGCAGGGTTTTTTCTTCTTCGCAGGAACGGACGCGCCGAGTTCTTCTTCTGGTGGGAAAAGTTGCACCGGCAGCACAACGCCAGTGGAGGATGGAAGCCAGCCAGCTGCTTCAGCTTCACCCAAGTTGTTGCGCATATGAGCGTTTGTTGGAGTTGTCCATATAGATGATTGGATGGAACATCTCATGGTGGCGATGAGGGTTTTAGGTGTGAACCCAGACTGTGGGCCGTCCTGATTCCACCCACAGTCCAAAGACGTGATAGTTATTTTTTAAATTAGAGAATATATCAGCAGGTCAGAACACAGACCTACTTCATAATAAGAATACACTTGGATCTATATGGATCTTTGATCCTGACGCTCTTTCTGAAAAGCTGAGGCAAAAAAAGAGAACTGGAATATTATAAGTGAATATTTGTTTGAAGTATTTTAAACGAGCTCTTAAATCTTCATGGACACAAACACGTGTCGAATGGAGATTGTATAAAGAGAGAAACGCCCACAAGCCTGCCGTCGGTCGGCTCATCCTGTGGAAGCTGAATAAAACAGACTGCAGTGAAAAGAGACGACACAGTTTGTCACGGCGGCTGTCGATATCAGGAGGGATGGTACATCACCTTGGGACCTCCCTGGGGGCCTTAATATACACAAGCCACCCTGGACATCCACAGAAGCCATCAATGACCCACAACACACACACACCCTCTCTCTTGCTGTCACACACACTGATGAAATGTTCTTTAATACCCAATCGACAGTATTGACATCCCCTCGGGTAGCAGGGTCCCCCCGAGGGGCGTAAAGTATTGATTTTGAGGACTGTGGGTCCGCGGTCCCCGGGTGACATGTCCCAGTCCCGCTGCTATTATTGGGAGATTAGTGGGGCTATTACACCTCCCAGGCCAGATGGACATGACACAGGGAGGAGTGGCGGCCAGATGACCCTCGGAGTGAACTTCTTGGAGGAGAATTAGCTGCTGTCAAGGTTTTGAATCAACTTCTGGATTTATCCACAAGCATCAAAGTCACCGCTGCAGCGCCGTAATCAGACAGGACGGCGTATTTAATATGACCACAGCGAGGCCAACTGAGGAAGGAGGTGAAATACACAAAATGGCTTTCAAAGGCATTCGAGCCTGGAACGGATCCTGACGTCATGGCTCCGTCGGCGCCTCCAAGATCATCACGAGTTCAGCAGATACAGGCCAATGAAGGAGAGCAGATTCTGCTTCAGTTTGATCAGCAGACAGTTGAAGTTAATAGTGCAATGAATTAAGAACAACCTGATTTCAGAGTTCAGTTTGAAATGATCTAAAGTTCGTGTGAAAAGCTTCCAGATGTGTCCAACAGAGGGGCTAAATGTAAATTACTCGTGCTTACAGTCAGACAGATGTAAACAGCTGCTTTGGTTCATCTAGTTTCTCAGGCCGATGTCGTCAGCAGGACGGGAGAATGTTTTTAAAGATTAGAAGTTCGATTTTTATCCTTCCTAAAATCCTCCAAAGGTCTGGAAGTTTTTAAACGGTTTGCGAAAGTGCAGAACTGCTAACTGTGTCGTTCCTCTTCCCTCCGACGTCCCAGAGTTGAGTCGGTTCATTGTGGCTCAGCTGAAACGGCGATTCTTGGCTCACTGCTCCGGACCCTGCCCCGTGGAGCCGTGCTGACCTCTGCAGGATGGGGGGGCTCGTTGATTGATTAGCTGGCCTGGGAGGACCAGCACCCCCCCACTGGCGAGGGCATATGGAGCTGTGTGTCCTATGGACAGCTGTGTCTGCAGCAGTCGTCCTCCCTGTATGTGAGCGAGCGCAGCCTTGTTTTCCTCTATCAGTCTCAGCAGGAACTGCTTCCTGCTGAGCTGCTGAGCTTTTCTGACGTGAACTAACTGAAATCAGGACTTTTAACGTGGCCAAGTGAACTCGAAGAACTGGGAAATAATGGGCTGAATAAAACACACGCACATCCTGTTATCCAGTAAAAGTCCTGAAGCTTTGATTGGTGACTGTTTTCAGGCGTCTCTGGTTCAACAGCTCCATCGGTGCCGTCGGTGACTTGGAGGAGTCCTAACCTGAGCTACATCTTCCTGCTCCTGGTTGCTTCCTCTCAGTATTCTGTTCCTGTCGTGCTCTTATTGTTGATACTGGCCATGAAGAAATATCACTGAACATAATGCAGCATCATCCCGTATTGATGTGTTTGACTCCAACAGTAACGCTCCCTTCGGCTAACCACATTAACAGTCTTACTCCGCTGATATTACAGCTTCCACTGCGTTATTGAAATGATGTACAGTATATATCCCACAGACACACAGCCCCCCCTCCGCCCCCCCATCCCGCTATGACCACCTCCCCTTCCTATCAATCATCCCATTGCACAAACGCTTGCACCAGCAACTTCTAAATGGACTGACTTAATATTTTAATTTAGTGTATGTGGTTTTAAAGAGGGATGGTTGTCAGGCTGTGGGGGTGTGTTGGGGATGGGGGGGGTGCAGAAAAAGAAAAAAAAAACATGATTTGCAGAGGTAAGTTCAAGTGGATATCTGTCTGGGGTTAAAAGTGAAAGTAATTCATTACAGGGAGATAGTGCTTGGAAATATTCCTCATCTTGACGCTCTGCGGTGTGGCAGTTGAGAGGGGTTAGGTGGAGGGAGGTGTGGGAGGGGAAGGACTGCGGGGGGGGTGAAATGGCCATTGGTGGAGAGATGGGACAACATCTACTGGCCCCATTGGAAGAGGAGGAACGGTGATGAAGGGATAAGGGCCAAATTGATGGTCATATTTTACAGTGGGTCAGCCTGTCCAACACTGTAATTACAAGTTTGGTTGGAGGGAGGAAGGAGAGAGCGAAGGAAGAGAGACAGTAGTCTTTGTCATGGCCATAAATGAACAGCCAGGCTTAATTGAGTGGTAACCTCTGAAGCTGTTGTGCTAACTCTGCAGAGAGGCGAGGCGATGGAGGTAGAGTGGGGTAAAAAAGTGCTGATAAGGCCTTTTGTGTTTGTCAGTTTGCTGCCCGATCCCACGCTGCACCGAGGGCAACATGTTAATACGGCCAGTAAGAGCTCAAAGCTCTCACTGACCTTACAAACTGCAGCTTGACAAATATTTTCTGCCTAAGTGTTTTAGTTCCTCTGTGTTACGGCTGAAAATCAGGAAGAGCAGCGTCTGTCTCACATGATTATTAAATGACGTACTGACTCACGTTATTCGTATTAAACTGATTTTGGCCATCATTGTTCAAAATGAAGCTTTTTTTTTTAGCACATTTTCATTTCTGATTTCAGCAGCAGTTAAACTGCTTTCCAGCTGGAATCACATGAATCTAAAAGCAAACTGGGCATGTGCAAGAATAAAGAGTCCACAGATCGCTCATATGAACATATTTGGGAGGGTTTTATGCCCTAAACTCTGTCTGACATCACAAAAACTTTTCTACTGAAGCGATTTGAATGTATGGAGGAAGCTAACTAGGAAACTAAAGCTCGAAGAGAACAAACGAGCTTCAACAGGAGCAGAGAAGTTCAGGTGGTAAACAAAGACTCGCTCTGAGCAGCAGGACCACGGAGGGGGGAAAAGTTGCAGAAAAATCTTTCCAGTCTCCCTCATTACCTCGTCCCATCTTCTGTCTCTCCAGCCTCCTCCTTCATCTGTGCTCTAATTTTCCCTCCTCATCCCCGGCCTCTGCGATTGTGGCATCTCATCACAATTTTGGCAGACATTTCTTTTTCTTTCCTCGTCTTATTTTTGGCCTCACACACCCTCCCTCCCTCCCAACGACCATATTTTTTCCCCTCCAACCTCTTTTCTCCTCCGTCTCAGTCTTTTCCTGCAATCTTTCTGCTCGTCATTTAGGACGGCTTGTTTCTTTCAATGTTCCGAGGTAATGGTGGAATATGGCGGGGGCCTGCCGCCAGAGAGAAAAAGGAGAACAATTTGTTCCCTTTGCAGCGAGCGGGGACGGTTGTGATCAAGGGTGTGATCTGCAAACGCACACACACACACACACACACACATATACACAAACACACACACACACACACACACACACACAAAGCGATGATGATGAGGCCATTTCCTCCCTCATCTTCAGATCCTCATCTAACCGCTAATGAAAAACACGACAATTACCCACAACTCTTTGCACCCCGGTATTCAGCGGTAGTAATCTCGGTGCTGATATGAAGTCGGCTTCTTCTTCTTCTTTTTTTCTTTACCCTCCACTGTCCCGTCCTCTCTCCCAATCTGTGCGTCCCTCTTGTCTCCTGTCCATTTACAGACGAGCCGGGCACAGGAGTGCTCAGCCACAATGATGGCTGCTGCTGGATGGTTGTAAGGACGTGATTGGAGCTGGAGATATGATGTAGCATTACTTACATGGGCCAGTGGGGGACTGACAAAGGCTATGTTGAGGGTAATGAACGGTGGATTAAGGATGAGTAATGAAGCAACGAGGATTATCATTTGGTGCCACGGGAGCACCGTGAAGCCTTCATTTTGTCAGCCTGTGAATGTGTGTGTGTCTGTTTGTGTTCTCAATGTGTAAACCCAAACCAGAGTCCAGTATCAGATTTAATTAGAACCGCGACTCTCACTGTCGCCAGTAGACGAGGGTCGAAATGATCTTTCGATCTGAAGGTGCTTTAAGTGAAAATTAGGAGATCTCAGACCTGCTCGTCAATCAGGACCAGATAACGGTAAAAACTCTGCATCTTAATGAATTGTGTACGGTGCTCCTGCGTCGCAGGCGTGATTACATACATGCATGTTTGATGAGGCGATGGAGGGTCCACATGACAGAGCATCATCTCCTGACACTTTTCTACATCTCTGCACCAGGTGACAGCCACGAGTCAGTTCTGATGGCATTTTAATTAATTTTGTTTGTCCTGTTCGCTGATAGTCACGGACCGCTGGGTATCCATGTTCCTGCTGTTGGGACTGACGCATAGAAGTGAGATAGTGACTGATGTGTGTGTGTGTCTTCTTCTTTGACTCTTGAGTTTAGTTCTAAAAGGGATATTTCTGAGTGTATTGGATGACACCAAAATGTTTTCTTTTATTACAGAGATTCTGCTTCATTTCAGACCTCACTGGGATGATGTGTCCACATGTCCCATCACATTTATCAAACTAAATGTGACCCCTTTGTTTTATTATTCAGCTTTGTAACTCCAGCAACTCCAATAGCAGTAAATAGAAGTCAGATTGTATTGAAGTCTATGGAAAAATGTCCCTTCCAGAGGGAAGCGAGGCCTCTGCTGCTCTGAGGCTGGACTTTGGAGAAAAGGTGATGTAATGATTAGAAAATGTAAAAATAAGTAAAGACAACAATAAAATCAGAAGATTGACCTCAGACATAATTTAGAAAAGCACCATTCAGCGTAAATTTGTCCTAAATATTAAAGTACAAATGACATATCTGTTTACTGCAAGTTTAACTAACCTAATTTGGCATTTGTATAGATTCTATCAGTTTAAAAAGCTGTTATTAACTGTTAATGCACATGAGCAAAATCCTGCAGTGTTTATAAAGAAGATGTGTTATACTGTTCTATCCAGGATTAATTAACGGCATGTGAACAGCGATTGTAGGAAGCGCTACAGTTGATGAATTGATTTATTAAAGCCTGAATAAATTGTCCTTATATCTGCTCGCAGCTTCTCGTCCTTCAGACTGTTCTGGAGAAACGGATGCAGGGAAGCGGAGCCACATGCTTTAGCGGCACTTTGATTATTCATAGAAAATGTAGACGAGGGACCGTGGGAGTGAAACGTGGTTGGGCAAAGAAAGAAGGAAAAGAAAAGAAGACGGTGGTGGGGGGGGGGGGTGTAAATAAATAAACAAACAAACAAATAAATAATAAACAATCATGGCACCCCTCGCTGCACACACCACAGAGAGCCAATCGGTGCCTGAGCTCGGCGCCCCAGAAATTGTGTGTAATGAGTAGGAAAAGATTAGAGGGAGCTCTTGCTAGGCCATAAATTGGCATTAGTAAAAGAAAACTCTTTTAGTAGGTGGACCCAGCAGTCGCATTCAGACGGGGAATGAAGTGGATGAACACGTACATCTGGATTTAATGTGAGGAGAAGCCAGCTCTGCTGGTCTGGACGCAGACCGGCTCAGTCCAGGAGGCGGACTTTCTCTTTTTACACAGCTAACACCGCCAACTGCCGGTTTCTCTGTCGGCCATCTTGGTTTTTTGAAACCAGCAGAACCAGATTTGGAGCAGAAGGTGGATCTGACCTGCTGTGTCCTCTCTCCTGATTGGGTAGTTCAGTCTGTCAGTCACACAGTAGCCCCGCCCCCTAACCCCTCCCCTTTCCCTCTAAATTTGGTGACAGTCTGTTCCTCAACGTGTCAAACAAAGAATCATATTTTTCACGTGAAAACTTCAAACTGCACATTTCTGGCACATCTCTACGCAGATTGATGGTCCTGACCTTTATGGCTTTCTATCTTTGTGGTGTTACTGAGAGTCGCTCCCCTTCAGACCGGAGGAGCGTTGGGTTGGGTTCAACCAGGAAACAGGAGAAAGACCTGAGGGAGTGTGGAGGAGGCAGGAAGTGGCTTGTATGAACTCCAAATAAATAAACACACAAATGCAAACATCTCCACAAACAGTCATCGTGGATGAGTGCGTCTCCCTCCTCTGTTTGCGTCTGTGCGTTTGTTTGTATTGCATTCACCAGCCTGACTGAAATTCTTGTAACTACGCAGTTGGAATAATAACAGCTCCAGTGGCTAATGACGATAATGGCTCTGACCATTACGACACAAAACACAACAACAAAGCCAACAAAGGGGAGAAGAGTGTGGATATCACTGGATGATAAAATAATTGCATAATTTGGTTTCATTTTTCGCTCTCGTCCTTCCTCTTCATTGTTCCATCACTTTCTCACACTCGTCCACCTTTTTCTTATCTTTTGTTTCATCATCCCACATCGTACATCTCCAGTCTCTCTCTCTTTCCCTCCCAGTCCTCCTCCTCCTCCTCTCCTTCTTCCCCTCCCCACCCCCCTCTTCTCTCTTTCTGGCTAATTTAAAATTTGTCAGACGCTTGCGTCTTCTGGATGGCTGGCCTTTGATATTTTGTGAGCTCCATTTGGCACAAACAAGCCTGCGGCCCTGGTGCATCCTGCTGACTGCTGCACTAGTGGCAGGCCCCCGCCATTTATCTTAGCCCCGGCCACCCAATGCTTACTCATTACAGGAACCTCGGCACCAGCTTAACCCCCACCTCTCTGCCAAATGTGTGCATGCAAACATGCTTAAAAACGGCCGTTTGTACGTGTTGGTGTGTGTGTGTGTGCATAAACACAAGCAAATGCATATCGGCAAACAAATTCATACCCCTTGGACACACGGGTGGGAGCATGCTGATGCAGGGACACGTGCTGTGTGTGTCTGTGTGTGTGTTTAAGTACACACACACAGACACACATCCTTGGATCATTGCTCATATTCTCAGTGCCCCCCTGCAGAGGTAAATGCCTACATTACACCGTACAGTATGAGCCCATCTCTGTATGTGTTATAGTTGAGGTTAAATGCTCCATCTTTTCACCTCCCCATCGGCTCTAAGTGCTCTCCACAAGTGTCCCCATACATGTTAAAGAGCCTGTGTGTGTTCCAGCGTTTCGGGTTTCCTCTGCCTTTTTGTGCGTTTGCTAAATTGACCATTGCATATGTGTGTTATGCTAATGACCCGACCACCCACCCAGGGGAGAAATCAGCATTCTTGCAGAGATCAATCCTCCTCTGATTATTATTATTATTATTTTTTCAGCTCATATTTGACATGCATGTGCTGTCCGGTGCTGTCCGGGTCTTTCTGAGCCAAGCAGTCTCATATGTGCTCTTTCTGTAAGTCTTTCAGGAGCGAGTCCAGCCCAGACTGGTGGATCCATCCGTCCTCATGCTGCAAACACCAAGAACCACGAAATCCAGGCTGGAAACAAAGACAGCAGGCTGCAGGAAGGGCGCGCCTTCGTAGAACAAACTGTGAAGACCTGTGAGCGTTCTGCTGCTGGTCAATGAAAAGACTGAAGTTGGAGTTCAGTTTTTCTTTTAACCATCGACTGACTGTGCAGATAGAAATTCTCTTTGGTGTCTTTTGCCTCCTAAAATAAAAACATGTTTAAAAGTCACTGCAGTTTGAATCAGGAGTCTCACCTCGGTTCAGGACGGTGAGCGTACGGTGTGTGTGTGTGTGTTTTCTAACATTACAAGCCTCGCCTCAAATCAAATCCATCGTCAGCAGGTATTGATTTGCCTCAACTTGTTTCTGCCTCATAAGGATGCCACACAATGACACACACACACACACCTACGTGTCTTTTCCCTCCCTGTATTGTGCTTCCTCTCAGGAAGAGGAGGTAATTTTTATGGTAGTGAAGCTTGAAGTGGAGCAGAAAACAGAAATTGACCATTCTGTTAATATCAGTTTAATCACAGGCCCTTTCCGTCAGGACACACGGCGGGATGACGACACCCGGGCTTTGTGTGTTTGTGTGTGTGTGGTTCAAATAAATGTTAAATGTGCATATAATTAATGGTAATAATCATTCTGTTTTATTGACACTCTGTCAAGGAAACTGCTGAAAATACTGGACAGACATCTGTTACTTTTGTAAAACAGAATTAATGGTTGATAAAATGATTTTAATATAATCGTTCTCCTCAGAGATGAAAATCACATGGTTCTGTTTGTGGTGAAATTTAATGACTGATTGAGGTGAATGCTAACTTTAGCATGCTAACAGGCTCATTGTTGTGTTTTCCATGTTTTCCTCTCCAAAGGTCCAGTCAGAAGAGAATCCATCCAGTTTTCTGAGGTTTCTTCTTCAAAGTGCATCTGGGCTTAAAGAGCAGAACAGGAGGCCGACTAATGAATATCCTGAAATTATTTTTGTCCATCACTGTTTCATTTCCTTCCTCGTGAAGACTATCTGAGAGGGATTGTGCTTTTAACAAAAAAAAAAAAGCTAACGTAATCATTTCCTCATTTCCTCGTGATTTTAAAACCTTAAAATGTGATGGGAAGATGGGAAAGATATTGGGTAAGCCAAGAGAGATATCCGTCTTTGGGATCAGGATGGTCTGTGTACAGTGATCAGCTCATATTTACAGCTTTTTAAAGCATTTCATCATCTTAAAATAAAGAGCAAAATATTACACAGTGAACAAATTTTAATTTAAACAGCATTTCACACACAAACTGCACAGAAACGCTGATCAACTAAAACTAACACAAACGTAAACTTAAGCATCTGAAGAGTTGTACATTAGTTGATGGACTTATTTTATTCTCATATTTTACCATCAAATATTGGCTAAATATTATAATAATTTTTTTCATATTCCTGTTCACCAAGCCCATACAAGAAGTAAAAAAAAGTATTATAAAGACTTAAAATGTCATGAAAACAAGCTGAATCAGCTGCCGCACATTCTCTGTGAATATTTATCCTTCACATGGTGACTTAATGAAGTTAAGACAGAATCAAATGTGTGAGCACATTGTTTAACTGTGGCGGTCTTACTCATCCATATCCGTATCAGACGTCCTCGGTGATTTGACCCGGACTTCGCCTTCCAATCTCCATCTGAGATACTTCTCCAGGACGGATGGAGCGTCTATAAAAGTGATGCATGTCCCGCCATAACGCACGACGACCACGAGCCTCCTGCCCCCGTGACATTCACAAAGGGCCTCGGACACACAGGCGCACATCCATGCAGGTTCACGTATCACACACACACACAACTGTGACTCCTTCAGCCCCTCCCATCAGTGAAGTGAAGCCTTTTAATTATCTGCTGATTACCTGTTAGATCACCTTAGCTAATGGAGAGCAGCTCCCCGGGGAGCCATCCAATCTAACTCTCATCACACACAATGGGCTCCTCTTCACTGGAGAGACTAGCCTCAGTGTGTGTGTGTGTGTGAGGCAGACAGGTGTGTGAAAAGGAGAGGGAGGGGGATAGAAAGAGAGAAAGTCCCTTTGAGGCAGATGCTGAGATTAGTACTGAAAATAGCCGTCTATTTATTCTTTCATTCACTAAATTAGCATCTCACACACACACACACACTGTGCAGCACTCATGTAATCTAATTTTTGTGGCAGGCTTCCATTTTCATCAGCGTTGTAGCTCAGATCATCACAGATTATTTAACATCCATGCAGCTCAGAGACACTGAACTCAACACTTTGCTGTTGTTGTTTTCACTCTTCATTTGCTCTCTCCTCCTCCTCGTTGTTTTCTGAGTCTGTATTGAATTTCTGTACTTCAGCTGCAGCAGCCGTCGTGATACAGTTACAGTAAAAGACCTGCTGACATCAGGAGACCGGCACACTGGGAGAAGATCAGCATCCAGCTCCAAGTCTTCATCAGTATAACACCATCTTTAGGAGAATAGATTACGAAGAAGGTTGCATTAGGGGGCGGGGCTAATGTGAATCACAGACTATCACACAATAAAGATGTAAACATGAAGGAATAGATCCAGATTATGTTTTGGAGTGTCCCTCCTAAAACTGTTAGGCTGTTAAGCTGAGGTGAAATACAAAACACATGGAGATGGATCAGTTCTGCTTTGGGTTAAAGTTATAACTCGCCTCATCCTCATCCTCATCCTTTACTCTCTTTGGCCATTAGGGGATTTGAACATTAACACAAGTGTTTTTGGGTATTTACCTGAAATGGCCGACTCGTCCTGCTCTGAAGGACGACGACGGTTTTAGTGGTTTCATGACTGGAGTGGATAAAAGCTGCAAGTGAATGCAAATGTTAATGTGGAGACAAGAAGGGGACAAAAGGGAGAGAGGCTGGAGGTGAAAAATAGAGTTTTAAATTTGAGCCAATAAAGGAGGGAAAAGAAATCAATGAAAGGCGATGATGTGTTGCTGCTCCTTAACCTTTATCCAGCAGCTGTATCACAGTGATTAGATTTGATTTCCATCCAAACGTCTTCTCAGCATGGAGTCAATTCTGAGACTCATTGGCGTCTCCTGTAGGTCCCTGTGGCTCTTCTCCGTGTCGCCCCCGTCATACTTGTGATAAACCCCCCCTCACCAAAAAAAAACCCAACCAAACAACAGCCTAATGAGGATGTAACCATAAAGCCACAATTTCCTGACAGCCTAATCCAGACTTGGGGGCCAAGTGATTCAAATTGTGCGAGTCTGAAAACGAGTCTGCCTCTGGCACCGGGGGCTATAGGTTACAGAGTATCACCCCCGACCAGGGACGGAATGAAAGGCTCTTTCCAGAACGTTCCCTCATCAGGGATCGCCTGGCCTGCCATCAGAGCGGCGCTGCTACAAACACAGCAGTGTACCGAGATGAGAGAGAAGGTTTCCCAAAGATGCCTGACTGCAGCATCAAACAGGAAAGACACACGGGACAAGAGATAGAGGGGTAAGAGAGTGAGGACAGGAGGGAGGGAACGGGGGAGGGAAGGGGGGCGGCCCTGGAGTGGTGCCAAGTTCCCAAGGTAGTGTACAAGTATCTTTAGAAGCCGGGCGTCTTGTTAGCTAATACATTACACCAATCACGGCCGGCTATCTTAAGCTACAATTAATCTGTGCGCTGGCACAGGCTGATAGGACAGCAACATGCTGTTTCTTAATTAAAAGCAAACGGATTAAAAATGATTAATAACGGTATTAAATATTCTCATGGACTACAAGCGCGGGGAAATCGGGGGGCTTTCTTATGCGGGCTTAAAACGAAGAAGTCATTAACGGCGGGCCCAATCTCCCTAAGCCAGGGCTTTACTTTGTTTGGGATCACAAGTTGCTTACTTCATGAATATGCATTTTGCCCCTATCAAGTCGAGACCAAAAGGCAATATCGTGGTGTGGCTGTGGTGTGGTATTTTTCCCCTCAGTGGTTGTGAAACTTTGAGTTTTTGATTTGTGACATTTCGTGGTCTGCCTTTGTAGCTGGGGCCTCTGTGTTAACTGCTTCCTGCCCACAGGACAAACGTTTAGTCCCGTCTGCCGTCGAGTGAAATGATACAGAGTGGATTTGCACTTCAGATACATAAAAAAATAATTCCCTAAAATACATTTAAATGGGAACGGGGGATCATATTTAATGTCATTTTCTTTTACATTTAATCTCAGTGTGTTAAAATAGCTCTGCACCTGAAAGGCACAGAGACAAACACGCTGTGATGGATGAATGTTAGCTTTTAGGGTTGGAGCTAAAAGGAGGACATTAATATGACTCTGAGTCAGACGTTCCACCATCATGACCTCCACACCATCACTTCAGGATACAAGCTGTCCTACAGCGGAGACGTCAGTCCGTCTGCTCTCCGGCTGAACGACCTTTCATCAGACCTCACATGCTGGGTGAAGGAAGGTTAGCAGCTGAGTTAGCGCTTCGGTGTCTGTATTGTATGTAAACTGTAGCTATAAACTGTCCGAGTTTAAATCCAAAGAGGTTTGTTTCAATCTCTGACTTTCTGTCTGAGTTATTCATGTGGCACAACTTTGCCTTGAACTCATTTACTTCTTTTCTCATTGTCAGTATTATCAATAAACATCTTAAAAAAAAGTCTATTTCAGGGATTTAATGGACCATGAGACGGCTCACAGTGACCAATCAGATGGCCCGAAGATGCAACACCTTTTGACTTGTGTGTGTTCGGAGCCGCTCTAATCAACTTGACACCTGAACGTCATCATGGTAATTTAAAGCCCAGCCCTTTACTGTGAGGCAGGAAAGCCCTCTTCCTCCAACAAGAGGCTGTGAATAGCATCATTGTGAGCCTGCGACTACAATTACTGCTTCTAAATTCAGCATTGCTGTAATCAGGCCCTCTGGTTCTGTGTAATTTAAATACTTATGGCTTGTGTCCAATGGCTCCTGTGCCAAGCCCAAGTGTTAGTTGTAATTGACCATACAAGCCTTTTCTCCCCTTTTCTCTGCTAATTTCATAAGTGCTATTTTTAAAATGTCAATTAAAAAGCAGATTACTGTATCTTAATGTGAGATTAGATGCATTTTGGCGTGAATCACGGGGCAATCACACTGCTTTGGTGCATAAAAGGCCTTTTCTGCTCCAGCTTTGCCTCGCTGAGTTACAAAAAAAGGGCACACTGCTGGATTTTGAGCATTATTCAACCGAACATGGTACAATTGTTGATATGATTCCTCTTTGATTATGGTATTTTAGAGCAGTTTTTCTTTGCACAACACACACACAGAGCTTTGTGACGGGTCTGAATAAAAACAAGGTGTTGAAGTTGTCACTCCAGCCAGAGGTGGGCTGAACAGAAACAGGTAGACAGCATCCAGGACACCGTTCTGTTGAGAAACCAATTATTTCAGTGCTTCTCAAATTGATTTAATTTGCCTTAGCTGCCACGCTCTCTTTCTCTCGTCCCCGGCTTCTGTGACAATTCAAACCATTCCACTTCTCCTCTTTGTCGTCTTTCGTTTTCCTCTTTCCGACCTGTCTCATCCTCCTCGTTTCTACATTTTTGTTGCTGTGCAGCTTCTGTTCCTCTTTCTTCTCTTTTTTGAAAATATTTTCTGGGCCTGATTGTTATCAACCTCATGTTTATTGCAGGAAAAAGCAAGTGACAAATGAAGAAAAACGTTGTCAAAGGCAGGCAGGTTTGTTCTTTGAATGTGCACTCTTGCAGTTAGGTTGTGTTTGGCTTTGTGCGTGTTAAAGAATAACTTTAATGAACGTTTGTTGAAGTTATAGATGCTACTTACTTTTATAAAAATACAAATTCTCAGTGTCAGTCTCAGTTTGGCTTTTATCAAAATCTGCTGGATAATTAGACTTCATTTGACCTTTATTGTTCCATCTGTCCAGATAATTCGATCACATTCTGGTATAAATTAAGTATTTGCTTCACCTGGGGGATACAACGATGTGAACCAATGCAATAATAATCAGTAAAATCTTTTTTGCTTGGGAGGTATTGAAAACGAATATATCACAATAACCCACCTCAGTATTTCTTTCCTCACAGACAGACGGTCACACAGTCCAAATGAACATAAACTGAACTATTAAATCAAAGCAGAAATAGGGTCATTTTCCCATAGACTTCAATACAGTCTGGCCAGCAGATTCCAGGTCCAGGTTTAGAGAAAGTGACTCATGTAAAGTCTTTCACATCATTAATAGTCTTTTTGGTCTTTCTGTCGAAGCAGCAGCATTACAGACTGAAATATTCAGCATTATTCAGCCCAAGGTTCAGAAATTCATTTAACAAAACACACAACATTTGCTGCATCAGTGTGAGTCCCAACTTCGCACAAACACGCGTACACAAAGAGACAACGTGCTGGTAGGTGGTGATGTAGATTGATTGAAGAGGCAAAGCTGAACACCTCGGGGACTAAACAGCCTGAGAGAGAGAGAGATGGAGCTTAATTGATAATCAAACACCCACCAGGTGTAAATGGCTGTTTTTGCTTCATCTGTGTGTGTGTGTGTGTGTGTGTCTGTGTGTGTCAGTGCGTGTGTGTCGTATTTCCATAGAGGCTGGACAAGAGATTTCAAAGACCTGGAGAGGTCCCATTCAGCCCCAAGTCTTTCATATTGACCTCAGGGTGACAGAAAAAACACAACACTGCAGCATCAAGATGAAAGCAGGAACACAACACACACACACACACACACACACACACACACAGTGAGCAATCTTCTTCCACAATGAGCGCTCTAAACTGCTGTGAAATTGAAATCCACCCTCAGCAAACGCTTCCACACACAAACACCTCCTTTCCAGAGTATTCTCTCCGTATGGCTTAATGAGAGCCAGACGTGATTAAAACCTTCAGAAGAGTCCGGCTGCTTCCCGTGCAGGTGACGGGTCCGAACGGTCAGAACTGGATCAGAACCACCTGAAGGTTACGTCGGTTCAGAGTCAGGAGGCGCTGACTGGTAAATGTTCACTTTTATTTCTGATGGAGCCACGAAGTTCTAATCAACGCAGACGCAGAAATGGAAACGAAAACATTTGGCAGGTTTGTCCCCTAAAATGTGTCACCGGTATATTTTCACTTCCTTCTCATTCATTTCTCTGAAACATTTAAGTGAAACTCGCTTGAGATGGTTCGTAAAAAAACCCACATCCGTCACATAAAAACTTATTAACAAAAGCTGAACTGCTGGTGTTGTTGTAAATGTGAGTCCGGCATCAACATCAGCTGAGAAGGCTGCCAGACTGAATCATGGGAAATCTGCTGAGAAGCTGCTCTGCGTCTTTAAAGTATTTCAATGCGTCGTTATTTCACGATTTGATAACCGATGTCTGACATTGAGGACTGATGATTGATCAAAGTCAGTGTTGCCATGGATACAACGGGCCTGGCTGTGTCTCACAATGCTTTGTTTCCAGGGCAACGAAGGCTCCATCACGGCCTGACCAGGATCAGACCGCCTCCGTCGTCTTTGTGGACCGAGACTCAAACGTGATGACGACACAGGCTGTACGATTTCATGCTGCAGCAAACCCGTCTAACCTGGACACACACCAGGACCAGGACCAGACCAGGACCAGGACCAGGACCAGACCAGGACCAGGACCAGGACCAGGATCAGACCAGGACCAGGACCAGGATCAGACCAGGACCAGGATCAGGACCAGGACCAGGACCAGGATCAGACCAGGACCAGGACCAGGATCAGGACCAGGACCAGGACCAGGATCAGACCAGGACCAGGACCAGGATCAGACCAGGACCAGGACCAGGATCAGACCAGGACCAGGATCAGGACCAGGACCAGGATCAGACCAGGACCAGGACCAGGACCAGGATCAGGACCAGGACCAGGATCAGACCAGGACCAGGACCAGGACCAGGATCAGGACCAGGATCAGGACCAGACCAGGACCAGGACCAGGACCAGACCAGGACTAGGACCAGACCAGGACCAGGACCAGGACCAGGATCAGACCAGGACCAGGACCAGGACCAGGATCAGGACCAGGACCAGGATCAGACCAGGACCAGGACCAGGATCAGGACCAGGATCAGGACCAGACCAGGACCAGGACCAGGACCAGACCAGGACTAGGACCAGACCAGGACCAGACCAGGACCAGGACCAGGACCAGACCAGGATCAGAATCAGACCAGGACCAGGACCAGGATCAGACCAGGATCAGAATCAGACCAGGGCCAGGACCAGGATCAGACCAGGACCAGGACCAGACCAGGATCAGAATCAGACCAGGACCAGGACCAGGACCAGGATCAGACCAGGACCAGGACCAGACCAGGATCAGGATCAGACCAGGATCAGGACCGGACCAGGATCAGGACCAGGATCAGGACCAGACCAGGACCAGGACCAGGATCAGGACCAGGATCAGGACCAGACCAGGACCAGGACCAGACCAGGATCAGAATCAGACCAGGACCAGGACCAGGACCAGGACCAGGATCAGGACCAGGATCAGGACCACACCAGGACCAGACCAGGACCAGGACCATGATCAGGATCAGGATCAGACCAGGATCAGGACCAGGATCAGGACCAGGATCAGGACCAGACCAGGATCAGGACCAGACCAGGATCAGGATCAGGACCAGGATCAGGATCAGACCAGGATCAGGATCAGACCAGGATCAGGACCGCACCAGGACCAGGACCAGGATCAGGACCAGGACCAGACCAGGATCAGACCAGGATCAAGACCGGACCAGGACCAAGACCAGGGCCAGGACCAGGACCAGACCAGGACCAGGACCAGGACCAGGACCAGGATCCGGACCAGACCAGGACCAGGACCAGGACCAGGACCAGGACCAGGACCAGCCCAGCAGCTCTCCAGCTCTGATATTTGTCCCTGTTTAACGCTTCGGGCTTCCCTGAAGATGATCAAAGTGCTATTTTTCTAAATTTCAGGCTTTTTAACTTCAACAGTCTTAGAAGGGATGAAGCAGATCATGCTAAGATGATGAGAGAGAGGGAGAGAGATTGAGAGAGTGTGTGTCACTGTGTGTGTCATTGTGTGTGTGTGTGTGTGTGTGTGTGTGTGTGTGTGTGTGTGTGTGACGAGGGACTACAACATCTTTGTAGTTCCTTCCTTTTGTTTTTTTTTTCCTTCCTTCTTCTTGCTAACTCTCACACTGGGCCTGCAGATAGGTCAGCTCTATTACCAATCTGCCGGCCCACAAATATTTAAAACAAATTGAATCGCACACCCAATACCCATCACAATTACGGCAGGCACAATAACTAAATTAGCAATTCAACACAATAATTGGAAATGCGGCTTGCCTGGACCCGCGGGCCTCCCTGGAGGGGCGGCTGATCTGTGGAGGCACGTCAAGCCCGTTAATTCCACAGCTAATTACTGATGCACGGCAAAATGAAGTTGTTTGTCTCCCAAATACCATTTTCAGTTCACGGCGAGGAACACAGGACCGTGCTGAGATAGACAAAAACAACAAAGACGTGAGACACAACAGTGCGGTCATGCTTCTTTCTCGTTTCCTGTCCGTGTCGTTGTGTGTATTTCCTGGTCATCATCATCGGGGGTGTGGTGGCAGAGAGGAAAGACTGAAGGAGGAAAAGCTGTTAGGAACTGAATTTAAAACCAAGATTATAGAAATGTCCAATTAAAAAGAGAAAAAGTTGCCTCTTTGACATTTGAAGCTATTTATTTTGGCGGGGGCAGCCACTTCCTGTTGTGCGGCCTTAGCAGTATTACTGAATCTACATGTGCCCTTTCCATTTCTACCTGAAAAATAAAGTTGATTTAAATCTTAAAGACACTGTGGAAACGCATCCAGCTGGTTCATTGGTCAGTGTATCAATAATCTGTCGACCATCAGACTGAATCTGGGCATCACTCCTCTCCTGAGTTTTTCCATCAGCTGTGTGATTTATTGAAATATTGACAAATGAAGTTTCTATGAAATCCAAAAAGTTTGCGACATCTGATTTGAATAAAAGTCATTTTGCTCTATCAGAATTTCTATTTTATTGATTAGTTGGTTGAGAGTTATTTGACATTTTCACATTTCAAATCAAATTTATTTTGAAACAAACATAACAAACCTGGACAACGAATAAAACTTTCCTCTCAAATATTAAAATTTCTTCCAAAAGGAAAGTTTTCAATAAATCTAGACTGAACTGTGAGTGGTGAGTGTGACTTGGAACTGACTTTGCTTGTAAACTATAAAGTTCTGAAAGATTCAGATTTAATGAAGACATCAGGGAGGCTCCGATCATTTAGAGTTTGACTTGGAAAACACATTAAGACGAATAAAGTTGATGAAAAAGAGAAATCACTTCCTGCTGCAGTGAAACAGCTGCTGATGATGATGAACAAAAAGGCCTTATTGGCTGAGATACGTGCGAACTGCTGAGTATCATTTAAACTGTACATGAAGTGTCCATCCAAAGTTCTCACGCTGCGGAACTATTCTGCAGGGACGCCGGACAGAAGCACCAATCTGCATGTTTACATGAAACTGTGCGGCGTCGGCCTGAGACGAGCTGCGGAGGCAGAACTAGATAAAATGATTTACTTTAGATGGAAATGAGTTCAGATGAGGACTGGGCTGTAATCTGACATACAGGGGAGCAGTGTTGAACAGGAGGGGCTGGGGGTGGGAGGGGGCGTCTGTCACTGGGGTTTCTGAGTGTCAAGGCACGAATTAGCGGCCAAATTGACCATGTCGCCACATCAGAATTTCCTTGCCAATCAGCCTTGAACGTAAACGACAGTGCGAGAAAACAAACCCGTATGAGCGGACAGGGGGGTTTCTGGGCCGGATGATTGAGGCCAGTGCTAATTTGTATCCTGTCCTTGTAGCCCCCGCTAACTAATCCTCCCCATCTCTATTTATCCTCTCAGAATCTCATCGGGGGGATGCAGGCGTGTATTAACAGCTGGATCCATCTGAAGGGCTCCCTTTTCAGACGTTGCTCGGCTCATGTGCTGAGAGCTTAGCTGCGGCTAAGACCGGTCGGTGACACTTCCAATTGAACGTATAGATATGTTTCAGTTTGAAGGTCTAAGGCTGAAAATGATAGCCTAATCTGATTGCCTCTGGGCCCGGAGGGGGTTCAGGCCAAGTTATGGACTTATGAAAGAGAGGCAGGGACAAAACAGTGTGACCCTAAACTGTCATTGTTGGGTCGGATGTGCTGTCAGTGAAAAACATGATCCGGAGCTGCAGAAAAGTTTGAGGAGCGACGTGACCCAGAACTTTACACTGTAAAAAATGGTGGAGCAATTACAGAGAGTCTTAAATCTGCTGCTCTTAAATCTGAGATTATGAGGCCGCTGACGGTGGATCAGATCTGATCCTCGTGTTGGATGGGATGAACTTTGATTGAGCAGAAATCAGTTCCTGAAAGTTTCAAATGGAAAAGACAGAGGTGGAATATCCTCTCATGGTTCGAAACACAGTGTTCGTTTCTCCTCATTCTATTTTCTAAAATGTCAAAAAGCAGATTAAAAAATGTAATTGGACAAACTGAAAATGCAAACGTTCCTGTTTTGTTTTCATTTCCATCCTAATCCTTGTCTCACAAACCCTTTTGAACTCAAGGTCGCCTCAGATACACTTGCTCTAGAACTCTTGACCACATCACATGGCCTTCGTCTGCAGACTGAGTTGGTGAATTTGACTTTCAGCCAGATCTTTTTGGAGACCGACACCGGCAGAAAGCAGGGAAGAGGTTTTAATGAAGCAGATAAAGCGTAACGTGTGTTGGAACAACAACCAGCTCTAATTTTCCCGCCCATTTCCATCAGCTGTTCTGACCTTCAGAGTTCGACCCTCCGACTGTGAGAACCGACGACACCAAGGTCGCCCAGCCTGTCAGTCTCATTTCGAAGAACACCGCGGCTAAAAAAAACCCCCAAAGTACTCACTTCACCCAGTTCAGAAAGTCCACCTACACACACACAGACACACACAGACTCACACACAGCAGCAGCACCCTATCTTCTTCTATTCCCTCTTCACTGATTAAAATAACCTCCACTCCCGTCGGGGAGGAGTCAAGCTATTTTAGAAATAAATATTCCCTAGGCGGACAGACGGGACAGACTGATCTGTGTGTGTCTGTGTGTGTCTGTGTAGGTAAGCTGGTGTGCCAATGTTCAGTTGTGTCCCCCTGATGCCTTATCTTGCCACCCCTTCCTCCCCCATCCTGCATTATACACACACACACAGACACACACACACACAGACACACACACAAGTCTTTATCACAACCCGACACTTGGGCTCAGGCTGGTAATCAGAGCAGCGAGCCCCCCCCACACACACTTCTTCCCCCTCCCCTCCTCTTCCTCACCCCCCCTCCCACTGAGAGAAGAGGCGCATTCTAATCTCAACTGTTGCATATCTAATACTAATTGGAATCCTGCAACTGGGTCACTCTCATTGTTTTTCAAGTATTGTCAAGTCGGGGGAGAAACATATGAAACTGAAATTACACCCCTTATACCCCCTCGCTCCCGCCACCACACCACCACACCACCCCGCCGCCTCCTCCTCCCCCTTTTTAGCTGGAGCGCCCTTGATTGGATCCTCTCACTCGGCAGCGTGTGTGTGTGAAACAGAGAGAGAGGAAGATAGAGAGATCAAAGAAAACAGATGTGGTTCGGAAAATAGACACCAGCTCACACACACACACACACACACTTATCTTCTTGTTCTTTTGGAGATATCTACTGTCCTGGGCGACGCTGACTGATCTGTAAAGGTGAAGGCCTGATGCCCCCCCCAGCGGCTGCAGTGTCTGTAGTGAAGTGAGCTGTGCTGTTCAGGAGCAGTTAGCATCTGTAACCATCCGTGTTATCTTCACATCACGTGTTGCTCAAGATGAAATGCATTCTGTTGTATTTCGAACTCTTCTGTTTATTTTTTGTTTCACAAGTTTTCCAACATAATGGTTGTTGTCATGTGGCTGTTGATTTTGGGTCTGCAAAGCGAAGCCAAAGCTGCAGAGCCATAAAGCGTTTAATTTTCTTCAGAGAGCTGTCATTTACATTCTTTTCCCATGAACACGCAGAGCTCCGTTTTCCCCGGTCGAGCAGCAAAACAAACCGGATTTTATGTCATCTGTACTTTTATTCTCCTTTTTATTTTATCAACAATAACGAGTGAACTTGCAAATTCTAATGATGAGAAGATGCCTCCGGTCGAAGTGTCCGCTTCATCCTCTCACGTCGAAGCTACAGTCACTCGCTATCTAAGCTAGCTGGTTAGCATGCTAACCTCAGTAGAAGGTTTTCAGTTTGCTGTTTATGCTAACACTGGCTACGTACAGCAACTTTAAAATCCGTTGATCCCGCCTTTAAAGCTCCGACTGGCTCTGTGGGGCTGAAGTGGATGAATAACGGCCATCACCCAACAACAAGGAGAAGTTATGTGTTCAGAAATGTGCTACTTTTAAATGGAAAACAAGGAGTGTATCGCCGTGCCCCCGGTGTCCTGGACAGCTCGTGGTGTCTTCCCCGCCGCGCCCGCCAGCCAACATCAATATGGAAACTGAAAGCGACCCAGGAGTCGCCTGTTCTGCCGCATAGCCATTAACATGTTGCTTGTCAACCGAGGGGTCAGCACTTAGAAACTGCTGATTTCTAGCATGCTGAGATATTTTCCTGTTGTGTAAAGCCGCCTTTGCCTTCAAATTACTGATGCCTGCAGCCCTCAGGCTTCCTCTGATGATTAATCGGGTCAAACAGTCACAGTCGGCCGTTCTGCACCTGAGCTGAGAACAGGAGACCCTTTTTGTTTTAAGAGGTCGTGGGATGAAACAGATAATCCACATCCGGCAGAAGTCTCCATTCTCCTTGACAGAGGGATAATGCTCCGTACCTGCTGTTATATCTACTGCCATCTTCTCTCTCAGATTTGATTGATGCTGTGGCTCACGCTTGCCATTTAACAGATATACACCATTAACTCTACCATGGCACCCAAATCTCACCGGAGGTGCTTTCCAAAGGCCAGTAAGTAAATTGAAATGTCTTTCTAGAGCTTGATCTTTAGTGGCCTTTAAATAGAAGAGAAATATCAAGCAGAGAAAGAGAAAGGGAGGGAGTGATAGTAAGAATAGAAGAGGAGTGAGAGGGCACGGGAAACAATTACATTTAGAGAGAGAGCGAACAAACAGAAAGTTACACAAGAAAGTTTGATTGAAACTAATTGCTCTTGAATGTCGTCGTTCAATAAATAGGAATCAATATCACAATAATCAATCTGAAAACATCAGAGCTCAGATCTGATCCTGAACTGAAAAGTAAATCGTTGAAGCCTTCATTTTAACTCCACTGGTGTTTTACTGGCTTCTCTCTGGAGCTCCAGGAAGAACAGACCCTCTCTCCTGATTGGCTGACTATTTTCAGAGACGCTGGTCCTGGCGCTGACAGCTTTCTGATGACATCACAAAGTTCAGGAAGACGGCTGGCTTTAAGGCTCACTTTGTGGCTCTTTGGACCGTCTCCACCTTTAAACCCAAGCAGCATCACAGATTGATTTGATGATCTTCAGTCAGGTCTCTGAAGAAGCAGCAGCTGTGCTGTGAATCTGATTCTGAGTCCCAACGTAACTGACTTACTCTGCCAGATGCATCGGACTGTGGCTGATGGAGGAATATTGAGATTTCAGACGATTCCCTCTGTGTTTTCATCTCATCTTCACTTCGACATCAGAGTTGTTTTCTGCCATTTTCTTTAATTCTCTTCCCTCTCCGCTTCTCTTATATTAACTGACTGCAACTTACTTACTAGAAATCCACGTCCTCCTTCCGCTATCATGCAAATAATACAGATTTCAAATTTAATTCTCTCGCTCTTGCTCTCTCTCTGTCCTCCTTTCCTTCTTGCTGTGGGAGAGAAGAAGCAGTGGGCCCTATCGGCCCCTGAAGACCAGAGCCGGCCCCCCATCGCTCACCCAACCTCATTAACTCCAGCCCTTATACGCTCCCTGTTAGTCACAATTCAGAAAGCATACAGTTCAGAAAGCGTACACTACGCACACTGCACACTGCACACGCACACACTGGGGCGCAATTAAAAATGCAGCCTTGCATATTTACTTGGCATTTCTGTTTTACAGCACAGTGATAGCAGCCCTGCAGCAGAACCAGGCTCAACTGTTTGCACCCAGACACAGAAACATGACGACTCACGCTCACACAGCTCTGAGTAATGTGTCCACACCTCAGCAGTGATCAGAATTAAAGGAACGTAAAATGTTCCTGTAACGCCGCTATAATGAATTAAACTACGCTGAAATGGCCTCTTTTGTCATTTTGCTGAGGACCCTGAAGAATCCTCCTCAAGGACCCTGCACAGGTCCCCAGACCCCACTTTGAGAACCATTGTCCTAACATTAGTGGGCTGTATCACTCCCAGGGACAACATCTCCTGAAAAGGCTGCTTATGGAAACACAAGTGTGTATGTGTGTATAAATGTGTGTCAGTGTGTGTTTGGAGGAAGACAGCAGGAGCCTCGAGGCTCCACTAGATGGCAGTGTTGTGTGTCAGAGCACAGCAGTGTATGAAGTGAACTGCACAACCGAAGTACACACAGACACACACACTTCTGTAATAATCCAGATAGTTTATGAAGAGTCACAGTTAAAATATTTTTGAACACATTTTTAAACTGGACTGAGACGTATTTATTTTTATTTTTAGGTGTTTCCATTTGTGCTTGTGTGTTGTTTTGTGCCTGTTTTTTGAGTTTTTGTATTAAAGGTGCAAAAGAGGAGACACTAAGAAGGAGTGAACCTGAAAAATACAAATATTCAGCAGAGTCCAGGTAGAAGTTAACGCTGATCGGACCCTGAGAAGGCAACAAAAACTCCTTTATTTTGTTGTTTCCTGCAGAAAATAAGGAGGACCAGCTTGAAGGAGCGATAAGGAGGAAATATGGGGATAAATGAGGGTGAATAATTATGTGAACCTCAGTTTGATTCTCAGCTCCTGCAGACTTCTTCTTTATCTTGGCATTTATCAGAAACGTGGTGCTCCTCTCTCTGCTTTCAGCTCCACCTGACTGTAACTGCTGCACATTCCCTGTCTCACTCCAAATTGTGCAGATTTGTATTATATTATTTAGGAAGACATTTCTTTATTATCTACTTGACATGTAATTCTTCTTCTGTTAGTTTTGCTTCTCATTATTTTAATTGCCGTTAAACAGAAAACAAAAATATAAAAGCAGCCTTAGCAAATTACCTTCATCTTCACCTTCACTGCTTTAAAATGCTGAAGACAAAATAATGCACAATTAACAAATCCACATCTCTAACACAGTTAATGAACTGTATCATGAACTGAATCATGAAGGTGCTATCAGCAGAATAACCTCATGCTAAGTGGTGTATCTGGTGTATCTAACTGATAGAAGGGCAGCCTGGAGCCTGCAGGGCTCCTGGGGGCCGTCACATATCGGAACAATTCAGAATGAGAGCTGCGGTATTCTCGGTCCAGTTGTGTATAAACAACAAGCCCGTTGTGACGTGTCGGTCAGAAACGACTGCGGCTGAAATGACGTCTAAATGGAATTGACTTTATTAACACCTCTGATTGTGAATGACGGCGTGGCGAGAGAGAGAGGGGGCAGCGAAGAGAAGAGATGAGTTGCCTCCAGAGGATTCTGTTCTCATTAGACTCTTACTCCATTTATTAATAGCGAGTCATCGGGGTTGTGGGGAAATTTCCGTTGCCTGCCACTATGTATGTAGGAGTGATTTTTCTTTCACTCAATTGGCTTACCGTTGCACTATTTGCTCTGGATGAGTGTGATTTTTTCTCCCCAAAGAAACTCCATCTCTCTTTTGTTTTCCTCTCTTTCCTCTGTCTTGCACACTTCAATGGAAAACTGTCAAAGTTATTGGGAAAGTAAGACTGGTGTACAAGCTGATAAAAATGTCCTGCTATTGGCTGTCAATAAGGAGTGTGTGTGTGTGTGTGTGTGTGTGTGTGTGCGTGTGCTGGGTTTTCTCTCTGCTCAGCTCGTTTGGTGTGCTTTATGGGGCTGGAGAAGTCGGAGAACGGGAATATATTTTCCTTCTGGTTTCACTTTTCACTCCCACTGTGTCATTTCATCCAGAGTTTAATCTTCTCATTTAAAGCTTTGGTTGTTTTTCTCTACTGTTTTTCTTCATGTCCATAAATTCCAGGTTAAGAAGGAAGGTGGCGCCGAACGTCGCCTCTGTTCGTGTGCACAATGTTCAACTTCTGCAAAAGCAGACACATGAAGCAGCTACATTTTGGGGGCATCTCTCTCATAATAATAACATAAAGTTACTTCCATATTTATTCACCACAGTTTAAATAAGACAGAAGACTTTGATCACTTCACGTCCATCAGAAGAACTTCAGCACACAAATTCAGAAAAACACAAACAAAAAAAGTTAAAAGCAAAAATAAAAGACAAAAAGGACCAAAGGAACGGAGCCACACTGATTTCTGTTTAGTGACAAACTAAATCTCAAATGAACTTTGTGATGGAGAACTGATGACATCATTCTTTATTTTTGCTAATGATAAACAACAATAGACTGAATTTGTTTGGGACGAACTCATGATACGTTTATCATCACAAAGAGTCAGAGGTCACCCAGAGGACACACACGTTGTGTGTTTGTGTGTGTGTGTGTGTTTTGCTTGCGTGTTTATTTGTTTGTACAGGGACATTTAAATGAAGACTCACACTAATCTGCCCTCTGACTCATGTACCATAAAAGACAAGTTGTGTGATACATCCTCTCTCACACACACACACACACACACACAGACCAGCTAAGCACCCTAATCCACAATCTGTGTTTGAAATGCAGGGCCAGGGTCAAGGATTACAATAAACTCTGATGATCAAATAATGCAGGAATTCTTATTCTAGTGGAGCGTCTGATCGTCTCCACTCTGGAATACTAAATAAAGAGGACGAGGAAGGGGAGGATGACGAAGAAGAGGAAGAGGAAGCTCTGGATACAAAAGAGGCACTGAGATAGGATGAGCAAGGAAAAGGGAAGAGGAAGAGGAGCGCACACTGGGGGGGTGATGACATGAATAGGAAGGACACAAAATGAGAAGTGAGAAGCAGGTGCATGATGGGAAAAAACAGAAAACAGTTCACATGAAAAGATAAATTCATTTTTAACAGAAAGTGAATTAACTGGTCTTTATAAAATTCTCTCACTAATGGCATGTGACATTTTACTGTCATCCTTTTGTTTATTATAATTCTTTATTGCATTTTTATTGTTTTATTAAATGTCTTATTATTTTTAAATTGTCTGTTTCACCCTTTTAGCTTTTTCTGTTTTTGTGTGTGTTTTTCAGCCTCTTCGTCTTTATACAACATTTAAATCACAAACATGAATTCAGCTTCAGTGCTTTGTGGATTAAATGAATCATTACAGTTAATTACAACTTCTTCCCCTGGTGGCCTTTATTTCATTTATCAGTGACTCAGCAGAGAAACTGTTAAGATCCAACAACACAACAACAACAACAGCAACAACTTCTGACGGAGCAGAAATTAAAACAAAATTATAATCACTGAAGTCACGAGTTAGATCTTTTCTGAGGAATTGGTTGGCACGTCTAAAATGCCTGCAGGTGATTGGTTGGTTGTGCATCTCTACATTTCAGCCCTGCGTTGTGACTGGTGGCCAGTTGTGACCCCGCCCTCGCCCTGTGAGGTCAACGCATCTGTTTTGTTATTATTATCGTTGTGTTGGACAAACGCCCGTCTCTCTATTTGTGCATCTGATTAAAGATTTGCTGCATTACTGTGACAGGAGGAACAAGGAGACGACACGGAGCGGACGTAGGAAGGAGACCTGAGGAGTCCGTGTCTGCACGACACGGACAGGACAGAGAGAGAGTGATCTGTTTATGATGCACGTCACCGTGTGTGTGTTTGTGTGTGTGTGTGTTCAGACTGTGAATGTAGTCCATAAAAACACAGGAGCGTGTGCATGTAATTGTATGAATCTGTGTGTGTGTGTGTGTCTGTGGAGCTCCCTCCACTGGGCATTAACATTCATAGAGCCAGCGGGGCATGTCAGAACCCATAATGACCCCAGAGAGAGGCCCCGGGCTGGGGGAGGGCTGTGGAGCCGCCTGGGGGTTAAGGTGTTGATGGAGGCCTGGTGGCGAAGAACTGTGTGTGTGTGTGTGTGTGTGTGTGTGTGTGTGTGTGTGTTCCTGACAGGAGATTTTCGCCAACTCATTAATGAACCTCATCAACAACCTTTGACGCCTTTGAACGCCGTTCTGGAAACAAATTCATTCACACAAACGCCTTTTTTTCTTGCAGCTGATCAGGAGTCAGAACTGATCATTTAATAATCAATAATAATAATAATATTCTGACTATCATCATATTATTTCCTGATATTGATCTGTAACACTAATCAAATGATATTTTAGTGTGTTCCAGTAGAAGTTCTCCATTCAGCCCATTTTAGACCAACAGGGAGCGACTCCACTGGATGTATAAAAAAGTCAGGTTGTATTGAAGTCTATGGGAAAGTGCCCATTAGCTCAGCTAATGTTTTCCTGATGATACGATATGATGATATCAGTCTGGATGTCACTTTCACATCAAACTAAAACAGGAGAAGCGAGACTTTTACCTCCATTAAACACAAAGCTTCATGAGTGCTGCAGAATTAGGTGAAAATGATTCACACTAACAATAAGACAACGTAAAGGTGCCTCATTTATCAGGAGAACCCATTTTTAACAACAAATGTTTTCCTTCCTTCTTCTGTTTTATCGATAATCTGCTGCTGCCTCATTTCAACAGTAATGTTTGATTAAATGTGATTCACAAATGAAGTCAAGAACATAAAATGGAAAATCACCTTATGTGTTCCTATTTCCATGTGTAAATGAAACCCTGATGGCGGCGGCGGCGGCGGCGGCTCCATGTTTCTTTCGCTTTATATTCATGTCGGACGTTGTGTGCACATACAAGCGTGTATCTTACACACACACACAGCCACCAGCTTTGTTCGCTGACAAAACATTTATTCTGCGCACACACACGCACCCACTGAGCTCGGTGGTCACCGCCCCCCCACCTCAAACCCCCAGCCCAGAAAGGTCAGCGCCTTCTTTGATGTTGCCCCCATAGATCACCATTATTACTGTAGTCTATTGATTCCTATGGAGATGAGACCTGCAGCCGCGGTTCTGGGTGACTGAGGCTGAGGTTAGGGTCTGCCCCCCCCACGACCCCCCGTCCCAGCTTTGCTTTGGAATATAAAATCCAGCTAACTCCTACCTATTGCTCAGCATGCTGAGTCTGGTCTGAAGGACACACAGGAGCGTTTACCAGAGGAATGAATACACACACTCTGAATAGATTAAACATGTTCAGGAGCTACAAGGTCTCAGGCAGTGTGTGTGTGTGTGTGTGTGTGTGTGTGTGTGTGTTGGGGGGGTCCGATGCTGATAAATTTGAAATGAATCCGACAAAAGTCTTTCTTTGTTGGTTTATTTTTTGTCTTCACCTGAAGAAACGATTTGTTGTTGTGGTGAAACATCTCAGACCAGACTTACACAACAGAGAGCGACACACAGACGCTCTTCGTGGGAATGTGAGCGTCCTCCTGAGGAAGTGTGCCGACATTCGAGTCCGTGTCTCCTCTGCGTTCTCCATGTTCACACATACGACCCTGACCTGCAACCCAGAGTGCTTTGCTACCGTTGTTAAGCATTTTGTCACGATGACCCCCGAGGTCAACCTACTTCCTCTTCCCGCCTGTGGCTGCGGCGACTGTCGGCGAGGGCTCGACGTGAACGCCGCTGCGTGCTGCTGTGGCCACATCAATCATGGTCATTCCAAGATGGCAACCTTTCCCACCTTTACTAATGCTCCTTTCTCATTTGTCGTCGGAGCCAAGCTGCTCTGACTGACCCCCAGCCTCCGCTCTGCAGCATCACCTTCAGGAGGTCCGACTCGTCTTCATGTGTTTGTCCTTTAAAGTTCCAGCAGACGTGTTTAAAACTCTGCTATGATTAATATTCAGTAAGCCTGGATCAGACCTTAAGCCCCGCCCACCACCTGCTTGGAACAGGCAGTGGCTGACATCGATGCAGGTTTGTTTTTCTTTTGTTTTATTTCATTTGTAGTGTTCAACGCTAACCCTCTTAGTGTTTAGCTCAGCCGCTCTCTTCGGTGCATTCTGTTGTTGATTTAGCGGCAGCCATTTTCTTCCTGTTCCGTCCTGCGGTAACATGCTCAGAACTACCAGATTATTGAGGGTTAGGGTTAACCCTAACCCTTGTTTTAGCCAAATGTCATTAACTGGCCCCGCCTTTGAAGATAAAGACCAATAAGAGGCAGCTAATATTATGCAATTGCCCCACAACAAGGAGGTCCTGGTTGGGCTCCCGGCCTGGACCCTCCAGAGACGTCCTGTTTGGGTTCATTGGTGACTCTAAAGACTACAGACAGTAGGTCTGTCTGCAGACCTGTGCAGGGTGAGCTGGGATTGACTCCAGAACCCCCCCGACCCAGAAACAGATCAGAGGAGAAGATGAATGAATGTTATTCAGAGAAATTCAATAGATGTGAGACCAAAGAGTTTGAGGTGCTTCTGACAACCAGCAGGCTTCATTAACGACACAGAGATGTACGAGTGCGTTCACACATCTGGAGTATGTTTAGCTGCTGCCATAATGTCCTCCTATTAAACCTAATGAGAATCCTGAACAAGTAGTAAAACCGCAGCAGCCACCCTCTGATATTGTTTTTAAGTAATATGATCTCATAAAATCTGACTGTCCTGTCTGCTCAGCAGAACGCTCCCTTAAAAAAAGAAGTGCTAAAAGGGGAACTGTGTTTTTTTCATGTGGACGTCGGCTCGGTGTGACGTTGGCTTAGCGATCCGCTGACAGCAGAACCAAACACAGGCCCTGGTGGTGGTCTCACTTCACATCATGAAGCATCGTCTATCACTGTGTACGTACTGAAGGAGTCTAATGAAGAGTGCTTGTTTGGGTGAGACGAAGGATGAATACCTTAAAAACCAAATTCCAGATTTTTAACTAAATATCTGTGAGGACGGAGCCCGGAGGAGTTTAACACACTGCAGCTCAAATACTCAATACTCAGAATGGATCGCAGCGGTTCCAGTGACTCCACTCTGAAAGTGATGAAACCTGCTCAAAGCTTTGTGACACTGAACAACAAGTGTTGAAATATGCCAGTGAGTCCCATTTTTCTGTCCTCCTGGAAAAACTTGTGTGTTCAGTTGTGTTGCGCGTATTTACGGTGAATGTGGAAGCTTCTGAATTCTTTGTGTATGAAATCATCTCTCCAAGAAATGACGTGTCAGAGTAAAAGCTCTCTGGTGACGGAAACACCATAAGCTTCAGGAATATATGTGACCGCCTCCCTCACGCCTGGTGTGTGTCTGTGTATCATATGTGGACCTGCGAGCTGCTCTGCTGTGTTCACACATGCAAATGAACAGATTGTGTCCCTTAAATATATGAATCCTTCTTTATACTCTGCATGCCTGCACACTGATGGCTGCCAAATATGACACACACACACACATATACGTTGCTGTATGGATATCAAGCTGCGGCCCTGATTTCCTTCCTCTCTGACACATGATTTCCCTGGGAAGCCCACGATGCCACACGAGAACAAAAGGGGACCTGCACATAGCCGAGCTGCTATCTGCAGCACACGCCACTGTTAATCAAAGACAATTAAAAAGGGCCCTGCCAGCAAAGGCAGCCATAATGATTTATGAATAAATTACAGGGCTCATTTGTATGCCATAGATCATATTTGTTGGGCATGCTCCCCCATGTGGAGCAGGATCGGGGCTTTCTCCGAATTACTGTGTGGAGATAACAGCTACAGTATCTCTGCTGGAGTGGGGGGAGAGCATTGGGGGGGTGCAGGAATTCAACCTGTCCATGTTATCTGAGAGAAATGGAGAGCTCAGAGCCGGCTGCAGCCTTCTAATGTGTTGATATTCAACAGTTACTGAGAGGCGCTTTAAGGAAGTTACAGCTCTTCATCTTCTTTTGTTTATTCAAGAAAGCTTCCTTTTGTTGAAGATATTCAAACATCCAAAAGTCTTCAGTCACAGTAGTTGTGTGTTTTTTCCTCCTTTATACGCAAATAAACATTCGACCCTACAAACGCTGACCTCAGGAACTTCTGCTCTCTGAGGACTGAGCTCTTCGATACGTTCTGGATTAATGCAGAACCTGGACCTGATGCCTTCGGACCGTGTGGACCTTTAAACCTTTAAGACAAAAGTAATTCACGTCCTGTACTTTGGTTTGCAGTTTGCAGACTCTCCTACAGTATCAGAGGCAGCAATTGCAGTGAGCATGTGAGAAATGAAAGTTGACCCGGGGCTGCTGCTGAAAAGGACTCTGGCAGTCAAAGCCACGCTATTACAAATGGTGATCTGATAAGCAGAGATGGAGGACATGGGAACAGGGAAATTTTGAGGAGTGGGTCAGTGCTGGTGTGTGGAGAGGAGCTGATGAGCATCATTAATCTGCTGGCTGGCACCGATCATCGCTCATAGGCGGCTCTGGTCAGTCACCAGCCAGCCGCTGGAGACGAATGAACGGGGACGCATCAGATCGACTGCAGTTTGTTTTTTTTGTTTTTTTTTGCGGATAAAAGTGCATCAACCAATATATTTTGCCGGAAACGTAATCAGAGCCAGGTTACATTTTCTATTAACATGATGAGGACATGTGGTTAATTCATGTCCCCGAATTTACTGATACACATCAGCAAAATATTCACAGACAACACATTTGTTTTCGGCCCAAAAATCCAATCTTGCAGCACAAAATCCAATTATAGCGACGACGGCATTATTCAACTCTTTTATGGCTCTGTTTGGACTCTCACAGCTCTTGGTTAAGGTTAGAGAAAGATGCCAAAATCCGGCCGGTCCAAATTGTTTTAAAATGTCACAAAAGCAAACCACCATCTGTACACTTTTCTTTTATTAAATAGGGACAAAAAAGAAAAATATAACCTCCAGTTTACCAAGACAAATGCAGAAGCAGACTCCCCTCTCACTGAGCAGAACATCCTGCCAGAAAGAACGGCGGGAAGAGCAGTTAAATGTCATAACAGAAGGCAGTAACCAGTTGTTTCATGACCGACTGTGTCGGTGCAGCTGCGATGGACGGCCGAGCGAGCTCAAGAAGATGAAGCTTTATGGTCAAATTTGAG
Source organism: Echeneis naucrates (assembly GCF_900963305.1). Lineage (NCBI taxonomy): Eukaryota > Metazoa > Chordata > Actinopteri > Carangiformes > Echeneidae > Echeneis > Echeneis naucrates. The sequence goes on along the minus strand of NC_042523.1, from coordinate 24,636,309 downwards.
TGCCTCATTGTCTATACATGCATTTTATTGGTGTGACTAAATGCCGCAGATGCTCCTCTCACAGACAGTGATGCAGTAAAAGCCAAATTAATAGCCATTATCATTCACAAACATTTGGGAGACCGCAAACAGATGGAGGAACATTTGAAAGACAAAAGTCCTTCTTGATGGACTCTGTCGTACAGATGTAGCAGCACAATGGATGTTTAAGATGGAGCCTCAGGTCTCTGAGGTTTTGGTGACCCTGAGGGGCCTGAAGGACCGGGATCCTTAATACTGGGTGTAAAAGTGCACATAGCTTCTTTAATCCAACTTCTTTTAAAGCTTTATTTGGTTAACCAGCTGAAGAAGTCCCTCAGTGAAAGGTCCATCCGGTCTGAAGGAAGACCTCCATGTGTTCTCTGATTCTAAATCAGCTCCAGGTTCCGTATTCATCACGTTAAAGTCCTCAGAGAAACCCTCACAGTCTGGATTCAGAAACTGAACCTTCAAACCAGCCGACAGGACTTCTGGGACTTTGTGATGTCACAACTAACTCTGCCCACCTGGATCTTCCATCCAGCCTCGAAGAATTCAGCGTCAGGTACTTCCTGAATGGACTGTGGGAGCTTTAAAGGTGGACTGGACGTTCCTCCAGCTGGCGTCATCTTGGCGCCAACCTGCTGGCTCGTCCTTAAATACGTCCCCGACCAAACCAGCTGGTACATCGACTCAGTATCGAGCTGCAGCAGTAATTAATAAAGCTCGTGGTTGAAAAGGTTTCCCTCTCTGCGCCTGCACACAAACAGAGTCCTCCAGTGGCAGCCGACATCACAGGACGTGTCCGTTGTTTAGTAAATTACAATCCAGTGGAAAATATCAGGGAGTTATTCTAATAAAAGTTGACATTTAGTACAACCAAGACTCGAGTCCACCTCCAATGTATTTATCAGGAAACAGGCTCACCTGGCCTATTTGGGCAAAAAGGCAATTTTCTTTTCATTTGCAAATTGTTATGTCCAGATTTCAGATATGCCAAGGAGCACATATTCAGGCTTCAACATACATTCACGCACAGCCAACACAATTAGGAAGAGACGGGTAACCGTTTTAGGGCCTTTAACCGTGACTAAAGGTGGGCAAACACCTCTCCAGCTCCCCTCCCCTGATTCCACCTGCACAAGTCGAGCTGCATTTAAAGAATCAATTAAGGTGGAGATGGAGAACATTGCGACTGACCTTTCAGAGAGGGAAATTAAAAGAGCACCTCTGGCTTGTGGGGAAAAATGAGGGGTGGATAAGAGGGTTCTTTCTGGCTGCCTTTGCCTTTTAAATACACTTACAGACGGTCTTTTGTGGGAATTTGTTTTGTTGGAAATGAATGAGCGGGCCATATGGGTGACATTTACAGAACTGGTCACGCAAAGGCCGGCCATGGTTCAGTCACTTTACTGTACCGGCTGGAAAATTAACTGAAGCCTGCAGTATTAATGTGGGTCACTCCTGGAGAGTACTTCACTAGGCACGACTCGTCGAATCTCTTTGGGGCCCGGCCATCAATATTAAGTACAGTTTGGTTGACAATTATCTTAGTGGGGTAAAGGGATGCGTCCCCCCCCCCCACTCCAGGGAAGAGAAGAGGCACACACTAAAATGGTTGCCAATACATAACCTCATCTGGATGGACATTATATCTCTGTCATTTTCATGTTTAAAGTTCATCGTTATTGTTGAAGACGCAGGCTTCAGGAATTAGTCAGTCCCTTCACCACTCAGTCACCTGTTGTGTTGTTTTGTGTCCTAAATTCGATTGTTAATGGATCATCAGCTATTCTGACTTGAAGACGGACATCTGCTCTGTCCAATGAGACGAAGTCAGTTGGCTGTGAAAGGTGTGAAGTGGTGGAGCTTGCTGCTGAGAGGCTGCCAGAAAAAAAAGGATCAACGCTCATTTTAATGAAGCCAGAGAGATTTTTACAAAACGAAATGCTTCCGTAGATTCGGGTCCACAATTTAAGTTTGGATGGGACGGGTTAGGGTTCGTTCGCTAATGAGCGGTTCCCAAGTCCAAGCTGAATGATTAGATAAAGCACACGATGATGAGCTGGTTTGCTCGGCGTCGTCCTCGTTCAGCGCAGCACCACGCTCGACCCCGCTGAGTTCCATGTTCCTCCGCGCCCCCGGTGGCCTGCGGGGGCCCTGATGCCCAGCCTGAAGCTCTCCTGCCTGGGGCCCGCAGTGGCAGATGGCCAGGACAGCCCGTGCTGAGCAAAGCACTGTGGGTATGGAGAGAAGCCGCAGGACGCTGAGCTGCACACACACCTGTGTGTTCAGCCGCTGACGCTGATGCAGTTAGAAAGAAGCAAGAAAATATCCACCACTGACTGTTTTAAATTTGACTTGAACTCGGAAAATACACAACTCACACACTGTGTGTGTGTGAAGGTCAACAGTTAACCTGCCTGATTTACTGATTTTAATCAGATTCTGTCAGGATGAAGGTGAGATCATAAAGTTCTACAGGTCTTGATGTTACTGTTCTTGGTTTATAATCCCAGAAGACACAAGTTTGGTGACTTTACTTCAAACACAGTTAAGTGAAAACATATCTGGCCTGGAAGTAATAAGTTTCTTTACTTTTTTCACCACAAAACAAACAATGAAGGGCAAAGGTTTGTGAACTTTAACACCAAAACATAAGAATGAACGAGGGAATGTATTCGTGGGGGAAATGGGGAACTCAAAATCTGTCATTTGAGCACTTGAATATAAATTCAATATAAGGCCTGACTATAAATTCAGTGTCTTTCTGATATAAAACCACAACACTTCTCACCTTAATGTGTTCTGACAGCAGCTTCAGACGATGCCTTCGTTATGAGGACGTAAAAGACGTGAACATGGGGGGGGGTTATCCTCCTCATGACAAAGTTCAGACAAACACACATGGCCACACACAGTCTGAGCTCGGACAAACACAGGGAGGCTGGGGTGTCGATGCACACTGAGCACCACCTGTGCCCGAGATCGAAGGGCAAAGTCCTGGGGGGGGGCAGGCTGGCTGGCAGGTAGGCCTACTGTATCAGCTGGCATCTCACAGATTAACACTTGGATGGGCAGATAGGCTTGTTAACACATGCTCTCATCCCCCGCCTACCACACACACGTCTAAATCCTCCACCACTGAGAACAGATTTCAGGCTCATCGTCTCCATTCTGCCGGGGGGGAGACGTGAAGAGACGGCGGGTGCAGCTCCGAGATTCCCTTCAGGATCAGCAGCACTGCCATCGGTGGAGAATGGGGGAGGGAGGGGGCCAGAAAAGCAGAGAGCGAGGCAAAGATTCAGATAACACAGATGAAGATCATGATGTCATAACAACTAACAACGCGTTAGACTCACAACTCAAAACACAGACTCAATGATTGCCTGACAAACACAACAACGTGCTCTAAAGCAATGCGTCAACACAACAGTGTCCACAATCTGTGACGTCAGCCGTTGGTTCGAAGCCTGCAACATGAAATTTGACTGTCTTCCTTTGTTGAATCCAGTAGAAACCAGATTTGGAGAAGAAGGTGGAGCTGACCTGCTCTGCTCTCTCTCCTGATTGGGTGTTACAGTCTGTCAGCCACACAGTAGCCCCGCCCCCTAACCCCTCCCCTCCTTCCTGGTCTGTTTCCTCTTAAATGGAGCATCATTTAAAAATGAACATCATGTTGTGTTGAAGACTGAGACCATAAACTCATCAATGAGGAGGAGGGACATTTTCCCATAGACTTCAGCACAGTCTGACTCCTTTTCTAACCAGTGGAGTTCGCCCCCTGCTGGTCAGAAGATGGCTCCAGAGTCCAGGTCCAGGTCTTGGTTATCTCTCACCCTGACTCCTCTGCGGCCTACACGTCAGCTTGAACTCAATCATTCGCCGTCGTCTGGCGATCAATAAAGTTTTTTTCTCCTCCGATTCAGTTCCGTTAAACTGCACGTTGGCGTTGTCAGAGCTTCTAACAGGAAAACACAGAGAATTTCTTTATCTGTCCGTGAGCATATGCGATGGAGAGATGATAAATGTTCCTGATGTGAGTATGCAGGGTCCTAATCTGGGCGCTGACCAGCAGGCGGCCTTCGGCGGCTCGCTGCAGTATATCATGCTGTCATCAGAGGAGCGCCTTGTCTCTCCATCTCTCTGCTCCTGTATGTTTGTGCTAACGCTCTCCAGTTGTGACAAGGGATAATGATTTGTGAGCCACAGATCTGAGCTCCCATCAGTTAAAAGTATTCACAGTGACAGCTCTTCTACAACACCAACACACAGGAAAGAGCTGTTGTTCTCCTCTTCCCCCCCCCCCCCCATTTCTTTCCCCGTCTTCTCTCTCACCTCTCTGTCGCTCTGTCGCCTGTAGCCCATCACTCCTGTTCTCTCCTGCTCTGGAGTTTAACACCACAAAGACGTAACTACGAGTTCATTATCAGGTGAACCTCGACCGGCCGCCGTGTCAAACCACAGCGCCAGCTCCGAATGGTGCTGCTGGCTTTATCTCTGCTATTATATCACAATCACCCCTGATGGCTGAGTGCTGCAAATAACACCCACGATGCTTGAAGACGGGCAGGGCCAGACTCCGAGAATCACAAATACGCAGAGAAATGTGTTCAGCTTCACGAAAGCATCACTCCATTAACAGCTCTATTGGTGCAAATGAAGGTGATGTGGTTTTATGGCAGATTTTATTTATCGTGATATGAAAACATCATGAGATTTATCGCTGGCTCTGATGATATGTTCTGTCTGCTCTCATTACACCAGCTATATAACCAAGCATACATGTTTTCTCTCCTCTGTACTGCAGCAGACAAAGACTGCTGCCCGCACGGTGAAGAGTTCTATAAGTCACATATGTGCCAGCACAATAAGATCTCTGGATAAATGACATACACATGCAGATTCATCGATTTACAATGATTAAAAAAACACCTACATGATGAAGCGGATTCTTTTATGGAAACAGTATCTGAGTGAAGATGGAGATCAACCTCATATTTACTGACAGTATCACATGATCAGCTGTGAGACCTTTAAATTGTCACGATATTCATCTTTCTAACGAACTCCTCATTAATTTCTTCCCAAGTTCTCAGAATTTGATCCAGATTCTCATGACAGTTATTAAAGAAATGATTTTCTCTTGGGAATCCTGAATCCTCACAGAAGTCTGTCTTTGGACCAGAGCAGGACTGTCACCGTCAACACGGTTCAGTTGCTGATTTTTGTTGTGTAAATGTGTCGGCTCAGTTTTTAGATCACCAGAATAAAAAGAAAGGAGCCAGTTGAAAACTTAAACAAATTAAACTGTCACATGTGAGAAACACTCAGGAGAGAAATAAGAGAGAAAATGATTCAAACAGACTCGGAGGAACTCGGCGGTTTGACTTGAGCGGGCTGCAATGACACGAAAGAACAAATACAGAAGGATTATAACAGAGATACAGCGGTGGGAGGAGACAGCAGGAAAAATGGGGCGAAAAGAAGTGGACAAGATGTAAAGAAGAAGTGCGGAGAGACGAATGAAAGCAGCTCAGCAGAGAAATGTTGGAGGACGAACACGAACAGAAGTCACTGAGCTCCAACTGACAATTAGAAGATGAGTGAGACGATTCATCGGACGAAGAAACAGACAAGACAAGACACTCAGGACAGGAAGGAAACAGGAAGGAGAAGAGACGTTCAGCAGGTGGATGAAGAGCGAGGCAGTGATGTCACAGTAAAACGAGCTGTCATTGGACGGTAAAGACGAGGAGGCGGAGGGAGGAGATGCCTCGTGGCTGTACAGATGTCTCGCAGTGTTGATATATGAGAGATGTGGGAAAGTGGCGGTGCGAGCTGCCAGACAGTGGCTAAGTGATTAGGGACGTGTGGCGTAACCCTGCGCCATATTTAGCCGCGGCGGGGCGCCCGGTCCCCCGCCATCTCCCCGAGGCCCGGCGCCAGATGTCGAAAGCTGCTGCGGCACGCCTGGCAGAGCAGGTTGGCAGCAGGGTGGCACAGCAAGCCTGCGTACAGTGAGGATAACACCACGGCCCCCCCACCACGCCAACTGCTGCTCATTCACACATAAGCACAAATACACACTGCAGTTTGAACCAGATCCACTAAATAATAACAAAAATAGAAAAAAGAGAAGCATTTCAGATCTTTGTAGACGTGACTGACGCTCTGTCAGAAACTCAGTCTGGCAACATCCGATGACGGAGAAACAATGCAACAGAAAAAAAACCAAAATCAGCTTCAGCTTTCACACAAACGCGTGTGTGAGTGCGTCATCTGCGAAAGGTGAGCTTCATCCAGCCAAGTCGGTTGACCTTTAACCTCGTGCCACACCGCGGAGCCCGCTGGTAAGTATGACCTCATAGTGAAGTTTGGTTGTTGTCACGGTGGTGATGAATGAAGCAAGGTGATGTCAAAAAAGAAAAGTGAAGCCAACCCTGAAGAGCCTTAAACCTTCAGGGGGCGACTCCACCAGCTGTAAAAAGCAGTCAGACTACTGAAGTCTATGGGAAAATGTTCCTCCTCCTCCCTTATATTGACTCTGGACTGAGAACTTCACTCAACTGTAAGCTGAAGGTCAAAGTTTCCATTTTTCTCCCCCCTGTTGGTCATGACCATTTAAAATTCAGGCTTTATTGAGGTTTGTTTTTCATCTTGATGATTTCAGAGTAAAAGAACAAAACGGGATGAAATCTGTCTGAACATTTAAACATGCAGATCACCAATGTTTAGGCAGACTCACACACACACAGCTGTAACTCACTCCATACAGATGTTGCACTAACAAGTATTCCCCAATTAGTCATCCCCTCTCTCTGCCCCCCCCCGCGCCTTTTTGTTCATTCTTCCTCACTCCAGGACGCTCTGCTGGAGGCTGACCAAGATAAAGTTTTGACTGGCAGGACCATTTGTTTTAATCAGGTGTTTGCAGACGCTTCCTTGACCTCCATTAGTTGAAGTTTTAATTGAAATTAACCCCCAGTACTACCCCAATTAACCCTCGTCCCCCCTGACTGGCGCCCGCCCTAGTCCCGAGCATCTGTTTCAGGATGGGGGGGGTTGGAATGGGAGACAGAGCAGGGAACCGGTAAGGAGGGGTTGGCAGAACCGCCAAGGATACGGTGTTGTCACCCGAGGACAGGCGGCATCACGTCAAGTGCACGCCGACTGTGGCCGACTTGCCGTGAAGCCCTGGGGGGGGGGGGGGGCCTTCTGTCTCTCCGTCTACGACACCCCAGCAGTGAGGCTACACATGGCTTAGTCTTGGCCAGCGGGAGGTTGAGGAGGTTGGAGGAGGGAGCTCAAACATGGCAGAGCAGGATGAAGATGTCCCACAGGGAGGTGGGGGGATGACAGAGAGGGAAGATGAGTGGAGGAGTCAGAGATGGGGGGGTAATTACTGTACAGTGTGTTTTCTATCATAAGCCCTCCAGCCTGAGATAAGTGTGTGTGTGTGTGTGTGTGTGTGTGTGTGTGTGGACCCCCCCAGCTCAGACTGAGACCGTTCAGTCTCTGTTTAGCCTTCTCTGGTCAGAGGGCTGTTTGTATAATCGGAGCCGAAGCAGTTTGTGATTTTGGACCAAAGTCCTTCGAACTGCCAGCTGATGTGTTTGAATGAAGTCTGTTTTTTAAAGCTGTGCGCACATCTTCGTTTTTATTTCATTTTGTGCAGTGTGAAAACATTTCCTTCAATTCTAAAGTTTCTTTGTTGCATATTTGAGATGTCCAGCAATCAAAGTGGTTGTGGTTTTTGTTTTTGTGTTTATCGTTGTTTATTTTTAATGATGAATTACGATCAAATGAAAATCAGTCTGACTCTCTGAAAGAAAATACGTCAAAGTCAAAGTTCAACTTAAGAGTTCCTGAGAGAGAACGGTTCTTTGCTGTTTCCCAGTGAGAGGGTGAAGATCAGTCAGACTCTTGTTGTTT